>NW_012101867.1:15559-20569 GCF_000951045.1 Mandrillus leucophaeus | reverse complement strand
ATTTGGGATTGCGGAGTAAGGATAGATTTCATTGTTTCTTTCGAACTGTCTGAGAAATCCTTTGAGAGTGTGTGGTAGTAGGATAATGAAGTAGATAAACTGACTATTCCGGTTCCTGTAGCAGTGGCCATTCCTAACCCTATAAGTAGGGGTATTAGTTTTATGGCCCTGTGCTGACAGATCTGAGCTCTGAGGGGCACTGATAGGGTCTGATTTCCTGGGACTATGTCAATGTTGGGACTTAGGAAGACTAAGGTGCAGGTGCCTGTCCATTTGCTGGGGAGGCAGATACAGGTTGAAGTTCCATATAAGAAAAATATGCCTTGGCTGGGTAGACAGAACTGTTTGTGTATGCTAAAAATGTGTGTGAGTTTGTTGTTTTCATTTTTCCATACTCCTAGAGTACTTGCCAAGGTAGCTCTGGTGAGTGGCTGGAAAGGGGTGTTGGGAGTAAACTGAGTGGCTCCCTGTGTTCTATTTTCCCATTGGAGAAAAAATCGTTTTGTATCCACTAGGAGCTATTCAAGAGAGCAATTGAAAGAGAGGATGAAAAGGCATTCACTAGTGGTAGGGTCGCTGCTGCGGGAGGTCCAGGGGTGAATGGTCACGCAGGGCGTATGTTGGCCATTACAAAACCCGGACTGTTTGTTAAGCAGGGAAGAAGTGATGATTCTGGGGGGACCTGAGAAGCGGACAAGCCATCTGAATGAAGCTGCTTGGGTGACTGGGAAGTTACTATGATCAATTGGGGTTTGAAGTTGTAGGGTGTAATTACACTGATGGGACAGTAGGTGCCCCATGGGCAGGCCTGATAGCAGGTTGCGTTGGATGTGGTATTCACCGCTACAGGGCTGTGTAAGGGCTTTTCATTGCTCATGTAATAGGTGAAGTTAGAAATGTAAGAGCGTTAAAAGATGGAGTGTGTGTCCTGTTAGGGTCTTTTTCATTCTATCAGAGATGGGGAAGTCAGCTAATGATTGCATATTTAGAAGTTGGAAAAGGTTTTATCCTTCATAACAGGGGTGGTAGGTTAAGTTAGTAAAGAAATCCCCTTGACTTCGGCCTATGGGTGAAGTCTAATTGCCAGTCCTCTCCAGGATAGTGCCCTATTCTTTGTTACCCCAGAGGGCAATTACAATGGACCAAAGGATTGTTCCTTTGGCATACCTCACAGGCTTTGACTACTTGCTGGATGGTCCGAAGGAGATGTGGTCCTGCAAATAGGGATTTGGCCTTTTGATGAGTGTTCTCAATACCCATATGACAAGTTTGGGGGAGATTCTTAAGTATTTTCCACTGGCTGGCTTCGGGTATGAATACCTTTCCCTCTTCTGTCATTAACTACCCCAAGGGGAGAAAGTTATGCCCCCATGAAAGTTCCCATTCTGTTTTGGTCAGGGAGTATTGGGGCTTAATCGCTTGGAGAGGGTTGTTCCATACCAAGAATCCTTCCATAGGTATTTCTAATGGGAAGTTCTGCCTGGCAACAGTTTTGGTATCAGCATCTGCCCAATGGTTTCCTTCTGCCTTTTTTCCTTCACCTTTGTGATGGCTTTGGCAGTGTGAGACTGCTACCTCTTTGGGTTTTTGCACTGCCTACAGTAACTCCATGATTTCCCTGTGGTATTTAATGAGGGTTCCCCCGGAGGTTAGGAACTCCCTTTCTTACCATATTGCAGCTTGAGCATGTAGGATTTGATAAGCATACTTGCTATCTGTATACACATTTATTCATTTTTCCTTTCCGATTTCTAAGGCTCCGGTAAGTGTCACTAGTTCTACTAACTGGGCACTGGTCCCTGGAGGAAGAGACTTACTTTCAAGTACTGTTACGTCACTAACTATGGCATAACCTGCTCTTAGTATCCCATTCTCCACAAATGAACTTCCATCGGTATATAGGTTAAGGTCAGGATTAGCTAAGGGGACTTGTAAGAGATCCTCTCAGGTGGCATAAGTCTGGGCTACAATTTGTTGGCAGTCAAGCTCAATTGGTTCCCCATCCTCTGGGAGAAAAGTAGCATATGTGCATATTTGAAGCACTGGTGCCTCAAGGAGTAGCGCCTGGTATCTAAGCAGGTGGTTGCCTGATAACCATAAACTTCCTTTGGCACCTACTATGTCATTTACATGATGAGTAGTCCAGACAGTGAGATCCTTTCTTTGTTGTTTTTTTGATAGCTTCTGATACTAAGATGGCCACCGCTGCAACTACCCATAAACAGTGAGGCCGGCTTTTTTCCTACTACTTCCATTTCCTTACTTAGGCATACCACTGGTTGTCGGGTGGTCCCACAAGTCTGAGTAAGGACTCTGAGAGAGCTATTCTCACTCTCTCTGTGACGTATAAAGAGGAATTTTGTCCTGTGGGAAGGCTTAAGGATACAGCTTGTACTAAGGCCTGCTTTAAGGTTTTGAAGACTGTTTGTGCCTCTCGTTCCCATTCTACTAGATAAGTATTTGCCCTCTGAGTCTCCTTGATTAGAGTATAGGGTAACCTGGCCATCTCGCTGTATCCAGGGATCCATAGGTGGGAAAAGCCGGTGATCCCAAGGACCCCCCACAACTGTTTTAATGTCTTAGGAGGAGGATAAACAAGTATAGGCTGAATTCATTCTTTGCTGAGGGCTCTTGTTCCTCTGGCTAAGATTATGCCTAGATATTTGACTTGTTGTAGGCAGAGCTAGGCCTTCAATTTAGATGCCTTGTACCCTTGATTAGCTAGAAAGTTCAAGAGATCTAGAGTAGTCTGCTGGCATAAGGCTTCCAAATTGGTAGCCAAAAGTAAATCATCCACATCCTGAAGGACAAGAGTGCCTGGACTTCAGAAGTGGCCTAGATCTTGGACCAGTGTCTGACCAAACCGACGAGGGCTATCCCTAAACCCTTGAGGCAAGACCATCTATGTAAGTTGGGACGTGTGGTCTGTGGGATCCTCAAAAGCAAAGAGAAACTGGGGTTCAGAGTGCAGGGGAATGCAGAAGAAGGCATCCTTGATGTCTGGAACACTGAACCATTCTGCTTCCTCTGGTATTTGAGAGAGCAGGGTATAGGGGTTGGATACAGCTGGTTATAGAGGAATTACTGCCTCATTGATGAGTCTAAGATCTTGCACTAGTCTCCACTGATCATTCGGTTTTTGTACTCCTAGAATTAGGGTGTTTCAGGGACTGCTGCATTTTCTTACTAAGCCTTGAGCTTTTAAATGTCTAATAATATCGTGTAATCCTTTATGAGCTTCAGGCCTTCAGGGATATTGCCTTTGATAAGGAAAAGTGTGTGGGGGAGTCTTTTAGCCTGATTTAAACTGGGTAAGCATTTTTTGCCGATCCAAATTGTCCTTCCAATGCCCAGACTTCAGGGTTGATTCTCTCCTCAAGTACGGGACAATAAATGGGTAACTTTTCCCCTGTATTCATGTAGATAATAGCTCCAACTTTGGCTAATATGTCCCTCCCTAATAAGGGTGTGGGACTTTTAGACATAACAAGAAAGGCATACAAAAGGAGCAAAGTCTCCCAATTACAACTGAGAAGGTGGGAGAAATACCTGGTTACAGGCTGTCCCAGGATTCCTCAGATGGTAATGGACCTTGAGGACAGCTGTCCGAGGCAGGACATTAACACTGAGAAAGTCCTGCCAGTGTCCAGGAGGAAGTCAATTTCCTGTCCCTCAATGGTTAAGCTTACCTGGGACTCAGTGAGGGTGATGACATGAGCTGGCGCTTGCCATGGGCACCTCAGTCTGGTTGTTGGATCATCTGGTTGGGGGCTTCTGGCCCAGAGAACCTTTGTCCTCTGGAGCAGTGCACCTTCCAGTGATTGCCTTGGAATAGTGGACTTGGGCGAGGGAGTGGCTTGTTTCTTGTTGGACAATCTTTTTTTAAAGTGTCCTTTCAAACCACACTGATAACAAGCCCTACCGAGTGATTGGCCTGCTCCGTTTTCTGTCCTCTCTGAACCACGTAGGTTTGTTTATCTGAAGGCCATGACTAAGACTGCGACCTTTCTCTTATCTCGCTTTTCCTTTTCGGCCTGTTCCTCTTGGTCCCTATTATAGAATACGGAGGTTGCCAGATTTAATAATGCCTTCAGATTTTGTTCAGGGCTCAGGACTCCCTTTTGGAGCTTTCTCCTGATATCTGCACTGATTGGTTAATAAACTTATCTTTGTGGATCTATTGACCCTGGAGGGAGTCGGGTGACAGGCGAATATATTTTGTTAAGGCCTGCCGTAGCCGCTCGAGGAAGGAAGATTTTCTTCCTTTTCCTGAGTTATGGTGGATATCTTTGAATAATTCATGGGCTTTTTCCTAATTCTCCTTAGTCCTTCTAGAACGTAGGCCAACAGATGTTTGAGACTCCAGTCCCCATGATCTGAGTCGTGGTCCCAGTGGGGATCTATACTGGGGACTGCTTGCTGACCAGTTGGGAATTTGTCCCTTTCTTTGGCTGTCATTCTGTCATTTATTTGACTAAGATACCGGGTATCTCCAAACTCGGGCTGCAACTAAAGCCGCATTCTTTCATTAAAGGCCAGGGTTTGATCTAGTAATAGCATGACATCTCTCCAAGTGAGATGGAAGGTTTGCCCTAGACCCTGTAGTATATCTATATACCTATCAGGATCATCTGTAAACTTCCCCAGGTCTACCTTGATCTGTTTTAAATCAGAGAGGGAGAAGGGGACATGTACCTGGGTTGGGCCAAATTCCCCTCCCCCTAGAGGTTGAAGGGGACATAACCAATAGCCTGGAGTTTTTTATGGTCCCATGGATATTTCTTTGCTTGTTTCCTTCTGGGTAGGGGAGATTAGAGGAGGCTTATTATTAATAAGAAGGGAAGCTATAGGGAGGCTAGGATATGAGTGTAAGCTGAGACGTCCTCCTGTGGGATGTAAATCATAAGTTTTGCATACTTGTGGATTATCCTTCAATGAAAAGAAAGCTTGGACATAAGGTATTTCACTCCATTTGCCTTCCCTCTTACAGAAAAGGTCAAGCTGCAGGAT
>NW_012101867.1:14020-14699 GCF_000951045.1 Mandrillus leucophaeus | reverse complement strand
TGGTTCTAGGCAAACAAATGCTCCTGACTCTGAAGAGTCGGGGGTTGTTAGAGAGCCCTTTCCCAGAAAATCTGACATCCATGTCTTCATTCTGGCGGCCATGCTAGCTGCTTTTAACTGACTGATAGGAGCCTGGTGTTTAGCCCCCAAATTCTAAGGAAAAATGGGACAGACTAGCAAGCAAAGGGTGCCAGTGGTACTCATCACATGGCACTATCCCGGATAAGCCCCCAAGATGTGTCTAGAGTTGGTTTCTGCCAGTGGGTTTGTGGTCTCACTGACTTCAAGAATGAAGCCACAGACCTTTGTGGTGAGTGTTACAGCTCCTAAAGGTGGCACGGACCCAAAGAGTGAGCAGCGGCAAGGTTTATTGTGAAGAACGAAAGAACAAAGCTTCCACAGCATGGAAGGGGAGCCGAGTGGGTTGCTGTTGCTGGCAGGGGTGGCCAGCTTTTATTCCCTTATTTGTCCCCTCTTATGTTCCATTTCTGTCTTATCAGAATGCCCTTTTCTCAATCCTCCCCACAAGTGACTACTTTTAGCATCCTGCTGATTGGTACATTTTACAGAGCACTGATCGGTGCGTTTTACAGAACACTGATTGGTGCATTTTAAAGAGCACGGATTGATGCATTTTACAAACCTCTTGTAAGACAGGAAAGTTCCTTATTGGTGCATT
>NW_012101867.1:10814-12910 GCF_000951045.1 Mandrillus leucophaeus | reverse complement strand
GCAATCAACCTACATGTCCATCAGGACATGAATGACTAAAGAAAATGTCGTAAACATATACAAAGGAGTATGATTTACACATAAAGAAGCATGAAATCCTTTCATTTGTCTCATCATGTATGGAACTGGAGAACATTATGTTGATTGAAATCAGCCAGCAGAGATGGACAAATATTGCATGGTCCCATGCACATGTGAGAGCTAAAAACATGATTTCATGGATATAGTAAATATAATGGTGGTTACCAAAGATGGAAAAGACGGTGCAGAGGAGGATTGAAGAGGAGTTTGTTAACCAATAAAAAATACATTTATGTAGAAGAAATAAGTCCTGTTATTCAATAGCACTATAGGGCATTGATGTATTTTGGATGCATGTCACCTCCAAATCCCATGTCAAAATTTAATCCTCAGTGTGGGAGATAGGTCCTGGCAGGAGGTGTCTGGGTCATGGGAGCAGATCTCTGATGAACAGCTTGGAACTATCCTCATGATAATGAATGAGTTCTGGCTCTGAAGTCATGTGAGATCTGTTTTTTAAAAAGAATGTGGTACCTCCCCACCCCTTGCTCCCGTTCTTGCCATATAATATGCCTGCTCCCCTTTTGCCCTCCACCATAAATGGAAGCTTCCTGAAGCCCTCAACAGGAGCAGATACTGGCATCACGTGTCCCGTACAGCCTGCAGAATAGTGAGCCAATTAAATACCTTTTTTAAAAAAAATAAAAAACTCAGGTATTTCTTTATAACAACACGAAAATGACCTATTACAGAAAATTGGTACTGAGGAGTGGGGCCTCACTATAAAAAGCTGAAAATGTGAAAGTGGCTTGGAACTGAGTAACAGGACAGAGATTAGAAGAGTTTGGAAGGTTCGGAAGAAGACTGGAAGGTGGGGGAAAGTTTGGAACTTTTAGAGACTGGTTAAATAGTTGTGGCCAAAATGTTGATAGAAATATAGCTAGTGAAGGCCAGGCTGATGATGTCTCAGATGAAAATGAGCAACTTATTGGGAACTGGAGTAAAGGTCATCCTTGTTACACCCTAGCAAGGAGCTTGGCTACATTTTCCAAATGTCCTAGAGATCTGTGGAAGGTTGAACTTAAGAGTAATGACTTACAATATCAGGCAGAATAAATTTCTTGAGGACAAAACTTTCAAGAAGTGCTGTTACTGCTTCTAACACCCTACAATCAGGTATAGGAGCAAAGAAATGACTTCAAGTTGTAACTTATATTTAAAAGAGAGTTAGACCATAAGAGTTTAAAAATTTTGCAGTCTAGTCATGTGGCAAAGAAAAGTAAAGCATTTTCAGGAGATAATACAAGTGGGTTGTCCAGCAATAACTTGCTAAAGAGATTTTCATGACTAAAAGGGAGCCAAGTGTTAATAAATATTGTCCTATGTATAAAATGGGGAAAAGGCCTCAAAGTCATTTCAATGTTCTTTGAAGAAGTCTACCCCATCTCAGGGCCAGATGCCTAGGACAAAATAATGGGTCAGGGGCCAGTCCTGGGGCCCTGTTTTGCCCTGCTAAGCCTTAGGACACTGCTCCCTGTATCTACCACTGTTCCACCTCTGGCCATGCTCAAATGGCTCCATGTACCTTTGGATGCTGCTCCACAGGGTGCAAACTATAAGCCTGATGACACGTAGAAAAGCCTGGACGCCCAGGCAGAAGCCTACCACATAAATGAAGGCCCCACAGAGGAACTCTCCTAGGGCAATGAGAAGAGGAAATGTGGAGTTGGAGATCCCACAGAGAGTCTCCATGAGAACATTGCCTAATGGAGCTATGGGAAGGAGACCACTGCCCTCCAGACCCCAGAATGGTATTTCCAGTGGCAGATTGCACCCTTTGCCTGGAAAAACCACAAGCACCCGACTCCTACTTGTGACAGCAGCTGCAAGGGCTGCACCCTGCAACACCACAGGGGCAGGATTTCCAAGGCCTTGGGAGCCCCACCCATTGGACCAGTGTGACCTGAATATAGGATATGTAGTCAAATGAACTTGTTTTGGAGCTTTAAGATTTAGTGACTTCCCTGCTGAATTTCAGACTTGTATGTGGTCTGTTGTCCAATTTCTTCCTTTTG
>NW_012101867.1:4717-5414 GCF_000951045.1 Mandrillus leucophaeus | reverse complement strand
CTAGAGTTAAAATTTCAATCAATATAATGCATAAAAGACAATATGCTCGAATTCAACTACAATTATATATTTATGGTCAGATTAGTTACAATCTTCAATGTAACTAGCGTAGTGGTATTAGGATTGTCTTAGATTATATGTGTTGCCATATGGAAATATCTGAGGCCAGGTAATATTTATAGAATAGATTTTTATTTAGCTCAGGATTCAGCATGCTGTTCAAAAAGCATCATATCAGCATCTGCATCTGATGAGGACTTCAATCTGCTTCCACTCTAGGCAGAAAGTGAAGGGGAGCAAGCATGTGCAGAGATCACATGGTAGGAGAGGAAGCAAGGGATATGGGAGGGAGGTGTTGGGCTCTTCTTGACAACCACCTCTCAAGGGAACTAACAGAATGAGGGCTCACTCACCATCCCCTTCCTCATGGAGGGCATCACTCTATTCATGAGGCATCTGCCCCCATAACCCCAACACCTTCCATTAGGCCCCACATCCAACATTGGGGATCAAATTTTAACATAAAATTTAGATGACAAATATCCAAACTATAGCAATGATATACCAAATAAGGCATCAAGATGATCTGATGCTCTTGATCCCTGGAATCACAGAAATGTCATTAGAGAAAGCTTGTAAAATGCCCATGTAAGACTTCAAAATAATTTTAATCAATGAAATTGTATGTAATTCTTCA
>NW_012101867.1:0-1434 GCF_000951045.1 Mandrillus leucophaeus | reverse complement strand
CTACAGATAATTTCATGTTTCAAATGATATTGAAATACAGAGATTTAAGCACTGTTAAACAGTATTTTTTATGTAAGTACCAAACATTTATTATGTTAAGATGTATTGAGAGTCTGTAAGATGCAATATGTTATCAGAAATCTTTTACTTTCTTGTGAGTGTTATATTACATCTAGCAGAAAAATAATATACTATATAATGACATTTTGTAAAAGTAGACCTTTGTGAGTGTCTGATTTATCTCTCCCATATTTATATTTTTAATCTTGCAAGATAATTCTCTTTGATGGTATTATTGGAAGTAAACACTAGCACAACATATTCTAGAAGAGGAACAGAAAACCCATAAAAATAGGCACATCGCTGTAATTAAATCTTTAATGCAGAAATGTTAACTGACATTTTAGGGAAGCAATGATAGGGATTTCAAAAAATATACTAACCTAACCCATACTTGTATTAATTATTTTTCAAATTTCTTCCTTTACTTAAAAGATGTGGTAATGGAATGGATAAAGTCTCTGCTCTCTACTCTTTCTAATTCCTGAAGGCTACAGAATATATGGAGGATCTAATATCTTAGGAGGAAAAACAGAATTTAAAAATTGGTCCTTAATTTACTGTTAATATTGTCATCAAGAGCAATGTCTCGGACTGTGGGGTTTTTGACCCCCAGGGGATTTTTGCAGTTTCTGGTGAGGTTTTTTATTGTTTGTTACAACTGGAGAGGGGGGGCTCTTGGTAATCTTACATATATTATCTAGTGGGAAGAGGATAGAGATATGGCTAAATATCCTATAATTTGCAGGACCGTTCTTATGACAAAGAATTATCCAGCCCAAAATGTCAATGTTGAGAAACCTTGATCTAGAGTTAAAATTTGAATCAATATAATGCATAAAAGACAATATGCTCGAATTCAACTACAATTATATATTTATGGTCAGATTAGTTACAATCTTCAATGTAACTAGCGTAGTGGTATTAGGATTGTCTTAGATTATATGTGTTGCCATATGGAAATATCTGAGGCCAGGTAATATTTATAGAATAGATTTTTATTTAGCTCAGGATTCAGCATGCTGTTCAAAAAGCATCACATCAGCATCTGCATCTGATGAGGACTTCAATCTGCTTCCACTCTAGGCAGAAAGTGAAGGGGAGCAAGCATGTGCAGAGATCACATGGTAGGAGAGGAAGCAGGGGATATGGGAGGGAGGTGTTGGGCTCTTTTTGACAACCACCTCTCAAGAGAACTAACAGAATGAGGGCTCACTCACCATCCCCTTCCTCATGGAGGGCATCACTCTATTCATGAGGAATCTGCCCCCATAACCCCAACACCTTCCATTAGGCCCCACATCCAACATTGGGGATCAAATTTTAACATAAAATTTAGATGACAAATATCCAAACTATAGCAATGATATACCA
>NW_012101866.1:60552-61122 GCF_000951045.1 Mandrillus leucophaeus | reverse complement strand
GCTAATTTTTGTATTTTTAGTAGAGACAGGGTTTCGCCATGTTGGCCAGGCTGGTCTCGAACTCCTGACCTCAGGTAATCTGCCCTCGTTGGCCCCCCAAAGTGCTGGGATTACAGGCGTGAGCCACTGTGCCTGGTCAGCTTCTGTTTTTGATGTCTTTTCATCTAGGAATTCTTTTTAGATCTCCTAGGTCTTTGTTGTGTGTCCTTCTAACATGCTTTCACAGCACTCTGTAATTCCATGCTCTTACTATTGATAGTATTATGTTGTAATTCTCTGTTCTCTTCTCGAAGTCTCTCAGAGGATCCTAACTTTTGTGAAAAGAGGACCCTGGTTTCTCTTTATTCACCACTAAGCCCCAGGAACTATCGATGTGCCTGATACGTTCCTGGGGATAAAAACTATTTGTTGATTAAGGAATAAAGAATGCAAGGAATAAGTGGAATACAGTTATCCTGAAACTGCTTTGTGTGTCGCTATATGATTTGAAAAACAGCTTTTAGACTGGGTGTGGTGGCTCACACCTGTAATCCCAGCACTTTGGGAGGCTGAGGTGGGCAGATCACTAGG
>NW_012101866.1:51025-54032 GCF_000951045.1 Mandrillus leucophaeus | reverse complement strand
AAAACCTATGTATTAGTTACTATTGTCTTTTTATACTTATTTTACTCATTAGGAAACAGAAGCACAGAGAAATTAAGGTTCCTCCCAAGATTGAGCAGATAATCAAGGCTGGACCCAATATTAAGTTTCAGATTATGCTTGTTAATTTTTTCCCTCCAAAGTCTTAACTCACGCTTTATATTGTTACAATAAACAATGTTGAACTGGTAATTTCCCTTTGATATGGCCATAATTTTTATAATTAATACTACTTCAGAGACAAGTTTATATGAAGCCACTTCATCAGCAGAGAGACACACAGACACAATGATATATTGAAACTCCTAAATATTAAGAAAAATGTGGTATTACATTCATTGAAGGGCTGTTTTTGCTTAGTCTCTCTGTCAGCACTATCCATTCCTTCTCAATCCCCTTCCAAAGCATGGGACCCTGGCCAGAATCTTCTGCAAAGTGTGAAAAATCATTATCACAATAGTTAAGGGTGTTAGTTTGAGAATCAGAAAGACCAGATTAGAATCCTTGTTTTTCCACCTATAACTTCTTTTAACTGGGGTATATTTCTTGGCACCTTACATCTTAATCTTATCATCCATAAAATGATAAGAATAATATTCACCTCACATACTGTTATGAGAATTAATTGGGAGAACATATATGAATATACTACTGTTAGGGACATACACAGGACTTTCATTTACTTTTATGGCTGTATAAGCCTAGGAGGCACGATAAATTGACAGTGTGATCAATATAATACAGAGAAACATTTGACCGTGCATTAAGCTCACGAAGAAAGGTCTCCAATTTTCCTTTTCAAGAAGCTACAGGGATTTATATTATTCATAGCAAGTGATCCCAGGAAAGTTTCTCCATGTTGGTGCTTGGACTAATCAGCTGATGATTTGCCGTTTAATATTTATATTTGCGTCTTTTGTGTGTGTGAAGTGTGTTTAAATTTTGTTTTAGTCCTCACAACTTGTCTCACTCACTAAGGAGGTGTCTCATGGCAAAAGTGTGGTACCTGATATCAGAAAGATGGGTTCTATACATTGCTTAATCTCTGTAAGCCTCAAATATTTCAACTGTCAAATTGGGTTAATGATATTTACCAACTACCTTTTGAAAAATTGGAATGAGAATGCAAGACTCTATTACTCTATTTGAAAAGTGTTGAAAAATACTGATTACATTTCCTCTTGTATCTTCTGTTGCTATTAAATGAACTAGTATAATACATTAACAGAAGGGGCTTTGAAGTCTGCATTTTTAAGAACTCTATTCAAATCTTCTCCCAGCAATGACTTGTACTATAGAATAAAAACAACTTTCTCATCTATAAACAATTTTCTCATCTCTACAATTAAAAAATAATGTTTCATTCACAAAAAAATGAAAAATACTGATTCCTATATATAGAAAGTAATAATCTTTGGTAAGCTTCAGCACTATTGAAAAACTTACCTTGGTAGTCTTTGATGATCTTAATGATGTTTAGGGGTGCTCAGACACAATCTTATTTGAAACTATCTTTTCTTGGAATAAGTAAGTTTCAATTGTGAAAGGTATTTCACACTTCAAAAGAGCTTATTCAGGTGATTCAACATCAAATCAACAGTTGTTAAGAAAGTCTGTAAGTCTAAATATTTTCTTCTAGCCTAAAGCTTCTGAACATTTTCACAAAAAACTGCTCTTCTTTACATGGCTCTGGTTCCCTGGGGGCAAGATGAAGAAAGTGTGGAGGAAATACATTTAAATGAGTCACTCAGCTCATGATGAATCTTGCTCTGGAGATGTGAACAACAACAAAAACAAACCATTTTTACCTTGTACTGCGTGTGTATTTAAAGAGGTTTCTAGAAAGAATCAGAGACCTTGTCTTGTAGCTGTTGCTTTCTCTCCCAGGAATTAATTATCTCCTTTGATGGAAAGACTTTGTCTTAGAAGCAGATATCCTGGAGAGACATGTTTGAAAAATGCCCATCCTGAATGGGGAATTGAATTCTCTATATTTAAAACTTAAGCCTGTGAGAGTCCCTTTTTCCTATCTGAACCCAGGTTTCTAAGAAAGCTGAATGCCACCTAAATGGCAAGGTGGCATAATTCTAGAGTGGGCACCTCATGTAGTTCCCCTGTTGACTCATGCTACAGAAAGAGCTGCTGTTTATTCATCTAATGTAAAACCTTTTTTGGAAAATGTTATTGATTGCTTGAGATCTAGAGCACTGAGGGTACGAAATTAATGGCAGCCATTTTAAAGGACTTGATTCCAAACGCTCTTTTTCTTTCCCTCCTCCTACTTTATTGAGGTATATTTGACAAAAAATTTTTATATTGAAGGTGTACTACTTGGTGATTTATATATGTATACATTGGGTAATGATCACCATAATCAACATAATTAACATGCTCATCATCTTATATAGTTAATCATTTTTATTGGTATGGTGAGAAACTTAAGCTCTACCTTCTTAAATCTACTGTACTATATACAAAACTGTAGTAATAACTATAGTCACCTTGCTGTACCTTAGCTCTACAACTTATTTTACATAAATGCAACTTTATACACCTTGACCAACATTCCCATTTCTCCCTGCTCTAGCCCCTCACAACCCCCATACTATTCACTGTTTCTATGAGTTTCATTATTTTAGCTTTTACATATAAGTGAGGACATGCAATATTTGTCTTTTTGTGCCTGGCTTATTTTGTTTAGCATAATGTCCTGCAGATTTATCCATGTTTCTGCAAATGGAATAATTTCTTTTCTTTTTTTTTGATTATTATACTTTAAGCTCTAGGGTACAAGTGCACAACGTGCAGGTTTGTTACATGTGTATACATGTGCCATATTGGTGTGCTGTACCCATTAACTCATCATTTGCATTGGGTATATCTCCTAACGCTGCCCCTCCCCCCTTCCCCACCCCACAACAGGCCTCAGTGTGTGGTGTTCACCACCCTGTGTCCAAGTGTTCTCATTGTTCAATTCCCACCTATGAGT
>NW_012101866.1:50228-50975 GCF_000951045.1 Mandrillus leucophaeus | reverse complement strand
GGAGACCATCTGTGAATATTTAATCATCTGAAATGACTGAAAGTTGAATGATTGCACACATAGTGGCAACTAAGCCTGAAAAGATTATAGAATATGTATGTAAAGCACATGAATGCAAAGCTCAAAAATTTTTTTTTTTTTTTTTTAGAAAATAATGAAATGTGAAATGTTATGCACAATATGAGTGAAATGATACAGAGGAATCTGAAGAAGGGGAATTCTTGGGATATATCTCTAGTGAAGGTCTTTGTGTGTTTTTTATGATGTGGGCTGAGATCCAGTAAGGAGCTGGAAGCCAGATAATGGAACTTAGTTAGCAGACTATTTAGAGTAGTTGACATAAGAATAACAGTGCATTTGTGATGAAAATGTAAAGAAAGAATATAAGAGCTGCTATAAAAGAATTCACAATCTATTGTCTAAGTCCTATTAACTTTATTATAGCTAATAATATACACCTTTGAATAATTGCTATGAGCATGACATTGTAGAATGTGCTTTGCAGATATGATCTCATTTTATCAGTTTTACAGATGAGGACACAATCTCAGTGACTAATATTAATAGTTATAGTGTTAATATTAACTAATATTTACTGAACATAGCATGTTTCAAGTGCTTTTACAGACATTTGCTTATTTAATCCTCACCAAAAACCTATGTATTAGTTACTATTGTCTTTTTATACTTATTTTACTCATTAGGAAACAGAAGCACAGAGAAATTAAGGTTCCTCCCAAGATTGAG
>NW_012101866.1:49715-50094 GCF_000951045.1 Mandrillus leucophaeus | reverse complement strand
TCTGCTGGGAAAGTCCTTCACCAATCAGCTTGTCTAGAATTCCTATGTGAGCCAACAGTTGAAGAGACTGTGGGCAGGTTGACTGTGGAGGTCTCTAGGCAGATAACCTTGCTATCTGTTTCCACAGGGTTAGAATTAGAGTCCAGCGGGAACAGACCTGACACATGGGTCTGCAGGTGTGAGCCTGGAGCCTGGGTCCACCAGGGTGAGTTTAGAACCTGGGTTTATGTGGGCTGGCCTGACACTGGAACAGGCCTTGAGTCTGCATTTTTGAGGGACAGCCGGGAACTGGGGTCGGGTGTAAACTGAGTCCTCCATGGTGGAGCTGGGCCTGTGTTAAGCCTAGTGCCAGGGTCCATGGGTACTGGCCTTCCACAGA
>NW_012101866.1:47967-49364 GCF_000951045.1 Mandrillus leucophaeus | reverse complement strand
ATTTCTTTTCTTTTAATGCTGAATAATATTTATACATATATATAAAATCACTTTTCTTATCCATTAAGTTTCCAACAGGCAATTAGGTTGTTACTATATCTTTGTATTGTGAATAATACTCCAATAAACATGGAATACAGGTATCTTTTCAAGATACTGATTTCATTTTCTTTGGATATACAACCAGAAGTGAGATTGCTGGATCAGAAGCTTTCTAATTTTGGGGGGAACATCTATACTGTTTCCCCAATGGCTGTACCAATTTACATTCTTGCCAACTGTGCACAAGGGTTTTCTTTCCTCCACTTCTTCACTAACATTTATCTTTTTTTCTGATATAGCTATCCTACATGTGTGAGGTGATATTTCATTGTGATTTTGATTTGCATTACTATAATAATAAGTGATATTGAGTATCTTTTCATATACTGGTTGGACACTTATATATTTTCTTTTGAGAAATGTTTATTCTCATTCTTTGTCCATTTTTAATTTTGTTGCTATTGAGTGGTATGTGCTCCTTTTGTATTTTGGATATTAACTCCTAATCATATACATGGTTTGCAAATATTTTCTCTCATTCCCCAGATTGCCTTTTCACTTTGTTGATTGTTTCCTTTGCTGTGAAGAAGCTTTTCATTTGATGCAATACTACTCATTTATTTTTGCTTTTGTGACCTGTACTTTTGGTATCATATTAAAATATCATTGCCCAGACCAAAATCAAGATTTTCTTTCTCCTGTTTTCTTCTACTAACCTTATAGTTTCAGGTATTGCATTTAAGGTCTCAATCCATTTTCATTTGCTTTTGGTATATGGTGTGAGATAAGGGTCAAATTTCATTCTTCTGTTTGTGGATATTCAGTTTTTCTAGCACCATGTATTGAAGAGACTCTTCTTCCTCTTACTGTGTGTTCTTGGCACCTTTGTTAAAGATGAGTTAATAGATGTATATGGGTTTATTTCTAGGCTACTATAGAGTTAGAATAGTGTATCTTTACCAATGAGTTTATGCTCTCATATGTTTTCATTTTGTTAGTTAGTGTCCTTTCATTTCAGCTCACTTTTGTTTTAAGCATGAAGAATTTCCTTTAGTATTCCCTTTAAGGCAGGTCCAGTGGTGATGAACTCCCTCAGATTATGTTTGGGAAAGTTTTATCTCTTTTTTATTTCTGAACAGTTTTGCTGAGTATTCTGTGTTGACAGTTCTCTTTCTTTCTCTTTCAGCACTTTGAATATATTATCTGACCCTCTCCTGGCCTGCAAGGTTTCTGCTGACAAATCTCCTAATAGTTTTATCGTTCCTTTGTATGTGATAAATCAGTTTTTCCTTAATGCTTTCAAATTTCTCTCTTTGTCCTTAACTTTTGGCAATTTGATTCTGTTGTGTTTTGAT
>NW_012101866.1:42216-46892 GCF_000951045.1 Mandrillus leucophaeus | reverse complement strand
GATAGCCTATTTTCATGAGGACTGGCCTGGTACTGAGGCAGGCCTGGAACCTAGATCCACATAGCAGTCTAACCATAGAATAGACCTGGAACTGGGGCCAGTCTGGCAGTGGGGTGGGTCTGGTTCCTGTATGTACATGAGCTGGCCTTGCAAAGAGGCTGGCCTGAAGCTTTAGTGTGTGAAGCGGTGGTGTGACACTGGTGCAGCCCTGGTGACTTATCTACTTGTGCCAGCCTGGCTTTGAGTTAGTGAGGGCCTGATTGGTATTAGGACTGGTTTTGTGCCTTGGTCTAAGAGAGTTGGCCTAGTGCTGGGTGGTTTAGGAGCCTGGGTCTGTGGGAACCTGCTCTGGTTCTGGGGAAAGCCTGGTGCTTAAGTTCATGCAAATAGGCCTTGTGCTTGAGACTGTTGGTGCAGGCCTGAATAGGCGTCTGCAGTGAAGCCAATGCTCATTTCACTTTTCTTTTCCACATAGGAGAGCCCTGGGACAGAGAAGGTCTCTCTTAGCCTTGTGTGGCATGGGCTTGGGGAATGGGTAACTTGGGTAAAGCAAAGCTGTTCTTCCCCCATTCAGTGCATCTTTTCTTGATTGTGCATTCCACTTGGGTACTGTAAGTTCTCACCTGTGATCTAGAACTCTTGTGAAGGTATTTTCATGTGCAGATGGGATATGTATATTGGTGTTTCTGTGAGGGAATGTGATGTGGAACGTCCTATTCTATCTTTGACATCGCTCCCTTTGTGCATTTTTAATTGAGTTGCTTGTCTTTTTATTTTTGAGATGTAAAGGGTTCTTTACATATTTTTATACAAGAGCCTTATCAAATATATGATTTGGAAGTATTTTCTCCCATTTTGTGAATTGACTTTGACTTTCCAGATAGTTTCCTTTGAGGCACAAAAGTTTTAAATTTTGATAAAGTTCAATTTGTCTATTTTTCTTTTGTTGCTTGTTTGTGGCTGTATTTAAGAGACCATTATCTAATCCCAAGATCATGATGATTTACCCTCTGTTTTCCTCTAATAGTTATATGGTTTTAGATTTTACATTGGATCTTTGATTCGTTTGGGATTAATTTTTGTATATGGCAAGAGAAAGGGATCCAAATTTATTCTTTTGTGTTTGGGTGTCCAGTTGTCCCAGTATCGTTTGCTGAAGAGAAAATTCATTTTCTACTAAATGTTCTTGACTACTAGTATTGTCACCTTAATTATATTAAGTCTTCCATCTATAAACAGTAGATGGGTTTCTGTTTATTTTGGTCTTTGTCTTACTTCATTTGTGCTGCTGTAACAAAATACCACAGACTAATTTATAAAAAACAGAAATTTATGTCTCATAGCTCTAAAAACTGGGAAGTCCAAGATCTAGGTAGCAGAAGATTTGGTGTCTGGTGAGGGCCCGGTCTCTGCTTCCAAGATAGTGCTTTGTTACTGAGAGGGCAAAAAAGAGAAGAACACCATGTAAAGTGTCTTTTATCAAGGTATAAATCCCACTAACAAGGGCAAAACTCTCATGACCTAATCACCTAAAAGTTACACCTCTTAATACTATTGCATTCAGGATTTTCAACATAAATTTTAGAGGGAAAAAGCATTCAAACTATATCAACCTTTTATGTATCAATTCTTATGTATTTTATTCTTTCCGATGCTATTTTAAATGGAATTGTTTTGTTTTATCTTCAGATGGTTCATTGCTAGTGTATAGAAATACTACTGGTGTTTGTATGATGTTGACCTTGTATCCAGTGCTAAAGTGCCAGCACTAATAGCATTTATATACTAGTGACGATATACTACTTTGAATAAAAGTGATTATTTAAACTCTTATTTTAAGTTCAGGGGTACAAGTACAGGTTTGTTACACAAGTAAACTTGTGTCATGGGGGTTTGTTGTACAGATTTATACATTACCCAGGTATTAAGCTTAGTACCCATTAGTTATTTTTCCTGATTCTCTCCCTCCTCCCACCTTTCACCTTCTGAAAGGCCTCAGTGTGTGTTGTTCCCTTCTATGTGTCCATGTGTTCTCATCACTCAGCTCCCACTTATAAGTAAGAACATGTGATATTTGGTTTCCTATTTCTGCCTTAGTTTGCTAATGATAATGGCCTCCAGCTCCATCCATTTTCCCGCAAAGGACATAGTCTTATTCTTTTTTGTGGCTACAAAGGATTTCATGGTGTATATGTACCACATTTTCTTTTTTGCTTTTATTTATTTATTTTTATTTTAAGTTTGCAGATACATGTGCAGGATGTGTAGGTTTGTTACATAGGTAAATGTGTGCCATGGTGATTTGTTGTACCTGTCAACCCATCACCTAGCTATTAAGCCCAGCATGCATTAGCTATTTTACCTGATGCTCTCCCTCCCCCATCTACCAAGACAGACCCCAGTATGTGTTGTTCCTCTCCCTGTGTCTATGTGTTCTCATTGGTTAGCTCCCACTTATAAGTGGGAACATGCGATGTTTGGTTTTCCATTCCTGCATTAGTTTGTGAAGGATAATGGCTTCCAGCTCCATCCATGTCTTTGCAAAGGACATTGTTTCATTCCTTTTTATAACTGCATAGTATTCCATGATGTATATCTACCACATTTTCTTTATCTGGTCTATCACTGATGATGGACATTTAAGCTAATTCTGCATCTTTGCTATTGCAAATAGTGCTGGAATGAACCTATGTGTGCACACTTTTTTTCTTTTTTTTCTTTTTTTTTTTTTTATGAAGAAGTCTTGCTCTGTCACCAGGCTGGAGTGAGGTGGCGTGAACATGGCTCACTGAAGCCTTTACCCTGTCTCTTATACACATCTAGATGTGTATAAGAGACAGCCTCCTCCTGAGTTCAAGCAATTCTCCTGCCTCGGCCTCCCGAGTAGCTGGGACTACAGGCATGCACCACCATGCGCAGCTAATTTTTGTACTTTTAGTAGACACGGGGTTTCACCATGTTGGCCAGGATGGTCTCGATCTCTTGACGTCGTGATCTGCCCACCTTGGCCTCCCAAAGTGCTGGGATTACAGATGTGAGCCACCGCGCCTGGCTGTGTGCATGTATCTTTATAATGGAATGATTTATAGTCCTGGGATGAGTCCAGTACTGAGACTGTTGGGTTGCTGGTATTTCTGTCTTTAGGTCTTTGAGGAATGGCCATGCTATTTTCCAAAATGACTGAATTAATTTACACCTCCACCAATAGTGTATAAGCATCCCTTTTTCTCCACAACCTTACCAGCATCTATTATTTTTTGACATTTTGCTGATAGCCATTCTGACTGGTGTGAGATGGTATCTCATTGTGGTTTTGATTTGCATTTCTCTAATGACCAATGATGTTGAGCTTCGTTCTGTATGTTTGTTGGTCACATGTATGTTTTCTTTTGAGAAGTGTCTGTTCATGTCCTTTGCCCATTTTTTAATGAGATTATTTTTTTCTTGTAAATTTGTTTAAGTTTTTGTGATGGTTAATACGGTGTATCAACCTGATTGGACTGAAGGATGCAAAGTATTGATTCTTGGTATGTCTGTGAGGGTGTTGTCCAAGGAGATTGATATTTGAGTCAGCAGGTTGGGAAAGGCAGACCCACCCTTAATCTGGGTGGATACCATGTAATTAGCTGTCAGCATGGCTAGAATATAAAGCAGGCAGAAAAATATGAAAAGACCAGACTGGCATAGCCTCCCAGCCTACATCTTTCTCCTGTACTGGCTGCTTCCTGCCCTTGAACTCTGGACTCCAAGTTCCTCAGTTCTGGGACTTGGACTTGCTCTCCTTCCTCCTCAGCTTGCAGACAGCCTATTGTGGGACCTTGTGATCATGTGAGTTAATACTTAATAAACTCATTCATAAATATATATTCATCTATATATCCCATTAGTTCTGTCCCTCTGGAGAACCCTGACTAATATGGTTCCTTATAGATGCTGAATATTAGACCTTTGTTGGATGCATAGTTCGAAAAATTTTCTCTTGTTCTGTAGGTTGTCTGTTTACTCTGTTGCTAGTTTCTTTTGCTGTGCAGAAGCTCTTTAGTTTAATTAGATCCCATTTGTCAATTTTTGCTTTTGTTGCAATTGCTTTTGGCATCTTTTTCGTGAAATGTTAACCCATGCCCATGTCCTGAATGGTATTGCCTATGTTGTCTTCCAGGGTTTTTATAGTGTTTGTTTATATGTTTAAGTCTTTAATCCATTTGAGTTAATTTTTGTATACAGTATACGGAAGGGGTCCAGTTTCAATCTTTGGCATAAGGATAACCAGTTATCCCAGGGCAGTTTATTGATTAGGGAATCCTTTCCCCATTGCTTATTTTTGTCAGGTTTGTTGAATATCAAATAGTTGAGTTGTAGGTGTGCAGTCTTATTTCTGGGCTCTCTGTTCTATTGGTGCATGTGTCTGTTCTTGTACTAGTAAGTATCATGCTGTTTTGGTTACTGTAGCCTAGTAGTATAGTTTGAAGTTGGGGAGTGTGATGCCTCCAGTTTTGGTCTTTTTGTTTAGAATTGCCTTGGCTATTGGGCTCTTTTTTGACTATTTTAAAATAATGTTTTCTATTTCTATGAAGAATGTCAATGGTGGTTTAAAATAGCATTGAATCTATAAATTGCTTTGGGCAGTATGGCCATTTTAATGATATTGACTATTCTTATCTATGAGCATGGAATGT
>NW_012101866.1:39458-42166 GCF_000951045.1 Mandrillus leucophaeus | reverse complement strand
ACTGGCTGCTTCCTGCCCTTGAACTCTGGACTCCAAGTTCCTCAGTTCTGGGACTTGGACTTGCTCTCCTTCCTCCTCAGCTTGCAGACAGCCTATTGTGGGACCTTGTGATCATGTGAGTTAATACTTAATAAACTCATTCATAAATATATATTCATCTATATATCCCATTAGTTCTGTCCCTCTGGAGAACCCTGACTAATATGGTTCCTTATAGATGCTGAATATTAGACCTTTGTTGGATGCATAGTTCGAAAAATTTTCTCTTGTTCTGTAGGTTGTCTGTTTACTCTGTTGCTAGTTTCTTTTGCTGTGCAGAAGCTCTTTAGTTTAATTAGATCCCATTTGTCAATTTTTGCTTTTGTTGCAATTGCTTTTGGCATCTTTTTCGTGAAATGTTAACCCATGCCCATGTCCTGAATGGTATTGCCTATGTTGTCTTCCAGGGTTTTTATAGTGTTTGTTTATATGTTTAAGTCTTTAATCCATTTGAGTTAATTTTTGTATACAGTATACGGAAGGGGTCCAGTTTCAATCTTTGGCATAAGGATAACCAGTTATCCCAGGGCAGTTTATTGATTAGGGAATCCTTTCCCCATTGCTTATTTTTGTCAGGTTTGTTGAATATCAAATAGTTGAGTTGTAGGTGTGCAGTCTTATTTCTGGGCTCTCTGTTCTATTGGTGCATGTGTCTGTTCTTGTACTAGTAAGTATCATGCTGTTTTGGTTACTGTAGCCTAGTAGTATAGTTTGAAGTTGGGGAGTGTGATGCCTCCAGTTTTGGTCTTTTTGTTTAGAATTGCCTTGGCTATTGGGCTCTTTTTTGACTATTTTAAAATAATGTTTTCTATTTCTATGAAGAATGTCAATGGTGGTTTAAAATAGCATTGAATCTATAAATTGCTTTGGGCAGTATGGCCATTTTAATGATATTGACTATTCTTATCTATGAGCATGGAATGTTTTTCCATTTGTTTGTGTCATGTCTGATTTCTTTGAGCAGTGGTTTGTAGTTCTCCATATAGAGATCTTTCACCTCCCTAGTTAGCTATATTTCTAGGTATTTTGTTCTTTTTGTGGCAATTGTGAATCAGAGTTTGTTCATGATTTGGCTCTCAGCTTGACTGTTGTTGATGTATAGGAATGCTAGTGATTTTTGCACATTGATTTTTTGTTTGTTTGTTTTTGTGTTGAAACTGAGTCTCACTCTGTTGCCCAAGCTGGAGTGCACTGGCATGATCTTGGCTCACTGCACCCTCCGCCTCCCAGGGTCAAACAATTCTCCTGTCTCAGCCTCCTGAGTAGCTGGGATTACAGGCACCTGCAACCATGCCTGGCTAATTTTCATTTTTAGTAGAGAAGGGGTTTCTCCATGTTGAGCAGGTTGGTCTTGAACTCTTGACCTCAGGTGATCCGCCTGCCTTGGCCTCCCAAAGTGCTGGGATTACAGGTGTGAGCCACTGTGCCCAACCTTGCACATTGGTTTTGTATCCTGAGACTTTGCTGAAGTTATTTATCAGCTTATTGATTTGTATATGTTGCTTACCCAGCAATCCCATTACTGGATGTGCTTTCAGACTGAGATGATGAGATTTTCTAGATATAGGATTATGTCATCTGCAAACAGGCATAGTTTGACTTCCTCTCTTCCTATTTGAACGCCTTTATTTCTTTCTCATGCCTGATTGTCCTGGTCAGAACTTCCAATACTAGGCTGAATATGAGTGGTGAGAGAAGGCATCCTTGTCTTGTGCTTCCAGTTTTTGCCCATTCAGTATGATGTTGGCTATGGGTTTGTCACATATGGCTCTTATTATTTTGAAGTACATTGCTTCAATACCTAGTTTATTGGGAGTTGTTAATATAAATTGATGTTGAATTTTATTGAAAGGCTTTCCTGCATATATTGAGATAAGCATGTGTTTTTTTTCTTTAGTTCTGTTTATGTAATTATATTTATTGATGTGTATATGTTGAACCAACCTTGCATCCCAAGGATGAAGCCTACTTGATCATGGTGGATAAGCTTTTTGATATGCTCCTGGATTCAGTTTGCCAGTATTTATGACTCAGTTTAGATTAGAGACTGGTCTGTGTTTATCCAATGTCTATGTGCTTTCTACTGAGCTGTCTTTGCTTATATGTAGGTGAATCAGTTGTAACTGGGGTTTTTTACTGGCTTGATGCATTTTGACTTTTCTACCCATGTAATTTACAGCTAATTGAGAGTGACAATGAAGTCATCTTGTGCACTTGAAGCTGCCTTGGGAAAACTGTGGTTGATTAGATTTAGTTCAACACAGGGTGGAACTACAAATGTATGAACTACAGTGCCAACAGTGCGGTCACATAGATTCCCTGCTCGTTGTTCAAATGATATAGTTGAGCTCAATTCCTAAATTTATTAGCCATCTAAAGCCCTTACTTTCCTATCTAATCTAGGCTTTGAACAATAGCTTTGCTTCAAATTCAGTATTACTTCCTGACGATAATCTTTGAATGCTCCACCTCATCCCAGTTTAAGCCATATCCCCATTACACAGATGTATAGTGCTGTGTCCTTTTTGATAGTCCTTATTACTCTTTTCTTTTTCATAGTTATATTCTTGCGTCGTGAGGGCTGATACAATTTCTGGGCTGTTGAGACAGGCACATTTAATTTAAACATCAGTTGTGCCACCTACTCTTTTTGCTCTTGTATATTTACT
>NW_012101866.1:21906-36428 GCF_000951045.1 Mandrillus leucophaeus | reverse complement strand
AGAAAAATACTGCATAATTTCTCCTATATGTGGAATATAAAAAAATAAAAATAAATAGCTGAATATGTAGAAACAGAATAAAACAACAGTGGTTACCAGAGGCAGAGGGTGGGGGAAATGGGAAGATACATAGGATGAATAAATCTAAAGATCTAAATAGAGTGTAGTATAAAAACTATAGTTAATAATATTGCATTGTATACTGCAAATTTTCTAACAGAATAGAGGTTTTGGGTCCTCTTACCAAAAAAAAAAAAAATTTAAGACGCAAAAAGATAACCATGTGAGATGATGGATATGTAAAAGTACATACCTGTAGTAATAGTTTCACCATGTACATGTATATCAAAACATTATGTTGTATGACTTAAATGTATACAAAAAAATAGAAATATTATGTAAAAATGAAAGTAAAAAGTAAGAGAAGCACTTTTTCAATTGAGGGAATCTTCCATTAATAAGCATCTCAAATTAAGGTAGAAGAGCTGCTTGAGATTTGCTACCAAATCATATGCTATACAACGCTAGTCCCAGAAGGTTAGACACGTGACTTGCGAGATACGAACCAAGAGCCTCCGTGCAAGTCTTTGAGTTGGAAATTAGTTATCTGAGGCTGGGTTCTGACTATGTCAACAAAGTCGAAGTGATTCTGCGGTCAGAAACAGAGCAGCACCTGTGGAGATGTGCCCATGGCAGCATAACCATGGTATCAGAGGGGCAGCGGCTCCTTTGTAGCACCTGTCCCAACAGATGTGCTTCTGCAAGTTATTCCTGGTCATTCATGTCAGACTCTGTCATTCTAACCCTTCCAAATGTTCTTTAAACAACTTAATTGCATATAACAAATCCCTTTACTTAAACTAGGTACAGATAATTCTTTGTCATCACCTAAGAACCATGGTTGATATACTAAACTGATCTAAAATTCTCTTTCAATTTGTCACCAAGAATGGAAAGCCATCAATTGCAGAAGCATTCTTGTTAGCAAGGGTCCCTTTGAAAACTACATTTGCTCATAACAGCCCATTCTTGACACAGAATAGGCTTGACATAGAATAAATGCATGGGCATTTCTTGTGCTGGAAATGCCATAGTGAACAAAACAGTCAATACGTCTACTTTCGTGGATTTTAATTCTAACTGGAAAAAATGGACCAAAAAAAACAATTAAATCTGACAATTGCATGGTGAAAATGTTGTAGATAAAATATCACAAAGTAATGTGATAGAAGATAACTCAAAGAGATAAAGAATGCCTTTACACGGATGGATCAAGAAGACCTCTAAGGAGGACAAATTGAACTGCAGACTGAGTGATGACAAGGACACAGCCATGTGAAGCTCTAGAAGATGAGCATTTGGGGAATAAAGAAGAGCTAGTACAATGGCCCAAGGGCAAGAATGAGGTCACTACAGCTGGAGCACAGTGAACAAGCGAGAGAGTGGTGCTGGATGAGATCAGATACATGTTTGAGTGGGAAACAATTGTACAGACTCTGACAAGGTGTGAAAACATCAATTACAATTGGTGAAATAGCTTTCCTTTTACCAATCAACCTAGCTCAACTTCACTAAGTGAATTTTTTACATGGGAAAAAACAGAAATTAATTTTAAAACAATAGTCACACAGAGGCAAAATGGAGATCAATGTCGTTGACTACACCAAAAAGTCCATCAAAAACAGCAACTGCCAGAGGCACACACAAAGGTTTCTGGGAAAAGTGGTTGCTTGGATGCATATGCTTGATTTTGCTTCATCCTGATTTTAATTAGAGATGAATTAATTATAATATAAATTTAGTTGGTGATATTAAGGTCAAAAGAGAAGAGAGAAATTGAAGACAAGAGTTGCATCAGGTCAGATAATATTCCCCCTCAACATACATAAATTTCTCTCTACTGTTTTACTTATGACTGTCGGTTCATTGTTCCTCACCCTGATAGGTTAAACACTAAATTCTTGCACTAAAATCTTTTTCACACCCATTCTGAAGGAACCCCCACCCTGTCTGAGTTGCTCTCGATCATACCACAGGTTTCACCTTTTTAAGCCCTTTTCACTCTAAATTTATCCTTTCTTAAAAATATTTACTGCTCTTTGACCTGACTAGAATTTTTCTTTATTCAAATGTGTGTCATTTTTCTGGTATATACCATAGTGCCTAAAAGTGTAAGTTCTAAAGCAAAACTGAGTTCAAATCCTACCTCGGGTATTTGCTACCTCTGTGACTAAAGTAATTTATTTAAATTTTCCCAGCTTCATCCAATTAAAACAGTATCTATTTCATAAGGCTCTTGTGCAGATTAACAAGACAATGACTTTCTAGCATGAACCATGTTGTAGTAAATACTAATAAACTTTACTAAAATGTTTGATTATTATGCTATAACTTTCTTATTTGTCTTAAGGATTCTATTAAATTTTATGTCTTCTTTAGCCTGATTTTGATTTTGGAGACATTCAGACTTTTTTTTTTTTTTTCCATACTTTAAGTTCTAGGGTACATGCGCACAACATGCGGGTTTGTTACATAGGTATACATGTGCCATGTTGGTTTGCTGCACCCATCAATTCGTCATTTACATTAGGTATTTCTCCTGATGCTATCCATCCCCCTGACCCCGTGCTCCATGACAGGCCCTGGGGTGTGATATTCCCCATCCTGTGTCTAAGTGTTCTCATTGTTCTATTCCCACCTATGAGTGAGAACATGTGGTGTTTGGTTTTCTGTCCTTGTGATAGTTGGCTCAGAATGATGGTTCCCAGCTGCATCCATGCCCCTGCAAAGGACATGAATTCATCCTTTTTTATGGCTTCATAGTATTACATGATGTATATGTGCCACATTTTCTTAATCCAGTCTATCATTGATGGACATTTGGGGTTGGTTCCAAGTCTTTGCTATTGTGAATAGTGTCACAATAAACATACATGTGTATGTGTCTTTACAGTAGCATGACTTATAATCCTTTAGGTATATCCCCAGTAATGAGATGGCTGGGTCAAATGGTATTTCTAGTTCTAGATCCTTGAGGAATCGCCACACTGTCTTCCACAATGGTTGAACTAGTTTACAGTCACACCAACAGTGTAAAAGCGTTCCCATTTGTCCACATCCCCTCCAGCATCTGTTGTTTCCTGACTTTTTAACGATCACCATTCTAACTGGTGTGAGATGGTATCTCATTCGGTTTTGATTTGCATTTCTCTGATGACCACTGATGATGAGCATTTTTTCGTGGGTCTGTTGGCTGCAAAAAGAGACATTCAGAATTCTAAGGTGAATTGTTCAGGCTTAATCTCATCCATCCTGCATTAATTTTGGGAGGTTTACGCTCAGGAATCAAAGTTCCTCATGACTTCCTAATACAATACCTACACACAGTTGAATATCTATAAATCATGTAGTTTTTTCCCAAAGCAAACAGAAATGAGACACTGATGATGAAGGCAACAAAAAGTGACATTTATTAAGCATCCACTGAGTGACAAGTACTATCCTAGACACTTTGCACATAGTGTCTCTCATCTAAGGCTTAAAATAACCCTATGAAATATGTACTACCATTTCATTGTACATGTAAGCAAAGGTTAAAATAAGATATTGAGAGATGTGAAATACATACAATGTTACGTGAACTAGTGAGATAGAGTTCCATCCTACCTCTATTGACACCACAGCCAAATTCTTCCACATCATCCAAAACTCTGCTGTTAACAGGACTTCCAGAGGTTAAATAATCACCCTAAAAGTCAATCATGTCCTTGCCTGAAGTCCAAGGAAACACTTATATGACATAATATTGGTCACACGTGAAGGTGTCTTTCCCATCTAAGGAGACAGGGACCAGGGCGAGACCCGTAAAGATCCCGATCCAGAAAAAACAAACATCCTGCTAGTTCTGAAGGAGACATAAGGCAAAATTGGCCCCAGATGGAAGTTGGGTCAGCACTAGTCAATATGTTTGGCTTTTAAAAAATACTTTTAGTCTGACTCCTATAATCCCAGCACTTTGGGAGGCCGAGGTGGGCAGGTCACTTGAGCCCAGGAGTTCAACACTAGCCTAGGCAAGATGGTGAAACCTCATCTCTACTAAAAATACAAAAATAAGTCAGCTGTGGTGGCTCACGCCTATAGCCCCAGCTACTCGGGCGGCTGAGGTGAGAAGATGGCTTGAGCCTGGGAAGTCGAGGCTGCTGTGAGCTGAGATCATGCCACTGCATCCCAGCCTGGGTGAGAAGGCAAGATCTTATCTCAAAAAAACAAACAAAAAACACTTTTGCAATATTTACCATTCATACTGTTATAAACACTTAAATACTAACACATTTGAAATGTCCCAACAACATTTTGAGAGAGATACTATCATTACCATTTTTACAAATGAAGAAAATGTGAGAATAAAGAAGCTAAATAACTTTCCTAGGTCAGAGTCAAACCCAGGAAACTGACTCTAGAATCTGTTCTTACCTCTGCACCATACTACCTTTTCTGAACAAATTTCTCACTTTATTTTGTCTATCCATATTCTAATTGCCTGTTTTGTTGATTTCAGATTCATAATAAAGTCACTCTTTGGTCCTTGAAACAGGGTTTATCATGATAGAATTAGACTGACAATCCTTGAGGATCAGCCTCAAGGACCAGAAGACAAAGGGCCAAAGGAGATCAGAAAACCAGGAGGAGAGAAATACAGCAATGAGCATGTTAGGAGGTGCTCCAGCTCCCAAAAATCTTACAGACTCCAGTCAGATCAGAGTATTACATATCACAGCAGTGGCAGAGAAATTACGTATTAACTATGAGCATCTTCATAGCATTTTTCACCTCTGCATTTCTAAGGGTGTAGATTAAAGGGTTTAACATAGGAGTTATCATAGTGTAAAATACAGCAACCGCTTTATCAATGGGTAAAGTAGCTGGAGGTCTCGTGTACACAAATATGCAGGGCACAAAGAACAAGATGACTACAGTGATATGAGATACACAGGTGGAGAGGGCTTTGCGCCTCCCCTCCAAGCTGTGAGATTTCAGATTATATAGGATGACCACATAAGACACAATCAAGAGGAGAAAGTTCAACAGGCAGACAAATCCACTGTTGCCAGCAACAAAGAGACCAAGGGTATGAGTGTCCATGCAGACGAGTTTCAACAGAGGGATCAAGTCACACATGAAGTGGTCTATGACGTTGGGGCCACAGAAGGGCAGCCAGACTGTGAAGAGGATCTGAATTGTTGCATGAACAAAGCCTCCAACCCAGGCTGCTCCCACAAGGAGTCTACACACCTGTTGGTTCATGATGGTCATGTAGTGCAGGGGTTTACAGATGGCCACATAGCGGTCATAGGCCATCACTGTGAGAAGCACAATCTCAGCAGAACCAAAAAGATGCCCAGCAAAGACTTGAGTCATGCACCCCCTAAAAGAAATGGTTTTTTTCACAGAAAGAGTATCAGCTAGCATTTTGGGGGTCATGCATGAAGAACAGCAGCCATCCATGAGGGATAAGTAAAACAGGAAAACGTACATGGGGGATGCCAGGGACCTGCTGGTGCTAATGGTAAGGATGATGAGCAGGTTGCCTGCCAAGGTGACCGAGTAGACAATCAAAAACACAACAAATGAAAATTTCTGAAGCTCCGTATTTCGAGTCAAGCCCAGGAGAATAAACTCAGTCACATTATTCATCTTCATCATCAGTTGTGTTCAGGTGACTGCTCTGAAAAATAAGTCATATTCATCCTCAACAATAAAGCTTTCACTTAGTGAATAAATATATCTTTGATGTCATATGTTTTCTAGCTTTATAATAAGTAAAAACAAACACAGAACCATGTCAATTGTTTGTTTCTATTTGACATTTGACAATGTAAGTATTAATAGTATGCATTTTCTTTATAATTCTCTGGTTTGTTTTTAATTTTCTACAGTAAAAATGTGTAACTTTTATGATCAGGAAATAAAAATACAAAATGTCAAGTTTCAAGAGCCATTCCATGATGTGGTCATATGTGTAACCCATTTACGGGTACACCAAGATGGATATACTTCACCTGACAATGGGTGCACATACTTACCAGAGAAAATTCCAATTTGCTCTGCCAATTTTAAGTCATACAAAAAGATCAAGCACATAGAGAACTTCTTTCTTTCCTGAGCCATCCCTTTTTCCATGTTGCTTATCTGGAAGCTTCTTGGTGTCCTCAAGGCTGAAAATGGTGCTGCTACATTTGTCCAACCTCAAAGGCCATGTTGAATGGCCATTACAGTACACATACCTCATGATCATCTCTCTGTGTTCAACACTATGGGTTCTTGGAGCAAAAGTCTTGCCCTACTACAACCTAGTCATATTAATTTTTGTATGCCTAGTGCTGGCAAAAACAAACACTCAAAGCATTAACAGAGAGAGAAGGAAAAAGAAGAAAAAAAAAGAGTAGGAGAGAAAAAGGAGAAGGGGAAATTAGAAATGTATAAAAGACTAAAAGAGAAACGGACCTAAAATCCAAATATATTGTTTACAGTCCTGAATCTAACTACTGTTAACTAAATAATATTAATGGATTTTATGTATCTGTGCTTCAATGTTTTTCATCTGCCAAAAAGGAGGACTAAATATACCTTTCAGGATTGTTGTGAAAAATGACATAATTTTAAACTTACTATTATTGTCGTTATACGATTTTATTGATTCATGGAAGTATCACTGAAAAAAACTTTAAAATTTGTTTCTTAAATCTCCAAAAGTCAAACATTCTGAAAACTTAAGCTAACCAAGTGAAGACAAACAGAACAAGGAAAACAAGAATAAATATCAAAAAAGTCAGCAGATTAAAAAAGAAGACAATACAGCAAGCTATTAAAATAATATTTAACATGATGATTTCATAATTCTTTACTTCCTACTTGTTTGTGGGATTTATAACCTATTTTTTCATAAATTAATTAACTAGTTAAATCCATTTTTCAATACAGAGAAAACTTACTCCTTCCAAAATTGACTCTTATGACTGAGTGTGAGGATTTCCAGGAAACATTAAACCCATTTCACTATTAAAATAAATGCTTTGAGGATGCATTTTCATATCTACAATGATGACCAATATTAGATATTATAAAGCATTTACAGAAAAAGGGTGTGGGGAGAGGAAGTAAGAGGGAGAGAGAGAAGGGAAGAAAAAAGGAGAAGGAGACAGGACAGAAACAGAGATGGAGAAGAAGAAAAGGAGAGGAAGGAGGAGAGAGAGAAAGAAGGAATAGGATGAGGAGAAAAGCTGAAACCAATAAAAAAGAGGAAAGAACAAAAGAAAGAGGAGGGGCCATGCAAGGCGACTCACACCCTGTAATCCCAACACTTTGGGAGGCTAAGGCAGGTGGATCACTTGATATTATGAGTTTGAGACCAGCCTGACCAACATGGTGAAACCCCATCTCTATTATTAGCTGGGCATGGTGGCACACGCCTCTAATCACAGCTACTCAGGAGGCTGAGGCAGGAGAATCTCTTGAAACCAGAAGGCAGAGGTTACAGTGAGCCAAGATCATGCCACTGTGCTTCAGCCTGGATGACAAAGCAAGACTCTGTCTCAGAAAAAAAAGAAAGAAGAGAAAGATGGACATACACACAGTCACCTAAGAATGATTGTTTATTGAATAGGTGTGGTGTAACATTTCAAACAAGTGTTGTACTTGAAACCTAAACTTTTTATCACACTCACTTGCTGATTGTCACCCTTAAGATCAACAAGGGCCTACGTACAATTATATAAGTCACAAGTTGTTCTTACAAACTCTTCAGGAAAAGTTTACACAACTCACTATTAAGGGCTATAAACTATTGACTTGTCATCAATAAATGTTTTGCAAACTCAACAATACTTAATCAGGGTTTTCTTCAGTTTAGTGTGTGTGCAATTAATGGTCATGTTAATTTACCATAAACTTACTGCAAATTTGTAATATATATAGAGAGAGAGTGTTTCCAGAAAAAAAAAAAAAAAACCTGAAGTAAACTTTAACAGAAGAAAAACTGTACTTCTCCTACACCAATTTTACATCTGTCTAGGACTCCTCACTCTGGCCTGAACTTGTTCAGATAATAAATTATCACAGATAGTAAACACATTCATGTTGTGCTTAAATGGAATTTGGATTTGGGAAAGAGTGGGATGATTTCAGTAGCTCTAGCCCCTTTACACCTCTATGGAACTCACAGAAATCTTAGAGGCATTATAATTTTTACGTAGAATCTGATCTGAAAGCCTTGATATGGACATAAGAACTAGACTGCCATTGTTAAAACTAGAAAAACAAATCCAATTACCAAGACAGAAGTTGATTAAAGGTCTCCTGGATGAGAAATCTCTTGTAGCCAATTCTTCCAAGTATTTTTTCAGAGCATCAATGCTCAGTGCTTAGCCACATAGTTTGGTCCTTGGGATTCAGCCTTCCTTCTTCCAAAATTTCAGTAGAACCAATCTGAAGACCCAAAGTATGTCAGGGAGATGCAATGTCTTTGTGATTAGCTCTGCCCAGAAATCTTCACAGCTGCACCCTCCTCGACTTCCTTCAGTTCTCACAATATAGAGACACCAGTGTCATTCAGGTGGGAAACTCACATCTGTGCTGTTTACTCAAGGGAAGAGCAATTTACTCAAGGAAAGAGCAATTAATTTCACTGGCCTTTGCCAAAATGGCAACTAGATGCTTATCTCTTCTTTCAACTATACTTCTTGCCAGTGAAACATTTCTGACAAGGGTTAGAATTCATCTAGGATCATCATCTGGCTTCAGTCAGAACATGAATGCTTTATTTCTTTTTTGTTTTTCAACAAAGGTTTATTCAACATCAAAAATGTATGAGGCACAATGTTGTTCAATAATAATGACAGTACCAATTCTTGAGTGCTAAATACCAACCCCTATATTAGACACATTATATGGGGTACTCTTTCTGATGGGTACTATTATTATTCCTATTTTACAGATAAGAAAATTGAGGCACTATGAGTTTCAGTAAATATACAAGAGCAAAAAGAGTAGGTGGCACAACTGATGTTTAAATTAAATGTGCCTGTCTCAACAGCCCAGAAATTGTGTCTGCCCTCACAATGCAAGAATATAACTATGAAAAAGAAAAGAGTGATAAGGACTATCAAAAAGGACACAGCACTACACATGTGTGTAATGAGGATATGGCTTAAACTGGGATAAGGTGGAGCATTCAAAGATTATCGTCAGGAAGTAATATTGAATTTGAAGCAAAAACTATTGTTCAAAGCCTAGATTAGATAGGAAAGTAAGGGCTTTAGATGGCTCATAAATTTAGGAATTGAGCTCAACTGTATCATTTGAACAACGAGCAGGGAATCTATGTGACCCCACTGTTGGCACTGTAGTTCTTACATTTGTAGTTCCACCCTGTGTTGAACTAAATCTAATCAACCACAGTTTTCCCAAGGCAGCTTCAAGTGCACAAGAGTGACTTCGTTGTCACTCTCAATTAGCTGTAAATTACATGGGTAGAAAAGTCAAAATGCATCAAGCCAGTAAAAAGCCCCAGTTACAACTGATTCACCTACATATAAGCAAAGACAGCTCAGTAGAAAGCACATAGACATTGGATAAACACAAACCAGTCTCTAATCTAAACTGAGTCATAAATACTGGCAAACTGAATGCAGGAGCATATCAAAAAGCTTATCCACCATGATCAAGTAGGCTTCATCCTTGGGATGCAAGGTTGGTTCAACATATACACATCAATAAATATAATTACATAAACAGAACTAAAGAAAAAAACGCATGATTATCTCAATATATGCAGGAAAGCCTTTCAATAAAATTCAACATCAATTTACATTAACAACTCCCAATAAACTAGGTATTGAAGCAATGTACTTCAAAATAATAAAAGCCATATGTGACAGACCCACAGCCAACATCATACTGAATGGGCAAAAATCGGAAGCACAAGACAAGGATGCCCTCTCTCACCACTCATATTCAGCCTAGTATTGGAAGTTCTGACTAGGGCAATCAGGCATGAGAAAGAAATAAAGGCATTCAAATAGTAAGAGAGGAAGTCAAACTATGCCTGTTTGCAGATGACATAATCCTATATCTAGAAAATCTCATCATCTCAGTCCGAAAGCACATCCAGTAATGGGATTGCTGGGTAAGCAACATATACAAATCAATAAGCTGATAAATAACTTCAGCAAAGTCTCAGGATACAAAACCAATGTGCAAGGTTGGGCACAGTGGCTCACACCTGTAATCCCAGCACTTTGGGAGGCCAAGGCAGGCGGATCACCTGAGGTCAAGAGTTCAAGACCAACCTGCTCAACATGGAGAAACCCCTTCTCTACTGAAAATAAAAATTAGCTAGGCATGGTGGCAGGTGCCTGCAATCCCAGCTACTCAGGAGGCTGAGGCAGGAGAATTGTTTGACCCTAGGAGGCGGAGGGTGCAGTGAACCAAGATCATGCCAGTGCACTCCAGCTTGGGCAACAGAGTGAGACTCTGTCTCAACACAAAAACAAACAAAATCAATGTGCAAAAATCACTAGCATTCCCATACATCAACAACAGTCAAACAGAGCCAAATCATGAACAAACTCTGATTCACAATTGCCACAAAAAGAATAAAATACCTAGAAATATAGCTAACTAGGGAGGTGAAAGATCTCTACATGCAGAACTACAAACCACTGCTCAAAGAAATCAGACATGACACAAACAAATGGAAAAACATTCCATGCTCATGGATAAGAATAGTCAATATCATTAAAATGGCCATATTGCCCAAAGCAATTTATAGATTCAATGCTATTTTAAACCACCATTTTTTATAAATTAGTCTGTGGTATTTTGTTACAGCAGCACAAATGAAGTAAGACAAAGACCAAAATAAACAAAAACCCATCTACTGTTCATAGATGGAAGACTTAATATAATTAAGGTGACAATAATAGTAGTCAAGAACATTTAGTAGAGGCCGGGCGCGGTGGCTCAAGCCTGTAATCCCAGCACTTTGGGAGGCCGAGACGGGTGGATCACGAGGCCAGGAGATCGAGACCATCCTGGCTGACACGGTGAAACCCCGTCTCTACTAAAAAATACAAAAAACTAGCCGGGCGAGGTGGCGGCGGGCGCCTGTAGTCCCAGCTACTCGGGAGGCTGAGGCGGGAGGATCAATTGAGCCCAGGGGGTTGAGGCTATAGTGAGCTATGATCATGACACTAAACAACAGGCTGAATGACCCAGCAAGGCCGGGATAAAAAAAAAAAAAAAAGAACATTTAGTAGAAAATGAATTTTCTCTTCAGCAAATGATACTGGGACAACTGGATACCCAAACAAAAAAGAATAAATTTGGATCCCTTTCTCTTGCCATATACAAAAATTAATCCCAAATGAATCAAAGATCCAATGTAAAATCTAAAACCATTTAACTATTAGAGAAAAACAGGGGTAAATCATCATGATCTTGGGATTAGACAATGGTTTCTTAAATACAGCCACAAACAAGCAACAAAGAAAAAATAGACAAATTGAACTTTATCAAAATTTAAAACTTTTGTGCCTCAAAGAAAACTATCTGGAAAGTCAAAGTCAATTCACAAAATGGGAGAAAATACTTCCAAATCATATCTTTGATAAGAATCTTGTATAAAAATATGTAAAGAACTCTTTACATCTCAAAAATAAAAAGACAAGCAACTCAATTAAAAATGCACAAAGGGAGTGATGTCAAAAGATAGAATAGGACATTTCACATCACATTCCCTCACAGAAACACCAATATACATATCCCATCTGCACATGAAAATACCTTCACAAGAGTTCTAGATCACAGGTGAGAACTTACAGTACCCAAGTGGAATGCACAATCAAGAAAAGATGCACTGAATGGGGGAAGAACAGCTTTGCTTTTACCCAAGTCACCCATTCCCCAAACCCATGCCACACAAGGCTAAGAGATACCCTCTCTGTCCCAGGACTCTCCTATGTGGAAAAGAAAAGTGAAGTGAGCATTGGCTTCACTGCAGACGCCTATTCAGGCCTGCACCAACAGTCTCAAGCACAAGGCCTATTTGCATGAACATAAGCACCAGGCTCACCCCAGAGCCAGAGCAGGTTCCCACAGACCCAGGCTCCTAAACCACCCAGCACTAGGCCAACTCTCTTAGACCAAGGCACAAAACCAGTCCTAGTACCAATTAGGCCCTCACTAACCCAAAGCCAGGCTGGCACAAGTAGATAAGTCACCAGGGTTGCACCAGTGTCACACCACCCCTTCACACACTAAAGCTTCAGGCCAGCCTCTTTGCAAGACCGGCTCATGTAGATACAGGAACCAGACCCACCCCACTGCCAGACTGGCCCCAGTTCCAGGTCTATTCTATGGTTAGACTGCTATGTGGATCTAGGTTCCAGGCCTGCCTCAGTACCAGGCCAGTCCTCATGAAAATAGACCATCGGACCACCTCAGCACCAGGTCAGGAACGCAAACCAGGCATTAGACCAACTCCTATGGATTCAACCTACATGTCTGCCCCAGTGAGCATCTGTGGAAGGCCAGTACCCATGGACCCTGGCACTAGGCTTAACACAGGTCCAGCTCCACCATGGAGGACTCAGTTTACACCCTACCCCAGTTCCAAGCTGTTCCTCAAAAATGCAGACTCAAGGCCTGTTCCAGTGCCAGGCCAGCCCACATAAACCCAGGTTCTAAACTCACCCTGGTGTACCCAGGCTCCAGGCTCACACCTGCAGACCCATGTGTCAGGTCTGTTCCCATTGGACTCTAATGCAAGGCCAACCCTGTGGAAACAGATAGCAAGGTTATCTGCCTGGAGACCTCCACAGTCAGCCTGCCCACAGTCTCTTCAACTGTTGGCACACATAGGAATTCTAGACAAGCTGATTGGTGAAGGACTTTCCCAGCAGAAGCCAGACTGTAAAGGCTAGAAGAGATGACAACTTCTTCAAATGCAAAGACACCAAAGCAAGTTTATAAGAATCATGAAGGATCAGACAAACATGGTACCACCAAAGGAAATGAATACATCAACAGTAATTGACCCTAAAGAAATGGAGATATATGAACAGTCTGACAAGGAATTCAAAATAATTGTCTTCAAGAATTCATGGGAATACATGATAACACAGATAAACAACTTTAAAAATTAGGAAAATAATGCATGAACAAAATTAGAAGTTCAATAAAAAGATATAAACCATAAAAAGAAATCAAACAGAAATTCAAGAGAGGAACACAAACAGTGACCTGAAAAATTCAATAGAGAGAGCTGCAAAGCAGACTCAACCAACCAAGAGAAAGAATCAGCAAGCTTGAAGACAGATCACTTGAAATTTGTCTCACTCACTGGGAAAAAAAGTAAAAATAAAGTTAAAAAAGCCTTTGGTATTTCAGGAACACCATCCTGTATGTCAGTGTAAGTATTATGGGCTACCCAGAAGGAACAGAGAAAGAAAGAGAAGCTAAAAGTATGTTTAAAGAAATGATAATAAAGAAAAAGGTCCCCAAATGTAGGAAGGGATATAAACATTCAGACCCATGAAGCCCAAAGAACTACAAAAGTTAGGATATAAAGATGTCTTCATCAGAACACAACAGAATCAAATTGTCAAAAGTTAAGGACAAAGAGAGAAGTTTGAAAGCATTAAGGAAAAACTGATTTATCACATACAAAGGAATGATAAAACTATTAGGAGATTTGTCAGCAGAAACCTTGCAGGCCAGGAGAGGGTCAGATAATATATTCAAAGTACTGAAAGAAAAAGAAAGAGAACTGTCAACACAGAATACTCAGCAAAACTGTTCAGAAATAAAAAAGAGATAAAACTTTCCCAAACATAATCTGAGGGAGTTCATCACCACTGGACCTGCCTAAAAGGGAATACTAAAGGAAATTCTTCACACTTAAAACAAAAGTGAGCTGAAATGAAAGGACACTAACTAATGACATGAAAACATATGAAAGCATAAACTCATTGGTAAAGATACACTATTCTAACTCTATAGTAGCCTAGAAATAAACCCACATACATCTATTAACTCATCTTTAACAAAGGTGCCAAGAACACACAGTAGGAGGAAGAAGAGTCTCTTCAATACATGGTGCTAGAAAAACTGAATATCCACAAACAGAAGAATGAAATTTGACCCTTATCTCACACCAAATACAAAAAGCAAATGAAAATGGATTGAGATCTTAAACGCAATACCTGAAACTATAAGGTTAGTAGAAGAAAACAGGAGAGAGAAAATCTTTATTTTGGTCTGGGCAATGATATTTTAATATGATACCAAAAGTACAGGTCACAAAAGCAAAAATAAATGAGTAGTATTGCATCAACTGAAAAGCTTCTTCACAGCAAAGGAAACAATCAACAAAGTGAAAAGGCAATCTAGGGAATGAGAGAAAATATTTGCAAACCATGTATATGATTAGGAGTTAATATCCAAAATACAAAAGGAGCACATAC
>NW_012101866.1:12618-16471 GCF_000951045.1 Mandrillus leucophaeus | reverse complement strand
AAACTCATAGAAACAGTGAATAGTATGGGGGTTGTGAGGGGCTAGAGCAGGGAGAAATGGGAATGTTGGTCAAGGTGTATAAAGTTGCATTTATGTAAAATAAGTTGTAGAGCTAAGGTACAGCAAGGTGACTATAGTTATTACTACAGTTTTGTATATAGTACAGTAGATTTAAGAAGGTAGAGCTTAAGTTTCTCACCATACCAATAAAAATGATTAACTATATAAGGTGATGAGCATGTTAATTATGTTGATTATGGTGATCATTACCCAATGTATACATATATAAATCACCAAGTAGTACACCTTCAATATAAAAATTTTTTGTCAAATATACCTCAATAAAGTAGGAGGAGGGAAAGAAAAAGAGCGTTTGGAATCAAGTCCTTTAAAATGGCTGCCATTAATTTCGTACCCTCAGTGCTCTAGATCTCAAGCAATCAATAACATTTTTCCAAAAAAGGTTTTATATTAGATGAAAAAACAGCAGCTCTTTCTGTAGCATGAGTCAACAGGGGAACTACATGAGGTGCCCACTCTAGAATTATGCCACCTTGCCATTTAGGTGGCATTCAGCTTTCTTAGAAACCTGGGTTCAGATAGGAAAAAGGGACTCTCACAGGCTTAAGTTTTAAATATAGAGAATTCAGTTCCCCATTCAGGATGGGCATTTTTCAAACATGTCTCTCCAGGATATCTGCTTCTAAGACAAAGTCTTTCCATCAAGGGAGATAATTAATTCCTGGGAGAGAAAGCAACAGCTACGACACAAGGTCTCTGATTCTTTCTAGAAACCTCTTTAAATACACATGCAGTGCAAGGTAAAAATGTTTTTTTTGTTTTTGTTTTTGTTGTTGTTCACATCTCCAGAGCAAGATTCATCATGAGCTGAGTGACTCATTTAAATGTATTTCCTCCACACTTTCTTCATCTTGCCCTGAGGGGACCAGAGCCATGTCAAGAAGAGCAGTTTTTTGTGAAAATGTTCAGAGGCTTTAGGCTACAAGAAAATATTTAGACTTACAAACAGACTTTCTTAACAACTGTTGATTTTATGTTGAATCATCTGAATAAGCTCTTTTGAAGTGTGAAATATCTTTCACATTGAAACTTACTTATTCCAGGAAAAGATAATTTCAAATAACATTGTGTCTGAGCACCCCTAAACATCATTAAGATCATCAAGGACTACTAAGGTAAGTTTTTCAGTAGTACTGAAGCTTATCAAAGATTGTTACTTTCTATATATAGTAATCAGTATTTTTCAACACTTTTCAAATAGAGTAATAGAGTCTTGCATTCTCACTCCATTCTTCAAAAAGTAGTTGGTAAATATCATTAACCTAATTTGACAGTTGAAATATTTGAGGCTTACAGAGATTAAGCAATGTATAGAACCCATCTCTCTGATATCAGGTACCATACTTTTGCCATGAGACACCTCCTTAGTGAATGAGACAAGTTATGAGGACTAAAACAAAATTTAAACACACTTCACACACACAAAAGACGCAAATATAAATATTAAACGGCAAATCATCAGCTGATTAGTCCAAGCACCAACATGGAGAAACTTTCCTGGGATCACTTGCTATGAATAATATAAATCCCTGTAGCTTCTTGAAAAGGAAAATTGGAGATCTTTCTTTGTGAGCTTAACGCATGGTCAAATATTTCTCTGTATTATATTGATCACACTGTCAATTTATCCTGTCTCCTAGGCTTATACAGCCATAAAAATAAATGAAAGTCCTGTGTATGTCCCTCACAGTAGGGTAGATATATTCATATATGTTCTCCCAATTAATTCTCATAACATTATGCAAGGTGATTATTATTATTTTATGGATGATAAGATTAAGATGTAAGGTGCCAAGAAATATACCCCAGTTAAAAGAAGTTATAGGTGGAAAAACAAGGATTCTAATCTGGTCTTTCTGATTCTCAAACTAACACCCTTAACTATTGTGGTAATGGTTTTTCACACTTTGCAGAAGATTCTGGCCAGGGTCCCATGCTTTGGAAGGGGATTGAGAAGGAATGGATAGTGCTGACATAGAGACTAAGCAAAAACAGCCCTTCAATGAATGTAATACCACATTTTTCTTAATATTTAGGAGTTTCAATATATCATTGTGTCTGTGTGTCTGTCTGCTGATGAAGTTGCTTCATATAAACTTGTCTCTGAAGTAGTATTAATTATAAAAATTATGGCCATATCAAAGGGAAATTACCAGTTCAACATTGTTTATTGTAACAATATAAAGCGTGAGTTAAGACTTTGGAGGGAAAAAATTAACAAGCATAATCTGAAACTTAATATTGGGTCCAGCCTTGATTATCTGCTCAATCTTGGGAGGAACCTTAATTTCTCTGTGCTTCTGTTTCCTAATGAGTAAAATAAGTATAAAAAGACAATAGTAACTAATACATAGGTTTTCGGTGAGGATTAAATAAGCAAATGTCTGTAAAAGCACTTGAAACACGCTATGTTCAGTAAATATTAGTTAATATTAACACTATAACTATTAATATTTGTCACTGAGATTGTGTCCTCATCTGTAAAATTGATAAAATGAGATCATGTGTGCAAAGCACATTCTACAATGTCATGCTCATAGCAATTATTCAAAGGTGTATATTATTAGCTATAATAAAGTTAATAGAACTTAGACAATAGATTGTGAATTCTTTTATAGCAGCTCTTATATTCTTTCTTTACATTTTCATCACAAATGCACTGTTGTTCTTATGTCAACTACTCTAAATAGTCTGCTAACTAAGTTCCATTATCTGGATTCCAGTTCCTTACTGGATCTCAACCCACATCATAAAAACACACAAAGACCTTCACTAGAGATATATCCTAAGAATTCCCCTTCTTCAGATTCCTCTGTATCATTTCACTCATACTGTGCGTAACATTTCACATTTCATTATTTTCTTAAAAAAAAAAAAAGAGCAAATTTTGAGCTTTGCATTCATGTGCTTTACATACATATACTATAATCTTTTCAGGCTTAGTTGCCACTATGTGTGCAATCATTCAACTTTCAGTCATTTCAGATGATTAAATATTCACAGATGGTCTCCTCCTGCCTGTGTGCCACGAAAGTTTCTTATGTCAAAACTCTTAGCACATGCTTCACCAGGGAGGCAATTTGAGTAAACTTCCAAAACTCAAAACTTTTTTCCTATCTCAGAAAAAATCCTCAAATCACAACCCAGTAGAACCCAAGAATTTATTATATTACATATTGCAATGAAGAAGTTTAACAAATTTAAAGATGTATTAATAAAAATTGTTTTCTTTTCAGGTAATATAATTAACCATCATTTGAAATATATGGCGAATAGAAACAATGTGACAGAGTTTATTCTACTGGGGCTTACAGAGAACCCAAAAATGCAGAAAATCATATTTGTTGTGTTTTCTGTCATCTACATCACCACCATGACAGGAAATGTGCTCACTGTGGTCACCATAATTGCCAGCCCATCATTGAGGTCCCCCATGTACTTTTTCCTGGCCTATCTCTCCTTTATCGATGTCTGCTATTCCTCTGTCAATGCCCCTAAGCTGATTACAGATTCACTCTATGAAAAGAAAACTATCTCATTCAATGGATGTATGATTCAAGTCTTTGGAGACCATTTTTTCGGAGGTGTTGAGGTCATCCTACTTACTGTAATGGCCTATGATCGCTATGTGGCCATTTGCAAGCCCTTGCACTATAGCACCATCATGAAGCAGTGTGTGTGTAGCCTGCTAGTGGGAGTGTCATGGGTAGGAGGCTTTCTTCATGCAACCATACAGATCCTCTTCATCTTCCAATTACCTTTCTGTGGTCCT
>NW_012101866.1:2230-8453 GCF_000951045.1 Mandrillus leucophaeus | reverse complement strand
GGGCCAACGAGGGCAGATTACCTGAGGTCAGGAGTTCGAGACCAGCCTGGCCAACATGGCGAAACCCTGTCTCTACTAAAAATACAAAAATTAGCTGGGCGTGGTGGTGCATGTCTGGAGTCCCAACTACTTGGGGGGCTGAGACAGGAGAATCACTTGAACCTAGGAGGCAGACGTCGCAGTGAACCAAGATCTCGCCACTGCACACCAGCCTGGCTGACAGAGCAAGACTCTGTCTCAAAAAAGAAAAAAAAAAGGAAGCCAAAGGGAGAAAAGGAATCAGCAGAATGAGTGGGCATAAGGTTGAGCTAAGAGTGTGTCTATGAGAGGGAATAAGTAACAAAGGCCAGAAGATGAGAAAGAGTAAGCAGGAAACCCAAACAATTCAATATGACTGTAATTATCAATTTATCTATTCATTCAACAATTATTTATTGAACCCCACTGTGTGCCAGAGTAGGACACTGAGATTGTAAAAGGGAAAATACAAGACATAAAGCTGGAAAGTAGGATGTTTTGTAAGATCAAAAAGGGTCTCACAATTGTGTTAAAACTAAATACTAAGTACCACGGAGAACATAGTGAAAGTACTTTTAAACTAGCAAGAAACGTATTTGGATTTGTTTTGGGAATGATAACTCTAGCTGCAGTATGGGAAATGGATTGAAGGGTCAAGCCTCCCAAGAGAAGCGCAATTAGGAGGTAATTATAATGATTTAGGTGTGGATAAATGGGGGTCTGAACTTTGGTGACTCCCAAGAGATACCGAGTGTTAGGGACACTGTTGCATCCAACTCAAATGCCCTTTGCCTGGTAAGTGAACTCCTGCCCCACCTGCTATGTCTGGGCTGCTAACAGCTCACAGTACCACCTTTTCCTGGACAATTGCACCACAGAAAATGGGAGGTGCCACACCCAGAAGATTATGCCCACCGTCAGGGCCCAGCAGTGGCCAATGACTAACAGACATACAAGTTTAAAAGGTTATTGTATAATACAATGTATCCTCCAGAGCTTCAATGGCTCCAGACTCAAGGCAGACTTCAGTTGAGACCACATCTGAAGCCAGACTCCAGTTGAGATCATGTCCTTTCTTCCCTCTACCATAACTAGCTTCCCTTAACCCCTTTTCCTTATAAGTCACTTTTATGAAAATTCTCATCTCAGATCTGCATCTAAGAAACCCAAACTAACACAGAGCAATAGAGACAGTTTAAGATACATTAACGAATTTTAAGGAAAAGAACTTGATACAGGATGAAGATTAGAGAGAAAAGAGTCATGGATGAAACTCCGTTTCGGCTTCAGAAGGAGGATACTGAGATGGAACAGAGAAAAGATGAACCTGTTTTGCCAGCTGAAGAGGCCTCCCCACCTCTAGTAGAACCTTCCCTTCACCCTTAGTGAAAGAAACCTCTTCACCCCTACTGAAGGTTTAACCTTACATTGCCTAAGGAAATTGTATGTCCTTCCCTGAAGCAGTTTCCCAGCAAAACAATGTTGATTTCCCTCAAGACCCATCTTCATCATCCCTCTTTGCTTCTAGACCATAACTAGACTCAAGGTTAAACTCCGCTGTGTAAGGTTAAGCTGTGGTGTGGCAGATGGCATCTGAACTCACTCCCAGAAGATGATAAACGTTAACTTCAGAACAAATCAAGAAAACTTGATTTGAATGCAGATAAAGCAATGTCCTTCCCTAAAAAGTCTTGAGTTTATCACACAGTTTCAGTCAGGTTAGCTGAAGGTGGATTAGTAAGGGAGTGGGGAGAGAGAAAACAGATGTAGGATTATTCTATTTATCTCTAAGTGCTCATGGAACATACACACAATAGAAAATACGCTGGGCCACAGTACAAGATTCAATACATTTCAAAGGACTAAACCATACAGAACACATATCTGATAATAGTAGGCTTCAACTAAAAATTTATAACAAAAATATAACTAAACATCCCCCAATTATTTACAAATCAAGCAACACAATTCTAAATTATTCATACATTAAAGAAGTGCCAATGAAAATTTTTTAATGAATTTTAACTGAAAGGCAGTAAAAACAAACAAACAAAAATACTAGATGCAGCTAAAGAATTGCTCAGATGCTGCAATAAAGACACATGCACATGTATGTTCACTGTGGCACTATTCACAATAGCAAAGACTTGGAATCAACCCAAATGTCCATCAGTGACAGATTGGATTAAGAAAATGTGGCACATATACACCATGGAATACTATGCAGCCATAAAAAAGGATGAGTTTGTGTCCTTTGTAGGGACATGGATGCAGCTGGAAACCATCATTCTCAGCAAACTATCGCAAGAACAGAAAACACCGCATGTTCTCACTCATAGGTGGGAATTGAACAATGAGATCACTTGGACTCAGGAAGGGGAACATCACACACCGGGGCCTATTATGGGGACGGGGGAGGGGGGAGGGATTGCATTGGGAGTTATACCTCGTGTAAATGACGGGTTGATGGGTGCAGCACACCAACATGGCACAAGTATACATATGTAATAAACCTGCACGTTAGGCACATGTACCCTAGAACTTAAAGTATAAAAAAAAAGAAATATATAGCTTTAAATGCAAGTATTAGAAAATAGAAAAGATTAAAGGAAATGAACTAAGCTTTCATCTCCAGAAGCTAGAAATAGTAGAGCAAAATAAATGCATAAAATGTGGTATAATATGAATAGTAAGTAAAAGACAGATATACTTGAAATAAAATTAATTTAAAAATAGAGAAAATACATAAGGACAAAGGTGGGTTTTGTGTAAAAATTAGTAAAACTAATGTCCTTAGCAAAATGGGTTTTAAAATATAAGAAAAAAAACAAATTATGAGAATTGGCAATGAAAAGGCTATGCTGTAGATTCTACAGATCTTAACAAGATAATAAAAGGACATTACAAATGAATTTTGCTAATGTCCTTGCCAGTTAGAAAGGAATGGACCTCTGCTTTGAAAAACACAGTTTTCTATTTTTTGTCATTCAAAAATGTCTGTAAAAACAATATTTCAATTGAATAAAGGAATTATATGCATCCTCCATATGCAAAGAGTCTTACAATTTAATTAGAAATCATTCATCTACAAAATGGGCTAAGGACAAGAACAATTTCCAAAGGAAGAAGAATGAATGGTCAATAAACATACGAAAAAACTTTCAACTTCGTTAGTAACCAGAAAAATGCAAATTTAAAATATTTTGTACTAAGCAACTTTTAATTTTTATTGACAACTAATAATTGTACATATTTGTGGGGTAAATAGTGATGTTTTGATACATAAAATATACAGTGATTAATTTGTGGTAATTAGCATATCCATTATCTCAGACATTTATCATTTATTTGGAAAAACAACTTTCTAAACACACACACACACATACATACATACATACACACACACACATACACAAACACACAAGCAAAACCTGAATAACATACATGTGCTAAATTCGCTCTTGAAAAATTTTCCCCTGACTTCTCCCAAAAATATCAAGATTACATCCCATGTAGCTTTATCAGTGAATTCTACATTTCACTCTTAAAAAATACTACCAATTTTATATCAACATTTTCAGGGATTAGAGAAAATGGAAAAGGGCATTACAAGAAAAAATATCAGATAAATATCTCTCATTAACACAGACACAAAAATTCTAAACCCAATATTTAGCAAATAAAATACAGCCATATATAAAAATAATAATGTATCATGAGCAAGTAAGTTTTGTCCCAGGAATGAAATGTTGATTTCACATTCAAAATCATGGCCACATGCGGTGGCTCACGCCTGTAATCCCAGCACTTTGGGAGGCTGAGGTGGGCAGATCGCTTGATCTCAGGAATTCAAGACCAGCTGGGGCAAAATACTGAGACCCCCATCTATACCAAAAAAAAAAAAAGTTTAATTAGCTTGGTGTGGTGGCATGCACCATAGTTCTAGCTACTTGGTAGGCTGAGGTGAGAGGATCGCTTGAGCCCAGGAAGTTAAGGCTGCGGTGATTGGTGACTGTGTCACTGCCCTCCAGCCTGGGCAACTAAGTGAGATCCTGTCTCCAAAAAAAAAAAAAAAAAAAAAAAAAAATCAATTCATATAATTCATTGCATGAATAAAATTAAGTAGAAAAAAAATGTGATCAATTCAATAAATAGCGAAAGAACTTGATAAGATTTAACCTACGTTCATGATTTTTAAAAAGTCTAAGAAAACTAGGAATAGAACTTCCACAGTAGGATAAAGCCTATTAACAAACATCCTACAGACAACGTTGTACTTAATGAGGAAATACTAAAAACTTTCTCTGAGAGTCCGGAACAATGCTTAACTATCCATTATAACTACATCTATTCCACATTGTGCTGGAGAATCTAACCAGGGCAATAAGGCAAAGGAAAGAAATAAGTGGCATTTATAAAAATGACTAGGAAAAATTTTAAACTGTCATTATTTGCATACAACAATTTTGTGTGTGTAGCAAATCAAAATTTATAAACTATTAAAACGAATACATTTATGAGATGCTACATGGTATTAAAAACTTACAATTAAAAAATATGCAACTACAAGATGACTGACTAGATTCAGATGGGGTGTACCTCTTCCATAGAGCGGAACCAAAATATCAAGTAGATATTCACAGACTGGCATAGACAGCTGTCTGGAGATCATGCACAGGTGCTTCTCAAACTTACATGGCGTCTCATAGACTTCCAACACTGGGCAGCTGGAGCATGGTGCCATTCTGGGAGCCCATTACCCAAGGATCTCTGTCCTGCCCTGAGGCTGCCCCTACCACTGCTGGCTGTTGGGCCAGGTAGTGAGAGGGGAGGCCAGGTGCTCTCACGTGCCTCAAGGAGAAGTTCCACTGCTTCTACTGTGGGACTGAGGTCATTTGGACACCACATACCCCATGCCTGCCAGTCTCTCCCAAAGCTGCCTGCCTAGCCATTCCTATGGAGAGAGGACCACCCTTCCAAGTGGCAGGCCCACAGTGCAGCCACTGTTGCCCTACCTGAGTGTTCCTCCAGTGGCCAGGGACCAGCTTGCCCTCCCTATCACAGCCAGAACTTGAGTCCAGGGACCCCGAGGACAAGGCTGTTGGCCTGGTCCTATCCCTGCACAATTCAAGCATGTCATCCAGGAGCATGGAGATGAGATCTGTGATCTGCTCTGATGTGATCTGGAGCCCCCACAGTCAGAAGTGAGAGGAGAGTGTGGTGTGGGTTCATTCTGTGGCACAGGAGCTGGGTACGCCTCCCTTCATAGGACCAGACCAGGAAGGGTGTGGCCTGAGATTCAAGGTTTCTGCCCCAGACAGGGAGTTTCATGGCCTGGGGAGGCTTTGACATCTGAACCCAGATAGTTTAGGATGGGCCTAGTGGTTCTAGCCAGCTGCTGGTGGCCTGATGCTGTAGGGAAACCCATGGAGTTGGAGGTTTGGGGACGGAGCAGATCCCACTGCCACTTCCAGCTGCTGATTCATGGCCACCCCTCCCCCTAGCATGAAGGTACTTTGATGCAGCAGAAGTGCCTCTGCCCCTCCCTGGAGGGTTGCCCCAGTAGCCTGAGACCTGACCCCAAACCCCCAGCAGAATCAGCACTTGCACCAGCCTTGGAGAGCCTGGTCCAGGACTTCCCAGACCCAACCATGCCTGGCTTTGCCCCATCCAACCACTGCAGCAGCAGAGCATGGGACAGGGAGCCCTGGGAGGTCCATGGCCCCACCCCTTACATAGACACCCAGACCTCCTGTAATGAACAAAATCCAAGGAAAAATCCCACTGCTACCTCTCTCCTGGAAATGCCACCTACTGGCTTGGAAGTCAACCTGCACAGCTTATTAAACTGCCCACACAACTACACAGTGCTCAGCTGGCTCGTATCACAAGTGCCACCTACAGACCTGCAGGTAAAACTAAACAACCCAATACTATCCCTGCTGACAGAAGTGCACAGTGCTGGGGAATAAAATAAGAGACTTCCCCCTGCTGATCTCTGCAGGAGGCAGAGATCCCTCTCACATGCCCAACTGACTGTTGCTACCACCTACAAAAAACAGTATTTGAGAAAACCATTACACTAAGGCTATCTATCATCAAAAAATTCGTAGATTTGGCCCCTTGGAAGTACCCAGAAGCTAAAGGGCCCTACACAATATATCCTACAGTGTGGGGAAAAGAAAGAGAGATCAGCCTGTTACTG
>NW_012101866.1:0-488 GCF_000951045.1 Mandrillus leucophaeus | reverse complement strand
ATAAATTACCCTGTCCCCGGTATTCCTTTATAGCAATGTAAGAATGGTCTAACACATTCACCATCATAAAAACTTGCAAAAGTATAAAATTTATGAGTCTCATAAAGCAGTTACACAACTGAAACTACAAAGCCACTAGGTAACAATTACCGTTATGACAGAAACAAAAACATATCAATGTCCACTGTTAATGTAAATGATTAAATTTTCCACTTAAAGGATATAGACTGATGGAAGGGATTAAAAAAAAAAAAAAATCCAGGCCGAGCCCAGTGGCTCATGCCTGTAATCCCAGCACATTGGGAGGCTGAAGCAGGTGGATCACCTGAGGTCAGGAGTTCGAGACCAGCCTGACCAACATGGTGAAACCCTGTTTCTACTAAAAATACAAAAATTAACTGGGTGTGATGGCACACGTCTGTAATCCCAGCTACTCAGGAGACTGAGGTAGGAGAATCGCTCCAGGACAGTCCATAAGGCCCCATTCT
>NW_012101865.1:2704672-2705173 GCF_000951045.1 Mandrillus leucophaeus | reverse complement strand
GTGTGTGGGTCTGTGTGTGGGGGGAGTGTATGTAGTGTGTGGGGGGGGGAGTGTATGTAGTGTGTGTGTGTGTGAGGGGAGTGTGAATGTATGTGAGGGGAGTGTGGGTATGTGGGGGAGTGTGTAATGTGTGTGTGGTGTTAGGGGAGTGTGGATGTGAGGGGAGTGTGGGTGTGTGGGTCTGTGTGTGGGGAGAGTGTATGTAGTGTGTGTGAGGGGAGTGTGAATGTATGTGAGGGGAGTGTGTAATGTGTGTGTGTCTGGGAGGGATAGTGCGTGGGGTGCTAGTGGGGTGTGTGTGTGTGTGTGTATGAGTGTGGTCTTCCCCAACACTGTGAGGTGGGCTGGGAGAAGTACAGGCACAGTAATGAGAAGACATGGCTCTGCATTAGCTCAAGGTGCACCCCCACCCACTCTGGGCCTCAGTCTCCCCATCTCTAGATGTGTGAAGGGGGCAGGAGCTGGTGTCCCTGAGCCCCAGAACAGAGGCAGGCTCTGCTG
>NW_012101865.1:2702107-2704622 GCF_000951045.1 Mandrillus leucophaeus | reverse complement strand
AGGGGAGTGTGGATGTGAGGGGAGTGTGGGTGTGTGGGTCTGTGTGTGGGGAGAGTGTATGTAGTGTGTGTGAGGGGAGTGTGTAATGTGTGTGTGTCTGGGAGGGATGGTGGGTGGGGTGCTGGTGGGGGGTGTGTGTGTGTGTGTGTATGAGTGTGGTCTTCCCCAACACTGAGGCGGGCTGGGAGAAGTACAGGCACAGTAATGAGAAGACATGGCTCTGCATTAGCTCAAGGCGCACCGCCACCCACTCTGGGCCTCAGTCTCCCCATCTCTAGATGTGTGAAGGGGGCAGGAGCTGGTGTCCCTGAGCCCCAGAACAGAGGCAGGCTCTGCTGCTTGCTGACCATGCCAATGCCCTCGTCACACCTGGCAGCAGGAGGCTGGGCCACAAGCCTGGAAATCAGCCGATCTAATGCCAGGGAAGCTGCCAGGCTGAAGCTCACACTCCTGTACCTGCCAAGGAGGTCTGGACTTGCCACTTCCCTCCCACAGAAGAAAGTGTGGGATTCAGGCAGTGGACAAGTTACTCAGGCACCACACGGAGGGGCTGGTGACCCCTTCTCGGCAGCTCTCAGCTCGCAGCGGGTCGGCCTCAGGGTCATCCCATTTGTGTTGGGCGCCACTGGGAGCCTGGTGGGTTTATCCTGGGTGTGAAGTCTCAGCAGTAGGACTGTCTTGGGCCTCCCCTGTTGCCCCTGAAGCTCGGTTTCCAGGAGGAGTGGGAAGCCAACAAGAGCAGAGGCCTAGGTAACTGAGAGGCAGTCCTAATTCCTTCTTTGTTTCTCTAGGCTGCAATTTCTGTGGTTGCAAATGGGCTACAGTCCCTGCCTGTCCTGCCTTCAGGCTTGCTCTGAAGATTCAAGAAGAGAAAATGATGTGCGTGCACTTAAGCTTATGCAAGGTGGTAATGCTATTGTGTGCTAAAAGAATACTTGTGCACCAAAAAAACACAACAAACCAAACAAACCAAAAAAAAACCACAGGAAAACTGAGATGACCCCGGGCACCAAGGCCAGGGGAGGAAGGCAGACATTTGGGCGAGTGGGGCGTTATAATCCCCTCTGCTCTTTAGCAGGCCAAGGGCTCAGATTTTATTAATAGGAAACAATTTCCCATATGCGACTGACTTTGCCTAGACCTGCAGCCCCTGGCACAGCCTGAGAAGAAAATTATGCTTTCTGGCATATTTTGCTCCCTTATAATTTGCCAAGGTAACTGTTGAGCTGGGAAGCCCACACCCCTCTCAGCCCTGTTCATGGGTTCTGCTGCCTTGCCCTGGAGCAGCTCAGTCTAGCAGAGGGTTTTATCTCCTTACCCAGTCAGGCCTTGCAATTAAAATCAGCAACTGTTATCGAACTGCCTCTTCCCGTGGCCATAATCTGCAATTCAAGCTTCATTTTCTCCCCATACTTTTGGATTTGCCAGTGTGTTTTGGTTAAAAATACTTTGCATTTCTGTAAGCGGTTTTTACAGGAGGCCACCTGGGGTGAGGTCATCACTGGGGGAAATTCCTGGGTGGAGTTTTCTGGGGGAGACTCAGGTTGGAAGGAAAGGCCTCAGCTGCTTTGCTACAGTGTCCCCAATGCCGCCTCTCTAGGCCCCGCTTGCATTGTTCCCTTTTGGGATAACTCGGATCATCTTTGGAAGATGGAAGTGAAATCTGTTTCCTGCAGCCTTTGACCATTCTTCCTACGCCTCTCCTTGGCACACAGAGAATGCATCTCACTCCCTTCTTTCATTTTGCAGGACAGGAAACCAAGGTTCAAAGAGATACAGTGAATTCCCCCCTAAGCCATGCAGTCATTAGACTCATATCCACTTTGCCCCTGAGCCCTCACTGATGTCACAAAAATTGGGTCGGAGGCAGGGGAAAGGGAAGGGGGTCCTTGTTTGTACAGAGACAGTGGGGATGGGGGCTCTGCCAGGTCTTGGGAGGCCCTAGAGGCAGTGCCCATGGAACCTACCACTGCCAATTCTGGCTGACCATGACCATGTGACCAGGGCCCGCCTCTGCTTCCCAGAGCTGGGCTTCTCAACAGGCATGCGCATTCCAGGGGCCTGGGGGACTTGTCCACATCCTCACACCTAAGGACCCCAAACCCCCTTCTGTTGCAGTGGGTGGGGCTGGGGGCTTGTGAATGATGTTCCATGGGTGACTGGCTATTATCTGGCTGAGAAACAAGTCTCTGAACAGAGAACAACTGAAAACTCTGGGACTGATTCTTTCTTGTAGGTCTAAGATGCCCAGGTGAACTCATGATGTCTTTTTTTTTTTTGGGACGGAGTCTCACTTTGTCGCCCAGGCTGGAGTGCAATGGCGCGGTCTCAGCTCACTGCAACCTCTGCCTCCCGGGTTCAAGCGATTTTCCTGCCTCAGCCTCCTGAGTAGCTGGGACTAGAGACATGTGCCACCACACCCAGCTAATTTTTGTATTTTTAGTAGAGACCGGGTTTCGCCCCATTGGCCAGGCTGGTCTTGAACTCCTGACCTCGTGATCCACCTGCCTCGGCC
>NW_012101865.1:2676581-2700333 GCF_000951045.1 Mandrillus leucophaeus | reverse complement strand
AAAAAAAAAAAAAGTAGATGTAGAGAGTAGAATGGTGGTTACCAAGGGTTGGTGAGACGCTGATCAAAGGATATAAAATTTCAGTTAGGAGGAATTAAGTTTAAGAGATCAGCCAGGCGCGGTGGTTCACGCCTGTAATCCCAGCACTTTGGGAGGCCGAGACGGGCGGATCACGAGGTCAGGAGATCGAGACTATCCTGGCTAACATGGTGAAACCCTGTCTCTATTAAAAATACAAAAAACTAGCTGGGCGTAGTGGCGGGCGCCTGTAGTCCCAGCTACTCAGGAGGCTGAGGCAGGAGAATGGCGTAAACCCGGGAGGCGGAGCTTTCAGTGAGCCGAGATTGCGCCACTGCACTGCGGCCTGGGCGACAAAGCAAGACTGTCTCAAAAAAAAAAAAAAAGTTTAAGAGATCTATGGTATAAGACATGATGACTGTAGTTCATAACAATGTATTATATTCTTGAAAACTGCTTAGTGCTAAGTGTTGCTAACTTTTCTGGCCATTTAAAAAACAGTAAGTATATAAGGCAATCAAAAAAGGTCCAATACTGGCAGTTTCATATGGCCCAGTCTAGTAATATGCTATTTTATCTGATATCCTGGAATCATTTCAGGGGAGAGGCTTGGGCTCCTGAATAACCCATGCCCTAACAGGCATTTCAGGGTTTTAATAAAAAGAATAATAATTATAAAAAGCAATGACAGCTGTTAACCTTTCTCAGTTCCTTTGAGCCAGATCCGTTATCTACATTATCGCCAACCCTCATAACCGACAAGGGATTATCTCAGTGTAACAGACAAGAAACCTGAATCTCAGATAGGTTTGGTGACTTGCTGATGGCCACCTGGTCCTTAAGTGGCAGAGCCAGGACGTGAATGAATTCTGACAACATAAACCATACATATTCCTGCCCGACACAGGGCAGCACTGGGCCAATGCAGATCAGGGTGGTGACCATGGAGCAGAGGCTGCCCCAGCTGGAGCAGGAAGAGGCTGGGTTTGCAACCTTTGGGACTCTGAAGGTGAGAAGTGGAATCCAGGAGGGCTTTATCCATAGTGCCTGCTCTCCGACAATGGTTAAATCCTACTCAGCACATCCTAGCCAGCACAAGAGCCCTCGGGAGAGAAAGGCCCTTGGGACCACCCTGTCTCATGTTGATAGAGTTATGTGTGTACAGGGCCGGGAGTGCGGGACAGCCACCTTTCTGAGTCAGACCTTCCTTTCCAGGCGACGGCACTTGGCTTTGCCACGTCAGACTTCATATCCATTTATGTTAACGAAGTCCATTACCGGGACAGGAATGTGCTTGTACCTGAGTTACTCTCGACTGTCCTGGTGGTGAGCAGTGAAGCAGGCTAAATTAGCTCCCCTGGAGGGCGCGGGCGCTTCTAGAATTTGGGCCAATTTGTTGACTGCCAATAATTGCCTCTGTGGGAGGCATGATTGGGGGATGAAAATAGCCAGAGTATGTAAATGTAGAGGAGACAGAGACAGACGGATGGACTCTAGAGCAAAAGCCTGCAGCCTGCTCTATCAATCTGGTCTGGAAGGAGCCAGCACGTCCTGGACTTCAATCAAGGCTTTATCACTGACCAGCTGGATGGCCCAGGGCAAGTGACTTGACCTCTCTGAGTCTTAGTTTCCTCCTCTGTAAATATGGGAGCACCAGGAAGACCCACCTCACAGGGTTGTTGGGAGGAGCGGAGCTATTATAATGTGCCTAGCACATAGTGGGTGCTCAGGCAGGGGTAGCTATTACTCCAGAATAACCAGGGACTGGAGTGAGTTCCCTGTCCCACTCCATTCCGAGCTGGTCAGAACCTTCCTAGAGGAGTCTGACTTAAGAGCAATGGAAACAGGGAGGTTGGGGGATGGGACTTGGAGGTGGGGAAGGATCAGAAAATAAGAGCTACCGGGAAGTGAGGTTAAACTCACTGCACGAGCTTTCAAACGGGGGAGTTTCAGGGAGGCAGAGTCCCTCTCAATGTAAGGAAAACACTTTTGAAGGAAGGGCTGCCAGGAGGATGAGCTGTTAAGGGTGGCAGTGAGCTCCTTGTCAGAGAAAGTAATCAAGAAGAGGCTGAACAGCTCTTCTTGAGCTTCTTAAGGACACTCAGGTGGACTCCTACATTGAGTAAGTAGTGCTCCCAAACCATGCGTCAAAAAGCACATGAATGCATATTAAAAATGTAGATGCCTGGCCCTGGAGCGAAGCCCAGAAATCTGTTTCCTCACAGCTGAGCCAGGTGATGCTTTGAGGCTGGATGGCGACATGATACTGGGAGCCATGGGGTAGCTGTGGGAATCGATCATCTCCCAGCTGCCAAGCTGGGAGCTGTGGCGTAGAGGTGGGAATCTATCAGTCCTCTCCCAGCTCCCATACTGGTCTAAGAGGCGGGCATTCCAGGGGGAAGACAAGGCTTTGGGAGTGGCACCGCCATAAAGTTCTCCCTGGAGGGCTCTAGAGGATGGGCAGGGCTTCCATCTCCCCAGGCAGCCCTCAGGGAGGGACCGTAGCTGCTGGAGCCTGAGTGCCATCTGAGGGAGGTGTGAGCACTTCCCTTCTTTGGATTTAAGGTCAGACCTACAGCGACCCTTCTAGGTAGTGGGGGCTGCCCAAGGCCAGTTATGGGCAGCTGTCAGGGCTGACTGGTGCTCTCAGCTTCCCATGTGGCCTTGAACAGCAGGAATGAACAGTTGGGGCATCTGCCATGGCAGGGTATTGCCATGCCAGCCTGTTGACGGCATGAGCTAAACAGGCACAGGGAAGAAGGCAGGCAGATCTCACATGGAAAAGCTAAACATCTCTGGAAAGGGGACTTCTGCACCAGGTGGCCAATTCCTGCCAATGCAAGGTGGTGCCTAGATTTCAGTTGCACTTTCTCCAGACTTCACATATGGGTGGTTGCACTGAGCTGACGCAGACCAGTGAGAACCTTTTCCCCAGCAGAATCTTGTGTCTCCCTTTCCCTCTGTAGAATCTTACTGACTCTGCGTGCTCACCTTCCCTGCCACCTGGCGTTAGGGCACAGGTAGATGCTATTTGCTATCTTAGCGGTAGCTTGGGCTCCCGGGCTCCCCACTGCCCTCCTGCTGATCCACGAGGGAGGACACATTCGCCTCTGAAAACCCCGTGGCAGCTGCACGCTCATCCCTCTGCTCGGCAGGAAGAAGGTGGGAGCTGTTTGGGAGGGAGAGGGGAGGAGACTTGCCTTTTCAGCGAAGACCTGGTTGCCAGAGAGCTCAGTGAGGTGTAAGAATTCCAAGTGCAGGGATCCAAACTCCGCCAAGATGCTGCTGCTGCCGGCCGTGGCCCAGCCCCAGCTCCCGCTGAAAAGACAGAAGCAGCCCCCGTCATCCCCCCGCTGGCCAGGCCGGCTCCTCTGCTGAGAGTACCGGCAGCTTCTCGGTGGGGGCACCTACTACGTGCCAGGCACGGAACCAGGAGCTTTTGCCGTAAAATTCCAGTGAATCCTCCTGATGAGGACACTGAGATAAAGTAACTCACTGAAGGTCATTTGAACCCAGGCCTGACTTGGAATATTCTCTGTTCCATCATCAAGCAACCCCTGTAAGAGTTGGGAACTCGAGACCTGGTACAAGAGTTATGCTGAATTTGCAGATGATGTGGTTAATGCCGTCGGGGACCACAAAGACACCACAGAACACCCAGTTGCTGTCCTCTGGCTGAAGGCACCGGATGGCTCACAACCACTGGTGGTTCTGCATGTGGAGGATAAACAGTGCTGTGATTCAGGTGCAAATGGGGCCGATGAAAAGCAGTGCCCCGCCTAGCTCTTTCCCTCTCCCAGCACACTGTCAGTGCTGCCCACGGACACGAAACGGCCCCGGCCTGGAATTTCATGGAACCTACATGAGACAGGCAGGGAGTTCTGGTGTGACCACACATCTGGAGCTGTGTGCTTTCAAAGACAAAGAATGCAGAGGCTGGATCCTGGTTAATCCTCACAGCTGCCCCTTTTGCAAATGGGGTAAACAAGGCACAGGCCAGTGATGTCCCCCGCCTGAGATCACACAGTAATTCGAAGAGCTGGGATCCAGCACTGGCTCTGACACCAGAGCCTGTGCTAACTGCTGTGCAGCTTGCTTCTCTTTTGATCATAGGATAGGGAACAAGGACACTGCCTTTCCAGGAGCATTCATTTACAGTCTCCCTGAGATCTGGAGCCAGAAGGTGCAGGTTCAAGTGTCACTCAGCTGGAGACCTCGGGCAAACCACTTAATCCTTGCTTGCCTCAGTGCCTGCCTCCGTAAGACATGGCAAAGGTGATGCCTCCATCTCCTAGGTTCATGCCTCCTCCTTCCTGGGCTTTTGTGGGGATAAAGAGGAAAAGAGGGTGCAGAATGGGGGTGGTTCTGGGCAAGCTGCTCCCCCTCCCTGCACCTCAGTCTCCTCTATGTATCACGATTATCTTTCCTGTGGGACATTTAGGACAATCAGGGGCACATGGTTTCTGCAGGAAGGCTGTGGACAGAGGAGGGGCAGAGCAGGGTGGAGTGACGTCCTCCCATTTGTAGCGGCTCTGAGGTACAGTTAGTGTGGAACAGGTTGAGGGACTGGCTCTGCCAGGGGCACTCTGCTTCCTTGCTGCTGGTCGCACTGCCCTCCCAGGAACTGGCCTGTCTGCCCCTCTGTCTCCATGGACGGGCTTAGGAAGGCAGGCGTGGGGGTGTGGAGGTCACTGTTTGCCGCTTGAGGGGTGCTGCTTTTCCTGGGGTAGGGCTGGGGCTCCCCTGATGCTGCTGTTCTCTCTTAACTCCGTTCTTGGGGCTGGATGTGGTTTCTGGGAAAGTAGGGACACTTACCAGCCTCCCAGCTTCTGGGAACAGATGGAGGACTCAGGTTTTGAGATCTTTGGGGTCAGGTGACCTCAACACATGTAGAGACAGCCACCCCCTTCATCCTGGCTTGGGGCAGGGGACAGTGGGGGAGGGATGGGTTGCACAGGAGGGGAAACTTGGCTCCTGATCTGAATAAACAAAAGAATTTCCATTTATTGAGCCGCTATAATGTGCCAGGCACTGGGGCAAGCAGTTTACATCATTACTTCATCGAAAGCCCATAACATAAAGCATCATTCATATCCCTATGCAAAGGAGGAAACTGAGGCTCACACAGGGAAGTGAAGTGTTTGAGGTCAGAGGCAGAAGATGATGGAGACAAGATTCAAACAGGTCTGCTGGGCCTCCCACCCTAAGATGGCCCTGCACTCACCCAGAGGGAAAGAGGGAGCTGCCATCCTGCCCCTTCTCTGTCCCTCTTCCTCCAAGGCTAGCTGAGACTTCTCTCTCCAGCTTGTGATCTCAGTGAGTCTCAGAGAGCTTCCTGAATAATTCATTCTTCCTGCATTCTCAGGGAAGTTTAAAGTAGGAAAAAGCCACCAGCCCTCCAGCTGTCTTTTGTTCTCATTTTCCCCCACGTGGGCCTCTCCTTCCTCTCTCCCACTCTCACACGCTCACCCTCCCGAGTGGGCTTCCTGTGGTGGAGACGCCCTGGCAGACAAGTGAGCCAGCCTGGCCAGAGGCAGGCAGGTGGCCGGGTGCCTTTCCTCTCCTGCCCAGCTTCCAATGCTGGCTTCTCCGGGTCCCAGCAAGGTGACCTCGGGCAGGTTGGTTAACTTCCCTAGAACTCAGTTTCCTCATCCCTTAAGTGACAGCACCCACACTTCATAGAGTTATTGTGAGGTATAAATTATGCATGTAGGTATTGTCATTTTTATCATTATGTAATTATGCACATGTAAATGTTGTTGTTACTAAGTTTCTAATCTGTGCCAGGTGGTTCTGGTGGTTCTTATTTTACCTTCACAACCAACTTCGGAGGTAGATACCATTATCTTTATTTCATAGAATGAGGGCGAGGCCACACAGTAAGTGGTAGAACTGAATCCAATTCCAAATCCTAGGTGTTCTGTGCCCCAAATGCATCTGCTTTGGGCAGCATCCGAGAGACCAGGAGGTCCTCTGCTCAGCCCTGTGAGCCAATGGGCCAGCAGGAAGCTCTGCCCTCCTCTCCCAGCCTTTCAAGTGCAAGTGGGCGCAGAGCCTGTGTTCTCTCTCCTGGCAGGAGGGGCTGCTCCACAATGCCCCTCCCCACCCTGGCTATAGCTTCTAGGCAGGTACACTCATGAGTATGGTGTAATCATCAACTTTGGAGGCAGACAGACTGGGCTTCTAATTAAGTTTGCTTTGCTGCTGTGTGACCTCAGGGAAGTTACCTCACCTCTCTGAGCCTCAGTTTCTTTACTGGTAAAATGGAGTCCCTGTGGTTGCTGTAAGGTTGAAAAGACAATCCATGTCACGTGCTCACGTGATGCCTGACGCACAGTGACTTCTCACCAGACATTTGCGATTGTGAAGACATGTCTATTTGTGTGTGGCGGAAGCATGCACGTGTAAACGGATATTCGTTTGTGAATGTGTGTGCCTGTGTATGGATGCCAGCGTGTCTGCGACAAAGGCCAGCTTGTGTATCCGGGCCTTTATCATCTATAAGGGTGGCAGGAGAGTGTTTGCATGTGTGTGAGAGAGCATGAGTGAAAGAGACCGACTTGGCTGCAGAGGTCCTTGCACGGGCCGTCGTCACTCTCCCAGGCAGTCCAGTGTCCCTGAAGGTCCCAGGTCAGGCTGGCCCTGCCTCAGTCTCCCAGGCCGGTCTGTGCAGACACCAGGGAGGAGGTGCAGCTCAAACCTGCTGGGGAATGGCCTCTCCTCAGGGTCCGTCCCACCCTGATGTGTAGGGCAGGGCTGGTTACCTACTCTCCTGGAGGGCCCACGTTCTTGCCCCTCCTGTCGGGGCTGCCCACAGTGAGCCCTGCCGGGGGCAGGTGCAACAACAGTAGCCCAGCTCCTGCCAGGAGGCCCCCTCTGAAGAGCAAACTCAGTGCCACATGGGCCCATACAGCCCTGCCACTCTCCGAGGCAGGCATTTTTAGCAACAGCCTCTCTTACCAAGAACAAAAAGGGGGATGTTGCCAGGAAATACACAAGAACGCACATGGCATGGAGAACACACAAACAGCCTAAAAGCAAACGCACTTCCTTAATCAGAAATGTCAGGATTCGTGTCAGATCGGGTCCCTGCTCTGAGAGACCTAGGGAAGGGCTAGGGACAGAAGAGGAAAGGATGCCCCCAACGAGGTCCTACCCCAGACCCGGGGAGGGGGAGCCAGAGGACAGTGTGTGTGTGTCTGGGCTTCATGACAGCTGGCCGTGTCTCTCCAGGATCAGTGTTTATGGAAGAGGGATCTGAGCAGAGATCCAAGAGTCCAGCTCTGAGGAGTCAACCCTGGCATCGAGACTGGGATTTCTCCAGCCCCTGAGAGCACCCCACTCCCTGGCCTATGGTGAGATTCCAGTGAGCTCACACCCTGGGAATTCTTCCCGACCACAGGGAGGACAGTTGATGAAGATGCTGAACATGCCAAGCCCTCTTTTTGCAAGACCAGAGAAAGGTGGTGAAGCCCTTGAGGCTGACATGAAGGGTGGAACCTCCCCAGGACAGTGACCGGAGCTACAGGTCCTCCAACCAGAGCCCAGGGCCCCTGCCTCTCCTCCTGGACAGCTGGCTGAAGCTTCTGTTGGGTTGAGAGTCCTGAGATGAGAAATTACTTCAGGAGATGGGATGGGAAGTCTGGTACGGTGGAACATCACGGCCTTCCTAGGGTCGGGGTTGTTGATGGGCCTTGAGGATGGCCCCAGAGAGCTGCTGGGTGCCCAGGGATGTGGCTTCTATTAAGTAGCTCCATGCAGCCCAGGGACAGTGGCTAGGGCTCCTTGAGAGCTAGGCTCCTGTCCGGGAGGGCTGGGATCCTGAGATCTCCTAGCAGCTTCGGGGACCTCCTCACTGGGGGAGGAGGAGGGTGTGATGTGCCTGCTGGCTCTGGAACCCCAATGGGGGAAGAGAGTGTTTGGGGCCACTGTGGAGGGCTCTTAAGACAGCACTGTGGGATGTCCAGAGGAACTGTCCCTGCCCACCCCAGGAGGTTCAGGCTTATGTGGACTAAACCCTGAGACCCAGGTTTAGTGACAAACACCTGTCCGGGAAAGTCGTTGGCACTTTTACTGTGCCACTGACTCACTGTGGCTCCCAAGGCAGGTATGGTCCTCTCCCTGAGCCTCAGTTTCTACATCATAAAAGAACGAGCTTGACAAAGGTGGTTCCAAGGGTCCTCCCTCCTGCTTGCCTGCCCACTGCCCCTGGAGCCTCCTCACCAGCCCCACCCAGAGAAGACACACAAGCGGCGGGCATGGTCGCAGCAAAGCCCCCGTGGGGAACGAGATGGCGTCCTACCTTTTGAAGCTCACCACGCCCTTTGGGATTCCCGTGGGGGTGTTGAACGCCGGCAGGAGCTTCTCTCCCAGCCTGATGGCCTTTATTCGGAACACCTGTAAAGGAGGAGGTCAAAGGGCTTTCGACTCCAGGCTGCTGCAGGCAGTTCAACCCCAGAACTGCTGCAGGCAGGATGAACCACCCAGGGCTGCAGGCCTAGAGTGGGCGGCAGTGCTGCAGCCCACCAGCCCGGCCCTTCCAACTGCTGGCCATGTGGACTTGGGCAAGGTACTTCTGAGCCTCAGCTTTTGTCCGTAAAATAGGATAATATTGGCCTTCTTACAGAGTTGTTGAGAGAAATGAAAATTAGATAATTGTGGCAAAGCATCTACCACAGTGTCAGGACTCTGGTGGCAAAGGCTGGATGCTGCTCATTGGGACGGGGCGGCTACTGGGAAGATGAGGGAGAAAGCAGTGAGGTGCCGGGGGCGGGGGGCACCTCCAAGTCCAGATGAAGACCTGGCAGAGACGGGCCGGTCTCCAAAGGTCTGTGCCTGCCCACACTGCAGGACGATACCACAGGCAGAGGGCATGGGAACGGGTGGTGCCATTCGGACAGACTGTCAAGAGCACTGGACTGGGAGCCAAGACCACCCTCAGGTTCCAGAGACCACTTCCTCCTGGGCGACAGTTTCCCTCTTCCTACGTAACAGCAGTGGACAGGCCCGTCCCACTTTGACATCCTGATCCTGCCCACCGTTCCTATTTCACAGACGGCGAATGAAGGGAGAGGGTGAGTAGCTTATCCTCAACCACCCACAGGATAGCAAGGGAGCCACAGGGAGATCCCAGGTGTCGCGGCCCCTGCCTGAGGCTCGGACCCCTTCAAACTGTTCTGAGATGTCTGATTAATTCAAAAGGCCCTGTGACCTTCTGACCCAGCCATTTCCTGCCTGGGAATTTATTCTGAAGAAATAATCGAGAATGTTGTAAAGATTTATTTATGGCCGGGCGCGGTGGCTCAAGCCTGTAATCCCAGCACTTTGGGAGGCCGAGGTGGGCGGATCACGAGGTCAGGAGATCGAGACCATCCTGGCTCACACGGTGAAACCCCGTTTCTACTAAAAAAAATACAAAAAACCAGCCGGGCGAGGTGGCGGGCGCCTGTAGTCCCAGCTACTTGGAGGCTGAGGCAGGAGAATGGCGTGAACCCGGGAGGCGGAGCTTGCAGTGAGCTGAGATCCGGCCACAGCACTCCAGCCTGGGTGACAGAGCAAGACTCCGTCTCAAAAAAAAAAAAAAAAAAAAGATTTATTTACTCCAGCACTGTTTAGAATAATGGGAAAAACTGGAAGTGTTCTAAATATCAAACAATAGGAAAGTGGTTAGATAATGGCTCCATGCAACAAAATCCCATGCAGCTATTGAAACGATGCTGTGGGCTGGGCGCGGTGGCTCACACCTGTAATCCCAGCACTTTGGGAGGCCGAGGTGGGCGGATCACCTGAGGTCAGGAGTTGAGACCAGCCTGGCCAACATGGAGAAACCCCATCTCTACTAAAAATACAAAAAATAGCCGGGCGTGGTGGCAGGCGCCTGTAATCCCAGCTACTCGGGAGGCTGAGGCAGGAGAATCGCCTGAACCTGGCAAGCAGAAGTTCCAGTGAGCTGAGCAAGACTCCACCTCAAAAATAAATAAAATAAAATAAAATAAAATAAAATAAAATAAAATAAAATGCTGCTATAGAAGAATATTAACAGCAAAGAAAGGGTTTATAACCTATTAAGAGAAATACATTTCAAAACGGAGTAATTCAACTTTGGTAAAGATCCCGTGGACATGGAAGAAAGGAAAGAAATATAACAAAATATTAATAATGGCCTTCTAGGGGGTTAAGCGTATGGATCATTTTTATTTTCTTTTGGCTCATCTCTATTTCCTCTGTGATTTTTATAATAAAAGAACAGCCACAATAAATGTTATTTATTTTTAAAAGATGAGACACAAGCCCCTAGGAAACCACTCAGAGTGGGGAATACACAGGTCTTTTCACTTCTGGAGCTTGAGGGGGCCCAGTTTGCTGACCTCCTGTGGTCCTTGCAAAACAAAGCCTTCTTGAGTCCTGCCCCGGCTCCCCGACAATTAGAAATTGCCGAGGCAGCTGTGTAGGGAATGCAGTGGGAGGGGAATTTCAGGACACTTTAAAAGGGATGTGGACTTGAGGTCTCTGAGGTGGGGGTGGTTTTCTTCTCGTGGGAGGGAGGGGCTGCGCTGCGTCTGGCAGTGATGGGTCAGAGAAGATGAGAATGTCTAGTGCCAGACAGAGGGGCCCAGAAGCGGGCACAGGGACCAGCCCCATCAGATCCCTTGGGGAGCTGGTCTAGGATTCAGATTCCAAAGCCCAGAATGACAGACAGATCTGCTCTCTGGGATTCTGGTGCACAGCCAGGCTTAGTAACAACAAAGGGCTCTCAAGGCCCTTGGTCGCACTGAGGCTCTTTACATCTTCATTTGCCCCCAGGGAGGCTGCCCAAGGTGAACAAACGAACCCACCAGAACCACAGCCCAGATGCTGAGGCTCCACGCAGCCGTCTGGCTGCCCTCAGCCCTGGGGATGCTGAACTAACACTTCTTAGATGCTCCTCTCTGCCAGCAAACCACATCCCCTCCTCTGAAGGCCCTGCTGCTGGCTGGCACTGCAGGTCTCAGCTGTCCCTGGAAGGATGCTGAGTGAATGTGTGCGGACAGGCGTGCCCGGCCTCAGCCCTTGCAACAGCCTGTGGGGAAGGTGCTGACCCACTGTGAGGATGAGAAAACTGAGTCTCAGAGGAGCAACTTGCCCAAGGTTGTGGAGCTGTTAAGGGGCTCTTTTCCAGGACACCAAGCTGTCTCTCCAACGCAGAGATACAGCCTAGCGGCCACAATTCCAGAACAGGGGTGAGAGAAACCAGTAGGAATTGCATTCTGTGAGGTGGGAAGGGCGCAGGGCTGGGAGTCAGGGCCCAAGTGCGGATCCTTCCACTTCGCAGCTGTGTGGCTATAGTGCGCCCCTTAGAATAGTGGGAAAAACTGGAAGTATTCTAAATATCAAATAATAGGAAAGTGGTTAGATAATGGCTCCATGCAACAAAATTCCATGCAGCTATTGAAACGATGCTGTGGGCCAGGCGCGGTGGCTCACGCCTACAATCCCAGCATTTTGGGAGGCTGAGGTGGGTGGATCACCTGAGGTCAGGAGTTCGAGACCATCCTGGCCAACAAAGTGAAACCCCGTCTCTACTAAAAATACAAAAAATAGCCAGGTGGAGGAGAAGGGAGGGGGAAGGAAACCTCACTGCACCTTGGTTTCCTCGTCCGCACAACACAATGGTGGCACGTGCTCCGCTGCTGCAGGGGTCTTTGTGGAAATCAAATGAGAGGATGTAGAGAAATGAATGTGCTTTGTAAACTATGAAGTGCTGTGCCAACACCACGTGTGCAGCTGTGGTTATGCAAGTTATTCCCATGGGCACTGGCTCTTGGTAGGACTGGCCTACCTAGCAGGGGGTCTCCCTCTGAAGCTTCATCTTAAGCAAAGAAAGGCCTCAGCCTAGAAAAGTGTGGGGTCTCCTTCACCCTTCATTCCACAAACCTTTATGGGAAATTTTAAGAATGGAAAGATCCACCCAACAGGCACCCACTGCATGTGAGCTCAAGGACTAAGGGAAGAGGGAGGCCTCAGTCTAGTGTGGCTGAGCCCGGGTGACAAGCAGTGATGCCATGCCAGGCTGTGATCCAGGCCCATAGCACAAAGGCCACAGGGTCAGGAGTCAGGGCCAAGACAGCCCTCAGAGACTGTGCGACCCAGAGCCAGTTACTGCTTCTAAGTCTCAGTTTCCTCATCTGCAAATTGGTGATAACAGGCACCTGATGGGGCCATCCGAGGCTCCAGTGAGAAAGCACATGAGGAACACAGCATGGCATCTGGTTCAGGGAGGTGTTCGGGGGACAAATCAGTAAGGTGTGGCCAGATGGCAGGTGCTGCACTGACTGGCACAGGAGCCTGCCTGGCCACCCAAGGGTTCTGGCCACGTTGGCCTCTCCTTGAGCCTTTTGAGCTGTTTTTCAAGTCACAGGTGCTCCTGTCCACACCCCACTATCTGGTCTATGTTCTGGAAAGCTGAGCTGCTGGTGCCTTCTAGGAAGTTGAGGCCTCAAAGCAAGTTCTCAGAACCACAGATGCCCTTGAAGAGGGAAGGGAGGAAGGGAAGAAAAATGGCAGGGAAGATGCATGATGGATGGAAGGAGAAAAGGACAGAAGAAAAGATGGATGGAAGGAGAAGGAAGGAAGACAAGACAGAAGGAAAGATAAATGGAAGGAAGGATGGAAGGAAAGATGAATGAAGGGAAGGAAGGATGGAAGGAAAGATGGATGGAAGGAAGGACGGAAGGAAAGATGAACAAAGGAAAGGAAAAATGGAAGGAAAGATAGACGGAAGGAAGGAAAAATAGATGGAAGGAAAGATGAATGGAAGGATGGAAGAAAAGATGGATAGAAGGATGGAAGGAAAGATGGATGGAAAGTGGGGAGGGAAGGGAGGAAAGATGGACAGAAAGAAGGAAGAACGGAAGGAAAGATGGACGGAAGGGAGGAAAGATGGATGGAAGAGAGGGAAGGAAGGAAGAGGCAATGTGTCTCAACAGCGACCAACTCTTTCCTGAATTGCTCCCCTCCAAACCGCCCCGGGAGTCCTCAGTTGTGTCCTCCACTCTTCCTTCCTGCAGGCCATCTGCACTGACCACGGCCAAGCAAGGAGGCTGGGCACATGCCCTGAAGAACAAGGATGCTTTTTCTGCTCCTTCTGTCATCTTCCTGTCCTGGAGTTTTCAAACGAAATTCAGGCTCTGGGCGGCTCAAAGCCGAGGGCTTCCATCTACAATTATTTGGGGACAAATTGGTACAAGCGCTAATCTCTGCTGAGGAGATTATGCTCGATGGAGAGAGGCCTGGAGCAACTGCAGAGATAAGGCGCCCGCCTGTTGCCTCGAAACCCTTGACTTCAGCCCCTGGCACCTTCACAGATGAAGGAAAGTGGAAATGACTTTCCAGACAGCAGCGGTGGAGGTGAAGAGGGATTATTCTGTGGCTTGCCCGCCTCACCTCTATGGCTCCTTGGGTGGCGGGGGGGCAGGCATCATTATTTGTCTCTGGGTGGTCAGAGCAGGGAGGCGTCTAGCCTCACGGCAGCCCATCTGAGTAATGGGGAACAGAACTGACCAATGACTGATGTTTTGGGGACTCAGCCAACCTCACCACCAGATATCTGGGCTGTGCTTTCACTGGAGCTCAGGATGGGGGATGAAGAAGCCTCCCATTTCTATAGAGCTCTGTGGTTTTCAAAATTCTCTTGCAGGGAGGAGAATATGGACTTTGGAGCCGTCAGCCTTGGGGCCCCACACTTTCCTTCCTATCCCATGTCCTAAGAGCTCTTTGAGCGAAGGGGTATCAGAACCATCCATGCTGGGGAAGGAGGTGAGGCCCAGGGTGGGACAAGGAGCTCGCTAAGCCCATGAGTAGGTGAGGGTGGCGTGGAGTGAGGGCCAGGTTTCCTGACTGCACCAGCTCTGCCTTCCTGCAGCGTGCACTTCCCAGCCCTCCTTGTGGAAGCCAACACAGCTCACCTGGGGGCAAGGCCTGACACTCGCAGATACAGCAGTGGCTGCCCCACCTCACCTGCTGCCCCTGTGAGACCTGGAGCAGGTGTCTGGCTGGTGGTTGGCCCAGGAGGGGAGGACAAGGGGTGGCTGTGGAGGACAAGGCCTGGGGGTCTTGGTCTTGGCTTTATCAGTCCTGAGAACAAACACCCGTGAAAAGCAGCCCAGGTGTCTGCTGGATGCTGAGTGGGATTTGAGCAGATGCTGTGTGGACCCAGCTGCTGCTCTCAGAGAACGTACAAGCACCCGTGGGAGCCAGCTGGGCTCACCTGGGCAGCAGAATGGGGGCATCAGAGTAAAGGAGGAAGAGCCGTTCCCCTCTTGCTGCCGCTGCTTTGTGTGATAGATTCAGCCTTGGGGGGCCGTCCGGGGTGGGAGCAACACGCCCACCATAAGCAATGACTGATTAAGCAGGGAGGGGAGGGATGGTCGGAGGGAAAACAGGCCCTCAGGGGCGGACTTGGGCGGCCCCAGGCCCATCCTTGCCCCCTTAAGTCTCTTTTCCCATGGGTGGCCTGAGGGGGAAGGACTGGATGTTCTCCAAAGCCCTTTCCAGCCTGGACAGTCCAGGGGTCGTGAAGGGCCAACCCACCTCTTCTCCCGTCAGGTAGAAGGCTGAGAGGAGTCCCCCGATGTAGCGAATGTTCACCTCAAACAAGGATGCTTCTCCGCTCTGCAGGACAGAAAGGAGGGGGACAGTGGGGACACTTGTAAGATGCAGACCCTTGAGACAGGTCACCCTGGCCACTGATACTCCTCCCGTACCTGTGCCCGGCTCTGGTGAGCCAGGCAAGGTGGTGGTGGTTTTCATAACAAAAGTTGAGAGGAATCAGCACCTGCCTGGCAGAGCTCCTGCAATTTCCAGCATTCCAAATAAATGCTGGGCTTGGTTTCCTTCCCCAGCCCTTGCCAAGGCGATGGCAGCAAAGTGATGCCTGGCTGTGCTCCAAGGAGCGCCAGAACCTGCCTGGAGAGCTGCTGGCTGGAGCTTAGACTGAGGGGAGGCGAAGCCCGCTCTGGTCAGGCTACTTGTTCTTCCCAGGGAGACCCCAGGGCTTAGCAGGAAGACAGCGAGGCCCTTCCCTGGTTCTCTGAGGAGGCTGCGGGGCAGACAGGGACAGGCTGGGGCTAAGAAGGAGGGGCCTGGCAGCTGCGTATTCAGTGAGCAGCAGTTTCTTGGGCCCTCACCTCAGGGCGCACAGGGCATGCCCATACTTGCCTTAATCATTTCTATTTTCTTTCCTAAGTTGGGATTGCAAATCAGGGGTGCTGGAGCATCACGCCAGGACCAGATCTGGGGTAAATCCCACCTGAGCCACGGACCTGGCTTTGGCACCTCAGGAAAGATGTGCAGCCCTTCCCTGCCCCATTTCCTCAGCTGCAGAAAAGGGCTGCCAACCCCTCCCATGCAGGGTGGAGACGGGACACAGGGGCGCTGCAGAGAGAGGCCTGCCCATAGCCGGACATGCCTGTTGTCACCCTCCTTGCCCCGGAGGGTTCCCCCAGCATGCTTTGAACACCACTGTCTTTATCACTGAGAACAGCAGTGCTCATCTGTTAACCTGGGGGAACTCTTCCACCCACAGAGCACCTGCAAAACCGCTCCCTTTCAGCCTCCCAGGGCTCAGTGAGGTCAGAGTGTGGCAAGGGTCATCATTCCCACTTCTCAGATGAGAAAGTCAAGGTTCCAGGTCGAGTGACCCCACCTTGCTTTCTTCCAGGGACATTTCCTCATCTCCCCTACCTGCCTGAGTGTTCCCCGGTTCCTAGGGCACTGTGGGTAGCTGCTTGAGCCCATTCTGTATCCCAAAGAGCCACTGTCTACACAGGGGACAAGGAAGGCCTAGGGGGACACTCCTTCCTTCTTCCTCCATCTTTCTCCAACCCAAAGACGGGTAATGGAGGATTCTCAGCTTCCTTGGCCTCACACAAACAACCAGAAGTGTTAACAAGCCTCAAAGTCATCCTAATAATGACAAGGGTGACCTCACTTTACACCAGCATCAGACTTCACAGTGTTATAAAATGTGGCTACAACTCTCCACTGTATTTAATTCTCATGATAAGCCTATGAGTTAGGCATTATTAATATCGTTGCTGTTGTCACCATTCTCATTGTATAGTTGAGGAATCCAAGGCTCAGGGAGGGTCAATGACTTTTCCAAGAGGTGCAGGGCAGCCAGGACTCCAGAGGCCTCTATCTCCAGGGAAGCTCCCCTAAAGTGTTGCATTCCCAGGCTCTCCCAGACTCTCCGCCCTGCTCTGTGCTAGCAAACTGTCTCTCAAGGAGGCAGGGGCCTCGCTGCTGCCAGGAGCTGGAGGAGCCGGTCCCAGACCTGTCTGCAGCAGGACCTGGCACTCCTGGAGCCCACATGGAGGCTGGTGTGTGCTTGGATGCGGCCCCTCCTCGCCTCCCGGTCTCCATTGCTTACTCCCCAAGTCCATGTAAATAGCCTCTCTCCGTGGGGAGCTCACCTCTGGGATGCATGCCTTGCTTTAGTCTGGGCTGAGGGATCAACATGGTGGGGTCTGCTGTTCAAGGCTGTTGTGCCATCCAGACACATGACCATCTCCTCTGCAAGGCCCTGGTCCCTGAGCAAGTGTGCCTGCAAGGCTGGAGACCAAGAGGTCCCAGGCCTGGTCATGGGCCTGCAAAGGGACGTGGACCACCCACTCCACGCCCACCCCACCCAGCCATCTCAACAGGCCAGTGCAGGGCAGGCTCAAGGCTGGAGCAGCTCCGAGCAGATGAGCCACTTCCCTCCTCCACAAAGCCATTCCCCACTTGCTGCCGCTGCTTTGTGTGACAGATCCAGCCCTGGGGGGCCGTCTAGGGTGGGAGCAATGTGCCCCAGATGAGCAATGACTGACCTTGCAGAGAGGGGACGGATGGTTGTGGTGGTGTCCCCTCCCTAGGGAGGATGCTAGACTGGGGAAGATGTCCCCACCTCAAGGCTGTCTTAAGGGAAGGACTCAGCACAGAGTGCACGGCAGCCCCGGTTCTGAGACTGCTGGGCTGTGCAGCCTTGGGCGAGACCCTCAACATCTCTGGGTCTCAGAGATGACAGGGGGAAGCTGGCTGTTGGGCCTCTTCTGGCCCCCACCCCCCGAGGGCCTCTGACTCACCACATTCAGGTGGAAGCTCTCTTCCACCCAGGCCTTGGCCTCCTGGAACTCCTCTTTCAGCTCCATGAGGTAGAGGGTGTCGAGGGAGTCAATGACCGTCGCCCCACTGAGGCCTCCTGCAGGCACAGAGCATTGAGGGTGTGACCCAGGGCCATCCTTCTCTTCTCCCCAACTGGAAAAGCCACTGTTCCCAGGGCCCCTCCAATGCCAGCGCAGGCTCGGGAGCAAAGGCTGACCTTAGGCACCATCCAGGCGGACTCCAGTGCCACCATCGAAGCTGAGGCCGAGACCCAGAGTCCCCACCATGGGCTGCTTCCTCCTCAGGGCAGAAAACAGCGGCCAGAAACCAAGGGCTCAGGCTGCGCCACTCCCCAGACCTCGGTCCACTCTTCTGTTGGTCAGCGCGTCAACTATCAGTGCCTGTCAGCCACCCACTTTTCTCTACTTTGGCATACAAAACTCTTTTTTTTTTTTTTTTGAGACAGGGTCTCACTCTGTCCCCCAAGCTGGAGTACAGTGGTGTGATCTCGGCTCACTGTAACCTCCGCCTCCCAGGTTCAAGCAATTCTCCAACCTCAGCCTCCCGAGTAGCTGGGACCACAGGTGCTCACCACCACGCCCAACTAATTTTTGTATTTTTAGTAGAGACAAGGTTTTGCCATCTTGGCCAGGCTGGTCTGGAACTCCTGGCCTCAAGTGATCCACCCACTTCGGCCTCACAAAGTGCTGGATTACAGGCGTGAGCCCCCACCCCCAGCCTGGCATACAAAAATCTTTTTTTTTTTTTTTTTTTTGAGACAGGGTCTCATTCTGTCGCCTAGACCAGAGTATAATGGTGCTATCTCAGCTCACTGCAACCTGCAAACTTCACCTCCTGGATTCAAGTGATTCTCGTGCCTCAGCCTCCCAGGGAGCTGGGATTACAGACGCATGCCACCACACCCAGCTAATTTTTGTATTTTTAGTAGAAACAGGGTTTCACCATGTTGGCCAAGGCTGGTCTCGAATGCCTGGCCTCAAGTGATCTGCCCACTTCAGCCTCCCAAAGTGTTGGAATTACAGGCATGAGCCACCGCATCTGGCCCAAAAATCATAACCGTGCCAATCCTCTGTCTCTTCAAGATTAGCTGTAGCTAATAGAGGGTGAACTGAGGCTCAAATAGAAAATAGGATACCATACAGTCATCCACACAGGTGGGGTCGACCTGTGCCTATTTACCTGGGGAGACATCCATGGGATCTGTTTTTTTTCTTTTTTTTTTAAAAGTAAATTGCAAAGAAGAAAAAAAATAGTATAATTCTTATTGTACATCAAAGTATAAGTGTACAGAACTAAGTCTGGATAGAATGACCCAGTGGCTACCTCTGAGTGCCGGGATTACAGGTGCTTTTTGATTTCTTCAGCTCATGGGTTACTTTTTTATAACCAGAAACTTATTTCCATTAAAAAAAAAAAAAAGGAAAGAAAATTTGGACAAAGAAACCAAACAAATGCACAAAGCAAAAATTTGTGGCCATTCTCATTCTAGTGCATGAATGAACTACGAGGCCTGGCCCCTACCACTGGGCATCAGGACCTGTCCTGGGAGTAAAGGCTGACATAAGTGCAAAATGATAGTTTTCCATCCCATGAACCAGACAGAAAAGTAATGAGGAAGACACCCTCGGGCACAACCAGAGCTTCTGCACTCAGTGCAGGAAACTGTGAAGGTGAAGGGGAGGGAGAAAGAGACATGCCTGGTACTATCTGAAGGGCTTCCTGAAAGAGGTGGCGTCTCCCATCAACTCCTTACAACTATGGAGTCATTGCAGGCAGCAGCAATTTCCTTTAGGGACCAGAGTGCAACCCTAACAGGAGTGATTGTTCCTTCAGTGTCCTCCCTGAAGAGGCTGAAAACATTGAGAGTCACAGGCTCCACCTTCCGCAGTGGAAACTCTGGAGCCTGTTGAGCCCACTTGAGTCTGCAGTGTGTGCTTTGCGGCACCTCCTGAATTCAGAGTTAGCCTCTAATCTCCTTAATGAGGGCTTCCTAACTGCTCACTTGTGTTGACTGAAGGAAGAGAATCCTGAAATTCAGACACTTAACCACCTCTCTAGGCTGGGCAAGGTCTGAAAAAGCACACGGCCGGGAAAAAGAATGGAATGAGAGTGAGAGGGGGGGAGCAGTTAGGAGGAAGATGAGGCTGGAGGTGGAAGAATCTATTACCAGAAGGGAGGGCTCGCCAAGGAGGGAGCAGAGGGCTGGAGGGACCCAGCCCTGTGTCCTGGGATGGGCTGGAGGTCGGAGAATCTATTACCAGAAGGGAGTTCGCCAAGGAGGGAGGAGAAGGCTGGAGGGACTCAGCACTGCATCCTGGGATGGCTTCCCTGTTTGGGCTGAAGTGAATTTCCAGAATGTCAACCCCTCCCACGCCTAAGGAGTGGTAGGAAAACACATCCCAAAGCCAAACAGACTTGGTCCTTTGCTGGTTCATCCCAGCTGCTTCCCCTGTAGGTGGCAGGGCTGAACGGAGTTCCTGGGCCTTATTCACCCTCTTGAGGAGCTCAAGCAGGGAGGCACTGAGGAGCCCAGGGGAATGAGCAAGGCACACAGGGTGAAGGCCTGGTGTCCGCGCTCCTGGCTGCAGCTCAGGCCCCTTCCTGTTCTATCAGACCTCAAACCAGACATTTGAAGGGCCTGGAGGAATTTGGGGGATCCTGCTGCCCCTACCCCTTCATTGTCACAGATGAAGACCTCAGAGAGGGGATGGGACACACTCAAGTCTAGACCAAGCAGGGACTGGCCTGGCCCCAGGCCAAGTGGAATGTTTTCCACACATGGGGCATGGCAGGGCCGCTCAGTTCTCTGTGAAAACAGTTGCAGATCTGATTACCCACCCCACTCCACCCCCTCGGATCAGTTACGGATCAAGAGAGGCCCAGGCCGTGTGTCCTTCAAGGCCAGGGGACAGGCAGCCGCAGTGTCTGATTTCTGAATCCTGCCCTGGGCTCCCTGGTGTTTTCACCCCATGCGCCCTTCTTCCTCTAGATCAGGCTGGGAGGGCAGCCAGGGCTCCTCGTGACCAGCTCTGCCCTGTGACGTCCCTGGGGACGCTCTATGCGGCCAGCTGAGAAAGCAGCTTGCTAAGAGATTTGTTGGCAAGTTCCTGCCCCTGCTCTCAGGCTCCTGAATCCTTCTCTTGGTTGGTCTCCCACCCCCATTCCCACCTGGCACATGGCTGAGCTGCAGTCCAGCAAGGCACTTACTGGAAAGCCTTTCATTCCAGGCCAGAGGTTACCCAGCGGTCAGGCTGGGCAGGAGAGAAGGCCCTATCCTGAATTCAACCCTATTTGCACCTGCAGCCACCCTGGGGCAGCTCCCCAGGAGGAAAGACACACTCCCTGTTCAGTAAACAGACCATGATTTATATACGAAGAGCCAGCTTGGACGCTTCCCTAGGGCTGCGGCTGGGGCGGGCTCCATGTTGGTCCACTTTCCTGTTCCAGTTCTGAAGCCATGGGTTCACCCCTTCCTGCCAGTGCAGAACGCAGTGAGGTGTCTTAGAAATAATACAGACCCAGGAATCAGCAGCCCGGCGTTCAAATCCCGTTATGGGCAACACATCTGCTCTAAGCATCAAAGTTCTCATCTGTGAAATGAGGTTAAGACCACTGGACCAGGGCACTGGGGAGCCACTGCAGGTTCCTGAGCCAGGATAAATACATCATATACACACCTGGCCTAGATACATCTGATAAATACATTCTATATGCTTGGCACAGACTAAGTGCTTGATAAATCAGTTCATTGGTCTTATTTCTGGGGTCCCTTAGTTCACTTTGAAATAGCAGCCTGGCCAGGGAGTGAGGAAGGGCAACGATGTCGGGAGACGCTCTTGATCCTTTCCTTTGGGAGGGTTTGGACCTTTGGCTACTGAATAAAGCCTCTGCAAGGCAACCTCACACATAGCTAAGAGGCTGCCTTTGGTGTCAGGGAGATGCATGTTCAAATCCTGGCCTCTTACACCCTAGCCGTGCAATAGCGCAAGCCATTCTACCTCTTGTGCCTCATTTCCCTCTTCTGCGAAATGGGGATGACACTAGGACCTGCTCCATAAGGCTGCTGGGAGGGTTAAATGGGGCAAGTTGATGGACAGGGGCTGGCATGATAGTGAGTACACGCGGCCCTCCTTGCCCCCACTGGCCCTGGGCAGCCTCTCCACAAAAATCTTCCTGGGTCAGTGAGGCCTTGGGTTGCAACTGCATTCCCGGCCCTCTCCCTCACCCCTGCAGGGCAATGTGAGTATGAGATTGCAGCTTGCAACAATCCTTGGCCCAACTTAAAGGAAAACCGCCCCATAGGTCCCATATGTACCTGCTGCTGAGGCCATCACTACCTGATCTCGTTGTGTAGCTGCCTCCAAAAGGGTGCTCCTACCTCCAAGACCCCTTCCCTTTACCTCTTATCCACCCTAGATCCAGATCCAACTTGGGTCTCTCCCCCAGCTCAGGAACCGCCAATGGCTCCCCAGTGCCCATGCAGGAAGGGGTGCAAGCTCCTGCTTCCACACCTTTGCATGTGTGGTCTTCTCTGCCAAGAAATCTTCTCTGTGCATCTTGGCATGTTCAACACCAACATGTTCTTCAAGGTCTGCCTCCCAGGGGCAGCCTGACCTGGTTCCACTAGCTAACCTCTCCTTGCCCTGAGAGTACCCACAGCACTTTCTTGGACACCCGCCACCATCTCCCTGCACTGTGGGGCTTTGCCTCCCTAACTAGACTGTGAGCCTCTTGAGGTCAAGGGCTCCCACTGCCTCTCTCATACCCCTCCCCACCTTCCAGCCTTGTCTCCAAGCATCCCAAAGGTCAGAACCCCCAAACCCAAATGGGCTACTTGCCATTCCCTGCAGCCTCTTCACACACCGCTACTTTTATGACTTTTCTACAAACTCTGCCAGGAACTGCCTTTCCCCATCCCACCTTCTCCTGTGGAAATCTAGGGCCCACCGCAAATGGCTCATTACCCACAAAGCCATGCATGTGATCTCACCTTCTGATGTCCGGCTTAGAGCCCTTTCTCTGTGAGAGGGTCTTCTCCAGCCCCCCATGTCTATATTCTAGGCCCCTATACTGTGCACCTCCACCTTCCCCCATTCTCATCTCATGCTAATGGACTCATGCGTTTCCCTGTCCCTGTCACTTTATAATAGCGGTGACTATAGTCTGCATCTGTGTCTTCCCCACAGTGGGACGGCAGGAGGGTAGGAGCCAGGCTGGTCTCCTGGTGTCATGGATCCTGGCTCCTTACTGGATCTTGGCCTTCAGGCTGCCAATCTTCCTCTTGCTTCTCCTTCTACCCTGGCATGGCTTCTTCCCAGTCTTCTGTGCTGGTTTCTCCTCATCTCCTGACCTCTAAAGACTGGGGTGCCCTGGGGCTCTGCCTTTGGGCTTCTTTTCTGTCCATCATTCTCTTAGTGATTTCAAATCTTAAAATCCATCAGCCAGGCACAGTGGCTCACACCTGTAATCCCAGCACTTTGGGAGGCCAAGGCAGGCGGATCATGAGGTCAGGAGTTTGAGACCAGCCTGGCCAACAAAGTGAAACCCTGTCTCTACTAAAAATACAAAAAATTAGCTGGGCATGGTGGCAGGCACCTGTAATCCCAGCTACTTGGGAGGCTGAGGCAGGAGAATCGCTTGAACTCAGGAGGTGGAGGTTGCAGTGAGCTGAGACCGTGCCACTGCACTCCAGCCTGGATGACAAGAGCGAAGCTCCGTCTCAAAAAAAAAAAAAGAAAAGAAAAAAAAAGAAAAGAAAAGAAAAGAAAAAATCCATCTACATGTTGACGACCCCCAGATTTAAGTGTCCTGCCAAGACCTTGTCCCCAAACCCCAGACTCACATATCTAACTCTGCATGCACATCTCCACTTGAAGGTCTTCAGGCATCTTATGTTTCACTGTCTGAAAGCTAATCCCACGCCTTCCTCCAGACCTGTTCCTTCCAATCTTCTTCATCTTGATTAATGCCAATGTCCTCCTCCCAAGAGCTGTGGCCCCCAACCCTTGATGCTATCTCGCACCCCCTCATCCAGTCCTGCAGCAATTCCTGCTGGCTTTGTCTCTGTAAGATTTCAAGACACTGCCCACACCTCACCTCCTCCGTGCTACTGCCTTAACCCAGCTACCTCCTCTCTCTTGCATTTGTTCCACTGGCTTCATTATTTCCCTGCCCCCTTGGCATCTACCCTTGCCCTTCCCTTTTCCCCCACCCCACCCATCTGTCCTCAGTGTGGCAGTCAGAGAGATTTTTTTAAAAATTCAAGTCGGCCGGGCGCAGTGGCTCACGCCTGTAATCCCAGCACTTTGGGAGGCCGAGGTGGGCGGATCACAAGGTCAGCAGATCGAGACCATCCTGGCTAACACAGTGAAACCCCGTCTCTACTAAAAATACAAAAAATTAGCTGGGCATGGTGGCAGGCACCTGTAATCCCAGCTACTTGGGAGGCTGAGGCAGGAGCTGTCTCTTATACACATCTAGATGTGTATAAGAGACAGGAAGGGAGGGCTCGCCAAGGAGGGAGCAGAGGGCTGGAGGGACCCAGCCCTGTGTCCTGGGATGGGCTGGAGGTCGGAGAATCTATTACCAGAAG
>NW_012101865.1:2653028-2676531 GCF_000951045.1 Mandrillus leucophaeus | reverse complement strand
TGAAACCCCGTCTCTACTAAAAATACAAAAAATTAGCTGGGCGTGGTGGCGGGCGCCTGTAGTCCCAGCTGCTTGGGAGGCTGAGGCAGGAGAATGGCGTGAACCCAGGAGGCAGAGCTTGCAGTGAGCCGAGATCGTACCACTGTACTCCAACCTGGACGACAGAGCGAGACTCTGTCTCAACAACAACAAAATTCAAGTCATATCATGCCACTCCTCTGCTCGAACCCCCCCATGGCTCCCATCTGACTGAGAGTTGAAAGCCTTAGTCCTTCCCATCCCTGGGGCCCTGTGATCTGCCCTGGCTCCCTCACTGCCTCTCCTCCTCCACTTTGACTGCGCACTGTCCCTTCAGCCCCCACTTCAGCCTCCAAATCCTGCTCCTTGCCTAGGCCCTGGCAGCTGCAGGCCACTCTGCTGAAACTGTTCCTGCCACTCGCTGTCCCCTTGTCCTCTCTGGTTTTCCCCAGCCTTCATCACCACGGGCATCACGCATGGATCTGCTCTCCCAGACACTCCGTCTTCTCCTGAGGGGTTGGCTCCTACGGGGGAGAACTCAGTTCACCGTCACCTTCCTCTGCCCAGAACACTGTCCAGCCCCCACGGGGGCACGTAAGTATTTAGGAAAGAAAGGCCCCCTCCCACTGAATGGGGAGGGCTTCAAGGCGGGGCTGTGGCGCATTCTCAACCCCCAGTGCCTGGCTACAGTCTGACCCTAGGAGGCATTAAAGGTAAGGGGTTGGGCTAAACAACATGAGCCCACAGCACGGGCGTCTGTGGTGACCACGTCCAGAGCAGGGTCGTCTACTCCAGGGGCTGCCACCACTATAAAAAGACCCTCCCATCAGGCTGCCCAGGGTGACAACGTGTGCCCAAAGCCTCGCCCTGCACAAAGCTTTCTGTGAGGAGCGTGTCAGTCTCTACAAGGAAATGAACCTCCAGTTTCCAGAACCTCCTCCCGAGGAGCTGCTGAGCCAGGAGCCAGCCTGCCTCCCTGGATCGTGGTCTGTATCCCACCCTGCTGACTCTGCCATATTAACGATGATGAGGTTTTTATGTGATATCATATTAGGAAAGAGAAATGGTCAGGCTGGCAACACAAACTCCAGGAAGAACATTTAGAAGAAAAAAAATCCCCCAAGGCATAGCCTATTCCCACAATATCGCCAGAGCCACATACTAATGGCTGCATTTAATTTAATGAGATAATCCACAGAGATCTTTCTTAATCTGTAAAGAAACAACACACGCTTTTCTCAGCATCCACAGAAACCCATGTGCTGTGTGGCAGGCCACCTTTTCAAAGGCGGCTGCTGTGGTGTATCTTATCCCACAAGAAGAACAAAGCTTTTCTTGTGACACTGACACACCTCCCATGGCTCCTCCCCTTGAACCTGGGCAGACCATTGTGATCACCTGTATCAACAGAATGAAGCAGAAAGGATGAGGGGCTCTTTTCTTTATTTTTTTGAGATAGGGTCTCTTGCTCTGTCATCCAGGCTGGAGTGCAGTGGTGTGATCATAGTTTATCGTATCCTTGAATTCTGGGGCTCAAGCCATCCTCCCAGGAAGCAGGGACTATAGGAGTGCACCACTATGCCTGAATAACTTTTAACATTTTTTTTGTAGAGATGAGAGTCTCACTATGTTGTCCAGGCTGGTCTCAAACTCCTGGCCTCAAGCGATCCTCCCATCTCAGTCTCCCAAAGCACTGGGATTATAGGGGTGAGCCACTGTGCCTGGCTTGACCTTAAGGCCCAGACCTTAAGAAACTGGCAGCTTCCACCTCCTGCCTCTCAGAATGCTGGATCTTGGAACCAGCCACCATATTGTAAGGAAGCCCAAGATAGCTAGCTCTCAAGGAGAAAACACGTAGAGAGCCATGTGTCGGTTTTCTGACTGACAGTCCCATCTGAGGTTCTAGCCAACAGCCAGCATCAATTGCAATGCATGACTCAAAAGCTTCCAGATAATATCAGCACCCAGCTGTCGAGTCAGCCTCAGCCTTCAAGCCTTCCCAGCTGAGAGCCTATACATGACTGCACAGAGACAAGCTGTCCCCTGTTGTGCCCTTTCTGAATTACTGACCCACTCAATCTGTGCGCATAATAAAATAATTGTTTTAAGCCCCCAAGTTTCGGAGTAATTTGCAATATAGCAATAGCAACTGGAATGTTTTTGCCACATGGGTTTTTAGGAAGATTAATTAAAGTGACATCCCCATTACCCAAAGTTTATTGTTTAAAACCAGATCGTCTAGTAGGATGAGGTCTTCTGGCTGCATAAAACCCATTTATGGATTGGGACCTCTCCATTTCTATCTGGTCTGTTTTTCGTGTGTTGTGTTTTAATTTTTTTTCCTTCAGCAGGAATATTTTCCTTGAATTTTCCCATGATGGCCATTTCCTGGGTCACATAGCACTGGGCTCTGAGGCTGAATATTTCCAGGCAAAGGTTTCTTGAAGCCTCTGGAAGGAAAGATATTTTTTAGGGACTCTTCCTGGAACCCAACAGAATGCTCTTACTGGAGGCTGATGCATGAGAGATGAACACATAATGATCACATCGCTGCCCTGTTTAACCGCCCTCAACCTCACCCCTGCCTCGGTTCTCCAAGTTCAAACTCCTGGGCACAGTGTGCAGAGCCCATGGTCCCAGCTGTGGCAAGCTCTCCAGCCTCACCTCTTGTCCTGCTCTCTTTGCATGTGATGCTCGACCCACATCAGACCACCGGCAGCTCCTCAGACTCCCTGGTGTGCCTGCTGATATGGGTCCCGCTGCCTGGGATGCCTTCCCTTGCAGTTGGCTTGGTAAACACCTACTCATCTTTCTGGCCTTGGCTCATACATTAAGCCTTTTCCCAAGACATTCCTGAGCCGCCAAACAGAACTGACCATGCCCTCCTTTGGTGCCCACCCACTCCGCTGCACGTGACTTTGTCCCAGCACCGTGTGCACTATATTGTATGTCTCTGCGTAGGTGCCTGTGAATCCTAGGGTGCAGTGGCTGGGTCTAACACTTCCTAGTGGCCCCGGCATCCATCCACAGGCTGGGCACAAAGAAGGCAGAAACGAGTGGTTGTTGAATGAATGAATGAATGAATGGCGACTGGAAACGCGAACAGCTCTTTCTTGGGGGTCTCCAACACTTTACCAGGCCCCTGGGCCTCGGAGAAGACACAGCACACACAGTAGTGGCCAGCTACCAAGGAAATCCCTGTTGAAGGGGTGAAATGGGCAGCCACAGATGTCAGGGCCCTGGTGGAACTAATGGCTTTCTCCACCCTTCCCAAGCAGATGCCACGCTTTGCTGCCACAGCTGACTGGAGAATGGTTACCGCAGCCAACGCTGGAGGAGGTTCCCTGTGACAAGTGGCTGGACACAGTTCACTGAGGCAGTCCGCTGGACACAGCTCCTCATTGGAAAACAGGGTGTGTTTGTAAAATGTTAATGTTTGTTTTTAAACAAGAGCGGAGGGTGCTGTCTGATCTGGAAACCTGTGTTTAAAAGCTCCCTCTGACAGTGCTGTAGAGCAAGCTCTGAACTGCTTTCATCTCAAAACTGGAGCTCAGAATTCTGGAGTGATATCTCCAGAGTCACAAAACTCAGGGCAGAGCTGTGACCAGAAGCCACCTTCTAGCCACGTGACCTTTACATTTCCTGTGAGGCCTTGATAGGGAAGAGAACATGGGCTTTGGAGCCAAACAGACCCGGTTCTGATCTCAGCCTCATCCATCCTTGCTGTGTGAGCTTGGGCAACTGACTTGACCTCTTGTACCCTCAGTGAAACAGAATAATGAGCCAGGGTGCAGTGGCTCATGCCTATAATCACAACACTTTGGGAGGCTTAGGCAGGTGGATCGCTTGAGCCCAGGAGTTCAAGACCAGCTTGGGCAACATGGCAAAACCCCGTCTTTACAAAAAATGCAAGGGGCATGTGCCTGTGGTCCCAGCTACTTGGGAGGCTGACGTAGGAAGATTGCTTGAGCCCAGGAGGTAGAGGCTGCAGTGAGCTGTGATGGCGCCGCTGCACTCCAGCCTGGGCGACACAGCAAAACCCTGCCACAAAAACAAAAGTTAAACAAAGTAAAATGGGACAATGAGGTCTCCCTTTTAGGGTGGTATGGTGATGAGTTTGGATGAATACATATAAAGAACCCCCACACACTGTCCAGCACTCAGCAGGCACTCACTACAAGAGAAAATGACACACCCAGCATACAGCAGGTACTCAATGCATGGGGCTGTTATCACAAGGTTCAGTTCCAACAGAGAAAGTCACCCTTAGGCTTGGCAAAGCTACGAGCCCTGGCAGATGCTTGGCCCAGCAGAGAAGGTACTGCCTTTGTGCCAGGCAAGCAGAAAGCGTGAGTCACAGGGAAGACAGGACTGAGCTGGGCAGGGACTGGGGCATTTTAACTACCCAGTAGGACTGCAGTACTCTTTTTGCCTCAGCGGGGAGAAGGGCAAAAATCAGAGCCCTTTGCCGCTCATCCCACCAGACATCAAAGTCCAGCTACTGCTCTGGTGAGCTCCTGACAGCAGACACAGAGACCCTTCACACTCTGGCCTCTACTTGCCTGGGGAAATTAGATGGTTGTTCAACAAATCTTCACTCCCTCCCTCTCCCTCCTCGGGAGGAGTAAATATCCCTATCCCGTTAACCTTGGGCTTTTCCATGTAACTTGCTTTGGCTTCATGGTGGGTGGGAAATTAAAACTCTGCCCTTGATCTTAGGTTTGGCTATGAGACCTGCCACAGGGATTAGTGGACATGATCTGAAACATGCTTGTATGGCTGGGCTTGCTCTCTTAGGCTCCCACGTTTCACCATAAGAAGAATGAACCTCAAATGGCCACTGGTCAGGAAGGATGAGATATGTGCAGAGCAGACTTGGACCTAGCTAGATGCAGCCTAGATAAACCAAATTCCAGCCTATCTGCAGTAACAAAAAACACTCACTGTGGTCTGCCTCTCACTGTGGAATACTCTGTTATAATACAACCCTATTATGGAAATAGTTGACTGATACAATGCTCTTATAGTCCTATGTCATATATATACATATACACACACACACACATATACATACATACACATTTTGAGACACAGTCTCGCTCTGTCGCCCACGATGGAGTGCAGTGGTGCGATCTCTGCTCAGTGCAACCTCCACCTCCCGAGTTCAAATGATTCTCATTGCTTCAGCCTCCTGAGTAGCTGGGATCACAGGCATGTGTCACCATGCCCGGCTAATTTCTGTATTTTTGGCAGAGGTGCGGATTTGCCATGTTGGCCAGGCTTGTTTCAAATCCCTGGCCTCAAGTGGTCCACCTGTCTCGGTCTCCCAAAGTGCTGGGAAAACAGGCGTGAGCCACCGCGACTGGCCCCCTATGTCTTAATTGTCTTTTCATGTGTTCCACATTCTAGGCAAACTACTACTTCCATGTGGCCCATTCTCTCCAGCTTCCAGCCCTTTCTTCAAGCTGTTTCCTCTTCCTGGCATGCCAGGATCTGCGGAGTGAAGGACTGGACACCCTCCCTGCACTGCCTCTATGTGAGGAGGCCTCCTTGACAGCCAGTGCCCTGGCCAGAGGCAATTCCTCTGTGGTGTGAGGTTCTGGGAGCCAGACCCTGACTCCATGAGGCTCTGAGATCCTGGCCCAGGGTAGACACCCCCAAAAAAGTTTCTTGTGGAATGTGGAATTCTAAATGCCAGCCAACCCTTCCTTATCAGAAGTTAAGAACAATCCTTTTGTGCCTGGCACTGTGCTGTTTGCTTCACATCCATCTTTTAAAAACTCTATCATTGGGCCAGGAGTGGTGGCCCATGCCAGTAATCCCAGGACTTTGGGAGGCTGAGGCGGGTGGATCACTTGAGGCCAGGAGTTCGAGACCAGCCTGGCCAACATGGTGAAACCCCATCTCTACTAAAAATACAAAAGTTAGCCAGGCGAGATGGTGCACGCCTGTAGTCCTAGCTACTCGGGAGGGTATGGCACGAGAATCACTTGAACCAAGGAGGTGGAGGTTGCAGTGAGCCATGATTGTGCCACGGCACCTCCAGCCTGGGCAACAGAGAGAGACTCTGTCTCAAAAATAAATAAATTAATTGATTAAAATAAATTAAAAAAAAAAAAAAACTCATTGTCCCTCTCTTACAAAGATTGAGGCTTAGAGGAATTAAGTCATTTGTTCAACATTCATTCATTCATTCATCCCAAATATATTTTTTGGGTGCTTGGGGTATGCCTGGCACTGGAGTCTAGTGGAGTGAGGGGAAGTACCCACAGAGACACATCTAAATGTAACACATGCAATGCAGAAAAACAGAGTGGCCATGGAGGAGCGCCATTTAGGTGGAGGTGGGGGACGCAGCCAGGAGATGGGCAGCATTTGGGCAGAGGCTTGAAGGAGGCCCAGGAGGAAAAGGGCCAAGGGCACGGCAGGCAGAATGCATAGCACATTGAAAATCCCGAGGTAAGGGTTGTGTGCAGTGGGAAAGGGGGAAAGCAGTGGGCAGTGAGGGGGTGGGGGCCAGACGACACGTGGCCCTGGGGCTTCAGGAAAGGGGGTCTGGATGGCTTAGGAACTGGATCTGACTGGCTGCTGTATGATGAGTGGCTGGGCCCATCTTGGGTAGACTCCAGAGCTACCCATCTTGGTTTGGTGAATTGTCCTCTAGGCACTTATGGATGAGGAGGACGGGGGCAGGAGCACCTGGGTCTGCACTTTGAGACCCTGTGAAGGCAGCTGGAGGTGGGGGGCAGCTGTTTACCAGTCCAGGAACAAGAAGAATTCAACAAGACCATGGGACATGTGAGCCAGGTGCCTCACCTCAACTCCTGGGGGAGGCTCCAGCTGTTTTTGACAGTGCCAGAGCCTCCTAGGCCCACGGGCACAGGGTTGCAGTGCTGTCTTGGGTATACATTGTGGCCACACAGAGCTATGCATTGATCATGGCAAACACGGCCTGTGGACCACAGCCAAGAGGCACAGATGCATGGCTCTGATAACAAGATGAATGATGACTATTGGAAAGGGGAAAAGAAAGGAAATTAAAGAGGTCTCATTCACCCCTGCAAAACATTAAGAGATAGCAGAGGCAGTACCAGGAGGGCCTGGTAGGGCGCTGAGCCTCAGGGAGGGTCTTTGTGGTTGCTGGGATGGCTTAGCTGCAGGCAATGGGCCAGCAGAATGGATTGAGTCCTGGAAATCCATGCTTGGATCCACCACTTACTAGCTGCCTCAGTTTCCTCATCCTCCACAGTGGGAGCAAGACCTCCACCTTGCAAACCATCCTGAAGGCTAGAGATCACGCAAAATGCCGGACACTACAGACGCAAACCTGCGTGGAGGCTGACACCATGTTGCTGAGTGCACCACAGGGAGCACCTCTTTTAAGTCTCACAACACATGAGGAGGAGGGTGCAATTCCTGCCCCTGTTTTACAGATGGGGAAACTGAGGCTTCGAAAATCATCTAAACCTCCCAGTGCTGATGAACAGGGAGCCAGGACTCAACTCCGGCTATCTGCCTTGGTGGCTGTGCCCTTCACTGCTATGCCATTCTATTCCTGCACAACTTGGGAGACTGGGCTTGGTTTGGAGGGCCCAAGAAGGTCCCGGGGAAGTACTCTTGGCTTTGAGACCACAGGCTACCTCCTGCGGACCTGTGGCTCAGCCTGACCCTATCTCTCACCTCTGGGCTGGAGCAAGGCGCCCCCGCAGCAGGCACTACCTTGCAGAGAGCTGCCACCTCTCCCTGGGAGCCTGGGCATCCTTTGCAGGAGCCTCCCCACATGCTCTCGAGGGGTGGCTCTTCTTACCTACACTGTTCTGGGACCCACCACTGATCCCCTGGCCCAGGCTCACTCATAGGAGGGTCTGAGTTGGTCTTTTTCTCGATGGGAGCCTTGGAAGGAAGAGATCCTGCCAGATGCATCTTTGGAACCACCAAAGAGCCTAGTGTGATGCCAGGTGCATGGTAGGTTTGGAGTAAATATATAGTAAATTAACCCTGAGATAGACCAGAGCAGGAGCCCAGAGCACGCATGACCACAGGCTGGACAGGTGGCCCTCTCTCCATCAGGCCATGACGAATCCACCTGGTTTACTCCCAGCATCAGTAAAGAGGAAGGGATCAGCCTACACTCCTATAGACCAAGAGCCTTCCTTTTCTTTGGTCCACAGGCCCCTTCCAGAACCTCACAGAAGCCACTCAGGCTTCCCCTTGCCAGACTTACCTGTGTCTAACAGAGAGGGAGGCAGGGGCCTGAGACAGATTCCTACAAAGGACAGAGTAGGGCAGAAACTTTGCGATCGGGTAGACTTAGAATAAAATCATAATTGGCCTATTACTAGCTGTGGGACTTCTGGTCAGCTACCTTATCCCATGAGCCTCAACACCCTCCTCTGTGAAATGCAGATAATGTAGATTACTGGAGTCACTGGGGCTAGTGGATACACAATGAGGTTTGTTTGTTTTCCTTAAATGTAAATAGACTACAGAGGATACCTATGAGCTGCCTCTCATTTGATTATTATTATTATTGTTGTTATTATTTTTTGAGACAGGGTCTCACTCTGTTGCCCAAGCTGGAGTGCAGTGGCACGATCACAGCTCACTGCAGCCTTGACCTCCCGGAGCTCAGGTGATCCTCCTACCTCAGCCTCTCGAGTAGCTGGACTACATGAGCATTTGCTACCACGCCTGACTAATTGTTTTGTACAGACGGGGTTTCACCATGTTGTCCAGGTTGGTCTCAACCTCCTGGGCTCAGACGGTCTGTCCACCTCAGCCTTCCAAAGTGCTGGGCTTACAGGCATGAGCCACCAGGCCTGGCCTCATTTGATTTTTTAAAGGCAGCAGCGATTGTGGGGGAGGCACAGGTTTCTGGTCAAACCATGTGCCTTGGCTCTGTGGCTTACCAGCCTGTGACCACAGCCAAGTGACTTAACCTCTCTGAGCCAGCAGTGAGTCTGCATCTGTCCAAGGTACCAGCAATAACCCTGTCGCAGATGTGGGTGGCTTGGATTAGGTGAAGGGTACAGGACTCCACACACAGAGTCTAGCAGGAGAGTGAAAAGGAGGAGGAAGTGCCCACGCAGGGAGAGGCCCCCCCTCCCCACCGCTTGCCCTGTCCACCCACCCACAGCCAAGCCAGGCCTCATCCAGTCGTGACAGCCCTGAGCATGCTTCCAGGGCAAGAGCTGCCTCTGTTTCAGACCTCAGTGCCCAAACAATTCACAAATGCAGTAAACGTGCCATGGCCCAGGAGACAGCTCTCCGCTTCAGAGAAAACACACAGTTCAATTTCCTAAAGATCGAACCCCAAGAGCGTCTCAAGGCTTTCCCGGCGAGAGCAGTTCTCGGAACTCAGGAGGCACCACCCTCATGTGACTGAACAATTAAAGCCCTGAGTATTTGTCATTCTCGGCTAAAGTTTTCGAGGACGGCTGAGAAAACTAAAAAAAAAAAAAAAAAAAAAATCTGATTTTGGCAGTGTGGTTTTCAGAAATATATGGTAATCCATTTTTGTCAATCCACCGAAGGCACAGCTCAAATCATTAAAAAGCCATCTTACTTAATCATGCGTGGAGAAGGCCAGTCTCTGCCTCTGAGATCATTTTCAAACAGTTTCAGGGTAACTTTCAAAAACTCACAGGCAAGCAGGGAGGGGATTATGACAGACCGTAATCTGAGGAATTTCTCTTTCTGGTTCTCAGAGGGTAAGGGATTTATTTGAGAGGAAATCACTACCCAGACCTTGGCCTTGGTGGTGGTGGTGACAATGGTGAGGAAGATTCTAGGATGGATCAGGCCTGACCTCTGTCCTTACAGAGGCTGCAGCTGCTTTCGCAGAAAGACAGCAAGCAGTTTCCCAGCAAAACAGCAAGTAAATGAATGATTATGAAGCCTTGTGACAGGTGCTAAGAATAGGTGGAAGTTTATGCAGCTGTTAAGGCCTGGCTGTGAGCCACAGGGTTTGGAATTTGACTTTGCCACTCTGCAGCTGTGTGACCTCACACACACTCCTTACAGACCTGGGTTCCTCATCTAGAAAATGGGATGCCTGGCCGGGCGCGGTGGCTCACGCCTGTAATCCCAGCACTTTGGGAGGCCGAGGTGGGCAGATCATGAGGTCAAGAGATCGAGACCATCCTGGCCAACATGGTGAAACCCTGTCTCTATTAAAAAAATAAAAATTAGCTGGGCGTGGTGGGCCTGTAATCCCAGCTACTCGGGAAGCTGAGGCAGGAGAATCACTTGAACCTGGGAGGCAGAGGTTGCAGTGAGCCAAGATCACTCCATTGCATTCCAGCCTAGGTGACAGAGCTAGATCACCCCATTGCACTTCAGCTGGGTGACAGAGTGAGACACCGTCTCAAAATGCCTGCTTTGTAGGCTTGGGAGATCAATGAGTTAATTCCTGGGAAGCTTTTACTGCAGTGCTTGGTACACAGTAAGCTCTCAATAAATGCTGGCCGAGTGGCTAACTCTGCTCAGGAAGACTCGTGGACCTGTGATGGATCGGGAAGAACGAGCAGGAACCTTCAGGGTGGAGAGCAGCAGGGGGGACATTCCAGGCAGAGAGCACAGCATGTGCAAAGGCCCTGAGGCAGGAAGCTGGTCAGAGAGGAGCATAGGTTTAGGCGGGAGGGGGCGGGGGGGAATGAGGGGAGCAATGTGGCCAGTCAGCTGGAGCCGTCCTGGGAAAGACTTCAAATGCAGGCCAAGGGGTTTGGTCTCTATGTTGAGGGCCATGAGGAGCCACAAAGGGGTGTCTCAGGGCTGGGCCATGAGCAGCCGGGTACATTAGAAGCTAATGAAGGGGTAAGAGGCTGCCGAGAAGGCTGGAACAGCATTTGGAGATCCAGAATCCTTCTGGGGTCAGAGCCACACAGCGGGTTTTCTTTCAGGTCTCAGACCACACTGGGCGCTTGTTGACTCCTAGGTGACCAAACTCTCACTAGGGGTCCCCAGCCTTTGTTTGAGGGTAATACCCTCTACTGCGCCAGGAAAGATTCTGCTCCCGTTTCCCTTCCTTAGGCAGAGCCGTGGAAAGGAAATAGCCGTCCAGGCAGGAATTGCATTTCCCAGCCCTTCTGCATCTAGGTGGGGCCGCAGGACCCAGTGGGGTGTGGGCATAGGCTCCATACACCACTTTGAGGCTGGCCCATAAAAACCATTCGTGCATCTTCCAAGGCTGAGGCAACCTTGGGGGTTACAACCTGAAGACGATGGTGTCTCCATCACCCTGAGTGCCTGAATCATCAGGGAGAACGGAGCTCTCCCCACCATCAATTTGACTTTCCATGAGCAAAAACGAAATGTCTGTTGTCTCCAACCACTAAAGTCTCTGGATTTATCTGTCACAGCAGCCAGCATTGCCCTCAACAGACCCACCAGGCAGAATGACGTTGGGCACTTTACCTCCCTGAGCCTGTTTCTCTCACACAGATTGTTGTGAGTGCCTCATAAGATGACAAGCGTGAGTGCTTTGCAAGCAGCGAGGAACCACAGAGATCTGTCTGTCACGGGGTTATTGGCTTTGGTCCCTCTGAGAGCCCAAGGTTGCAGAAGGGAGGGGACTCTGGCCAGTCCCTGCTGAGGCAGGGAAGTGCAGCAGCTAAGGCCTGGAGAAGCTCCCGGCAGGGTCTCAAGATCCACCAGCAGGTCCTGGCCTAGGCTGGGGCCTCTCACTCCAGGCTTTAGTTCAGCCCTTTGAAAGATGCTCCCCAAATAGCTGAGCTCCCCGAAGGGAGGAGGCTGGGGCCTGGCTTCCATCTCCTGGCAGCTGCCCTGGGAAGCAGTCTGCCCAGCCTCCCTCTGATAACTTGTTCCAACCTCTCACAACTCATTAACAGGAAATTGCATTCCCTGCCAGGAAGACGCACGCCTGATTTTTCAGACATGGCAGGTAGACTGTGTTATCAAAGCCTTGTCATGTGTCTGCACGGCCCCCACGCTCTCCTGCTCTCTGGTGTCCTCGGCCAGGCTCTGTGCTCAGAGCACATATTGCCTTTGGATGTGGCTGGGCAATCTGCCAGCTTGTCTGGCCAGGGCCAGGGGCCCAGGATGGATTCCCGCAAGGGTGCCTGAGGCTCAGCCTGTACCCCTCTCCTAAGCATCCCACGCTCCCTGCCCAGGACTGGGGCTGAGACCCCGCAGGGGGACAGGGTGGGGAAGGCCTGAGTGACACAGGATGTGAAGAGCTGTCTCCGGCCTCAGCGACTTTCACACAGAATATCCTGGGCACTCCGTGTCCTTTTGCTGCTGGGTTCCTCTGCCACAGCTTCAGAGTGGGGGCAGAGAATGCTCACCCCCAGCCTCTGAAGCCTGGAGTAGGGTGCAAGGCCACTTTGTCCTGCACGTATCCCCCACTGTCCCGTTCTCGGGCAGGGTGGGTGCAGACGCCAGCCTCCTCCACCTCCCACGCTGTCTCATTCCTTCACACAGTCGCTCACCGCCTCTCACTGGGGACCCGTGAGGAGTTCTCAAATCACCTGGCAGAGGAAACACCATCAGTGCCCTGGACCACGACAAGGACATGAAGCATCCATTTCCAAAGTCTATCCACAGGCAGGACTTAGCCTGTTTGTTCCTTATCCCCACCCTGAGCGGTGTCATTAAACCTGGTTTACAGAGGAGGAATTTACACGACTGGTGCCTAAGATCATCCAGCTAGTCCGCTGGGCAGTAATCTGAGCTGGGTCTAGCAGCCTCCATGATCATCATAATACATCCTTCATGCCAACAACTAAACTGAGAATTTTGCTTTTTTTTTTTTTTTTTTTTAAACAGGGTCTTGCTCTGTCAACCAAGCTGGAATGCAGTGGCACAATCTCGGCTCACTGCAACCTCCACTTCCCAGGTTCAAGCCATCCTCACACCTCAACCTCTTGAGTAGCTAGGAGTACAGACACATGCCTTTTTTATTTATTTATTTATTTTTTTTAATAGAGATGAGGTCTTACTGTATTGCCCAGGTTGGTCTCACACTCCTGAACTTAAGTGATCCTCCCGCCTTGGCCTCCCACAGTGATGGGATTACAGACGTGAGCTACCATGCCTGGCTGAGAATTTTATACTCTTAATCTTCATAATTATACTGCAGTGTAGGTGGTTGTATTATCTCCACTTCTAGATGACAAAACTGAGGCTCAGAGAAGCTAAGAAGCTTGTCCAAAGCTGCACAGCAAATAAGCAGGAACCATGGCCCGAATGCCTACCGTACTTGTGCTCTCTCCCTACACCAGCGGCCTCACAGGCGAGACGGGGCCCACCTGGGGAAGGCAGATGATGAGGCTTCAAGTCCTACCAAGCAAAAAAGCAGGGTATAAAATTGCATACATGCTGGTGACCACACCCCATTACAAAGTGTGTGTACATGGATGACATGGGATGGGGTCTGGCAGTCAGTGGCTGTGTGTCTCAGAGGGAGGCAGGGCCTGGCAGCTTCTGTTAGTGCCTGGCCACCGTTGAATTCTTCCTTGTAAGGATGGCTAAGGGTTAAGGTAAATAGGAACCAGGTGGGCACAAGTGTGGTGGGTTTACCTTGCTGTGGCCCTGGAGACAGTGGTCGTGGTGGTCCTCCCTCTCATTCCCTTTCCCCAGGTGTAGGAGCCACCTGGTCAGATAACTTCTCCACCTCACTGCATTCCAGACAAGCTTCTGCCTTGGGCAGAGATCCAAGCAAACCAGAGACCACTGCTCTGAGCACTGACCGCTTTTGAAGAAGTGAAGACTTGCAGGAGAGGGGCTATAGTCGGAGCAGTGTTAAGAGAGTCCCCCACCATAGAGGCTAAGGCCAAGGAGCCGGCCTGCAATGGCCTGTAAAAGGCCCTTTGCGATCCAGCCCCTGCCCAGCTGGGCAGGTCACTCAAATGAAAGCCTCACCTTTCATTTCATGCCACAGTCACACTCAGCTCAGCGTGCTGTACCGCCGAGCCTCGGCCCAGGCTGGACCTTCTGCCCTGAGCACCTTCTCATTCTTCAGCTCTACCGTGTGCATCTGTTGTTCTCAGATGCCTTGAACCCAGCCCCCAGTTTTCAGATGGTGCAGTCTCCCTCAGATGCCACATGCCTTCAACTTCCATTAAAACAAACACTGGGAGAGAATCTTTAATAATGCCGTCTAGAGGGCAAAGTGGGAGGCGAGGCAGGATCCCGAGGCACTGAAAAGTGAGGTGGGATGGCCCAAGGACACGCTGCATACTTTATTCTAGGAGGAGCTAGGATAACCCATGAAGCCCTCAGCAGGCTTGCTCTAGCGGGCCCCTAATAAGCACTCCGGTACTCTCACGCCGTCATGCCCTTGCACGTGCTGTGCCCTTTACCTAGAATGTCCTTCTCACCTGGGAGACTCCAGCTTATTCTTCAAAGCCCAGCTCAACGTTATCTGCTCTGTCAAGTTCCCAGAGGCAGAATCAGTGGCTCCTTCCTCTGTATTCCCGTAGAACTTTGACCTCATAATTATGCGTGAATCCCTCCTCTAAGAAGAGAACTCTTTCGAGGCAAGGGACGTGGCCAGTGCACCTTTGCATCTCTAGCATCCATCCCAGAACTGGCCTAGAAATGCCTCTGAATGAATGAATTAATGAGCTTCCTTTTGCTAAGATCCCAAGATACCTATTTTCCCACCTCCTGCTGGGCCTTCCCCTTTCCAGTCACAAGAGGAGCAAACTGAGCCTTTTGTCTTCACACCACATTGGTATTGACCAGGGTTGGGTTTTAATGGTGCTTTGACAAAAGGCAGCTCCCACATTCATTTTCCTTGGCTAATTACATTTCCCAATTGAAACGCTTATCTCTGGACTGGTGTTAAAGACATAATCAGTTTCCAGAATGGATTCAAAAGAGGTGAGAGCAAGAAAATAATTAAGCCAACTTCTGATTGAATCAAATAATTAAGCAGATTTAATCGGTTGCCTGTGATCTACAGCTCCAGCCTGGGCCTGGGGAGTGTACTGTTCTATCAGAGAGATCATGTCTGATTGTTTTAGAGATGGACAGCATTTCTTCCAGTAGCAAGTAAAGGATTGGCTCTTTTAATTGAATGCAAATCAGGGTGGCAGAACCCCAGGTTCCTTGTTTTGGCAAAATATTCTGTTTGCAGGAAAATAATAGAGGCTGGGGGGTGCTCTGTTCATGAGCCATGCCTAGCCACTCACAGTAGAGTTTGCACCAGTGGTCCCAATTCCTTATCCCTTCCTGCATTCATGTCCTTTGCCACTGAATAGGATGTCTCTCCCCATCCTCTTCCTCTGGGCTCAGACACACGTGGCTAACTTCAGCCAATGAGAGCAAATGTGACACACGCAGAGGCTTGAAAAAGCACGTGCATGTTTCTGCTTGTTTTCTTGTCCTTTTGCCACCTCCATGGGAACACATCTGAATGAAAGCTGAGATGCAGAGATGTGTGGAGCAGAGCTGAGTTGGCCCAGTTGTCCAAGCCAAGGATCTCTTAGATCAGCCAACAGTCAGCTGCCCTCGGGCACAAGGGTGAGCCCAGTCAAGACCTGCAGTCGTAGGCCGGGCGCGGTGGCTCACGCCTGTAATTTGGGAGGCCAGGTGGGTGGATCACAAGGTCAGGAGATCGAGAACATCTTGGCCAACATGGTGAAACCCCATCTATACTAAAAATACAAAAATTAGCCGGACGTGGTCGTGTGCACCTGTAGTCCCAGCTACTCTGGAGGCTGAGGCAGGAGAATTGATTGAACCCGGGAGGCAGAGGTTGCAGTGAGCCGAGATCGCGCCACTGCACTCCAGCCTGGGCAACAAGAGCAAAACTCTGTCTCAAAAAAAAAAAAAAGGTAGGCAGTCATTTGGCCTGCCCAGCCTGGGTCAGCTGAACTCTGATGATTCATGAGTTACCTAAACACTTATCGCTGCATGCCAGTGAGGCCTGTGGTTGTTTGTAACTGATATAGTATCCCTCAGCCCAGGCTGACCTTTTCTCCAGTCCCAGCCTCTAGAGGGTACCCCTCAATCCTTTAGTCCAAGCACCACTTAGAATGGAGAGTCATACATCCTGCTGTTTGAATGGTAAATCTTTATGCAAAAACCCATCTGATCTTCACAAAGGCTCCTGGGTAGACATCAGGAAAGGGATCTTTTGTCCCACTCTACAGATGATGATGTTGAAGCTCAGGGAACCCAACAGAAGAGCCAGAGACTGTGGTTAAAGATTGTGAGTTCAATGAATGCACTAGCCTCTATTTCCACCCAGAAACTCCACTAAGACGATGGTATAATTTTTTTTTAAATGCATCAATCCACAAAGATAGAGCAACCAGGGAAGAAGACGATAGTAACAAAGTTTGGCAGCTGGGAAAGAGATGTGGAGTGCTCACTCAGCAAAGCCAAGAAAGCAGAACCCTAAGCCATGACAATGCAAGCAAACAGGCACTCCGGTTTGTGCTAGAAAACTCCAAAGGCTCTGGGGTTGGTGGCAACACCAGGTATCTCTGGAAGTGAAATAAGAGGAGGGTTTGTTGCAAGTCGGCTTAAAGGCAGTAAGATCCCTAGATCCTCTTCCTACTTCTGCCAAGAAAATGTTCCCTCTCATCCCAGCAGAAAACCAGAGGCTGAGTCTCAGAAAGGAGTAAGACAGAGGGCCCCTGGATGCCTGGCTGAGGCACCGTGTGCCATCCTGGGAGCAGAGGGGGTAGGTGAAGATTTTTGGGCTGCCCACCTTTGCCCTTTTTGCCCACATGGATCTCAGAAGGTCCATTAATTTCCCAGCACAATGAATGAAAAGAGACCTACACTGAGGTATATCGTCATGAAATTTCAGAACATTGAAGACAAAGAGTAGGCCCTATAAGCTTCCAGAGAAAAGACAGGTCACAATCAGAAGGCTGTGATCATGAGTCCATTCGCTAGGCAGGAGAATGAAAACATCTTCTATGCAGAACCCGACTAGCTAGCGCTAGAGAACAAACAACTATATTGAGTTCCCACTGGATTTTCCTACTGGGAGGCATCAGTCAGCAGAGCCCACTCACCACACAGAGCCCCAACCATCTTCTTTTCTGCCCCACATTTAACTTGAAGACACAGCCAAGGAGCCACAAACATTTTTAAGGGAAACTTAACAGGAGAGGACACAAACAGGAAAGGTAACTGGGAAGACACAGAGACTGCAGGAAGAAGAAAACTTTAAAAACAAAGTATCATCAGAGATGAAAGAAAACGGCGTGTCTGTGAGACAACAACAGAATGCTCAACAAAAGAACATTCACAAAATAAAATGGAGCTCTTGGAAATAAATACACAGTCTGACAGCAGAAATGCAAACTCAATAAAAGAGTTGGAAGACAAACTTGAGGAAATTTTCTAGAGTAGAACCAAAACTAAAGAGACAGATAGAAAATAGAAGAGAAATTGGAGGACCAGCTCAGGGGTCTAACACACAAAATGTAGGAATTCCAGAAACAGAAAAATCGGTAGAAGGAAATAATCAAAGAAATCATTCAAGGTGTCCCAGAACTGAAGGCATGGATTTTTAGACTGAGAAGGTCCATTCACTTCCCAGCACAGTGAATGAAAAGAGACCTACACTGAGGTATATCGTCTTGAAATTTCAGAACATTGAGGACAAAGAGTAGGCACTATAAGCTTCCAGGGAAAAGACAGGTCACATACAAATGATGAGATATCAAAATGGCACAGGTTTCTCATCTGGAATGTCAGAAGCTAGAAGCAATGGATCAATTTCAAAATTCAGAGGGAAGCCGGGCGCGGTGGCTCAAGCCTGTAATCCCAGCACTTTGGGAGGCCGAGACAGGCGGATCACAAGGTCAGGAGATCGAGACCATCCTGGCTAACACAGTGAAACCCCGTCTCTACTAAAAAATACAAAAAACTAGCCGGGCGAGGTGGCGGGCGCCTGTAGTCCCAGCTACTCGGGAGGCTGAGGCAGGAGAATGGCATAAACCCGGGAGGCGGAGCTTGCAGTGAGCTGAGATCCGGCCCCTGCACTCCAGCCTGGGCGACAGAGAGAGACTCTGTCTCAAAAAAAAAAAAAAATTCAGAGGGAAAATGACTTCCATCCTATAATTCTTTTTTTTTTTTTTTTTTTTTTTGAGACGGAGTCTCGCTCTTCCGCCCAGGCTGGAGTGCAGTGGCCGGATCTCAGCTCACTGCAAGCTCCGCCTCCCAGGTTTACGCCATTCTCCTGCCTCAGCCTCCCGAGTAGCTGGGACTACAGGCGCCCACCACCTCGCCCGGCTATTTTTTTGTATTTTTTAGTAGAGACAGGGTTTCACCGTGTTGGCCAGGATGGTCTCGATCTCCTGACCTTGTGATCCGCCCGTCTCGGCCTCCCAAAGTGCTGGGATTACAGGCTTGAGCCACCTCGCCCGGCCCATCCTATAATTCTTTATTCAGCCTAATTATCGATTAAGCATGAGAGCAGAATAGAGTTTCAGATTTCAAAAAAATCTCAAATATTTCACCCCTCCCCTATGCACACTTTTCCAGGAAGCTACTGGATGGTGCTGACCAAGAAAGAGACGAAGGAACCAGCAAATGGGGGATGGAAAATGAGAGAGATTCACAGCTCACATCACTTATAGGGAAAGGCCAAAAGCCTTCCCCCTAGGATCGGGAATAAACAAGGATGTCCACTTCTACTTAACATTGTAATGGAGGTTCTGAACAGGGCAACTGGACAAGAGAGAGAAATAAAAGGCATCCATATTAGAAAGAAGGAAGTAAAATGATCTCTGTTTGCAGATGACACATCTTGTATATAAAAAATCCTACGGAATCTACTAAAACACCATTAGAACTAATGAATGAGTTCAGCAAGGCTGTAGGATACATCAATTGTAATTTTATATACTGGCAATAAACATTCCAAAATGTAAATTAAGAAGACAATTCCATTTACAACAGCATCAAAAAGGAATAAAATACTTAGGTATAAATTTAACAAAATAATTGCAAAATTTGTACACTCTAAACTATAAAATATTGTTGAAGGAAATTAAAGAAGATCTAAATAAATGGAAAAGCATTTCATATTCATGAACTGGAAAACTTAACATTATTAAAATGGCAATATTCCTCAAATGGATCTATAAATGCAGTGTAATCCCTATCAAAATCCCAACTGGCTTTTTCACAGAAGTTGATAAACTGATCCCAAAATTAATATGGAAACTGAGATTACACCAATCCCAGCACTCTGAGGGGCTAAAAATGAAGGATTGCTTGAGGCTAGAAGTTTGAGACCAGCCTAGGCAGCACAGCAAGACCCTTGTAAAAAAAAAATCCATATGGAAATAAATACAAGGGACCCAGAATAGGCAAAACAACCTGAAAAAGAACAAAGGTGGAGTACTCACATTTCGTGTTTCAAAAACTACAAAGCTGCAATAATCAAGACAGTGTGATACTGGCATAAAAACAGACATAGATGGGCTGCGCGCGGTGGCTCACGTCTGTAATCCTAGCACTTTGGGAGGCTGAGGCGGGTGGATCATGAGGTCAGGAGATCAAGACCATCCGGGCTAACACAGTGAAACCCCGTCTCTACTAAAAAAAATACAAAAAAAAATTAGCCGGGCATGGTGGTGGGCGCCTGTAGTCCCAACTACTCGGGAGGACTGAGGCGGGAGAATGGCGTGAACCGGGGAGGTGGAGCTTGCAGTGAGCCGAGATTACGCCACTGCACTCCAGCCTGGGCGACAGAGCAAGACTCTGTCTCAAAAAAAAAAAAAACCAAAAAAAAAAACAGACATAGATCAATGAAATTGAGAGTCCAGAAATAATACCTCATATTATGCTCAACTAAGTTTTGACAAGGATGCTAAGACAACCCAATCAGAAAAGAACAGTCTTTTCAAAAAATTATGCTGGAACAACTGGATATCCACACGCAAAAGAATGAAGCTGTAGTCCTACCTCACACCACAACCCCAAATAAACTCAAAATGAGTCATGGCCTAAAAGTAATAGCTAAAACTGTAACACTTCTAGAAGAAAACACAGGAATTACGTTCATGACCTTGGATTAGGCAACGGATTCTTAGACGTTAAAAGCACAAGTAACAAAAGAAAAAAATCGGTACACTGGACTACATCAAACTAAAAACTTTGGTGCTGAAAACTATTCCATCAAAAAAGAGAAAAGATAACCCACAGAATGGAAGAGAATACTTGCAAATCATATGTCCCATACAGAACTGGTATCCAGAACAAAGAACTTCTACAGCTCAACAATAAACTACCCAATTAAACTATGGGCAGCAGCTAGGCTCGGTGGCTCACACCTGTAATCTCAGCACTTTGGGAGGCCGAGGTGGGCGGATCCGGATCACCTGAGGTGAGAAGTTCGAGACCAGCCTGGCTAACATGGTGAAACCCCATCTCTACTAAAAATACAAAAATTAGCCGGGCATGGTGGTGCGTGCCTGTAATCCTGGCTACTTGGAGGCTGAGGAAGGAGAATCACTTGACCTCGGGAGGTGGAGGTTGCAGTGAGCCGAGATTGCACCACTGCACTCCAGCCTAGGCAAGAGTGAGACTTTGTCTCGAAAAAAATTAAAGAAAAAAAAAGGATTTGAATATATATTTGAATATACATTTCTCTAAAGAAAACACACAAAGGATGAAAGAACACATGAAAAGATGTTTAACATCATTAGACATTAGGGAAATGCAAATCAAAACTACTATGAGGTCGGGCACCGTGGCTCACGCCTGTAATCCCAGCACTCTGGGAGGCTGAGGCAGGTGGATCACTTGAGGTTAGGAGTTCGAGATCAGCCTGGTCAACATGGCAAAACCCTGTCTCCACTAAAAATACAAAAATTAGCCAGGCAGGGTGGTGGGCGCCTGTAATACCAGCTACTCAGGAGGCTGGGGCGGGAGAATCACTTGAACCTGGGAGGTGGGGGTTGCAGTGAGCCAAGATTGCGCCATTCTATTCCAGCCTGGGCAACAGAGTGAAACTGTCTCAAACAAACAAACAAACAAACAAAATAACAATGAGATATCACTTTCCACTCACTAGAATGGCAATAATAAAAGTGTAGGTCAGGTGTAGTGACTGATACCTATAATCCCAGCACCTTGGGAGGCCAAGGCAGGAGGACCACTTGAGGCAAGGAGTTCAAGACCAGCCTGGGTAACACTGTGAAACCCCGTCTCTATAAAAAACTTAAAAATAACTAACTGGGCAAGGTGGCATGTGCCTGTAGTTCCAGCTAGTCAGGAGGCTGAGGTGGGAGGATTGTTTGAAACCAGGAGTTCGAGGCTGCAGTGAGCTAAAATGATGCTACTGCACTCCAGCCTGAGCACAGAGTGAGACCCTATCTCAACAAAAAAAAATAAAAAAAAAAGATAAAAAACAGTAAGTGTTGGGGCTGGGCACAGTGGCTCACGTCTGTAATCCCAGCACTTTGGGAGGCTGAGGCAGGCAGATCACCTGAGTTCAGGAGTTTGAGACCAGCCTGGCCAACATGGCTAAGCCCCCTCTCTACCAAAAACACACAAAAAAGCCAGGCATGATGGCATGTGCCTGTAGTCCCAGCTACTCGGGAGGCTGAGGCAGGAGAATCACTTGAACCTGGGAGGCAGAGGTGGCGGTGAGCCGAGATCCTGCCACTGCAGTCCAGCCGGGGCGACAAGAGCGAAACTCCGTCTCAAAAAAAAAAAAAGTGTTGGAAAGATATAGAGAAATTGGAATCCTCATATATTACTGATAGGAATATAAAATGGTGCAGCCTCTTTAGAAAACAATTTGGCAGTTCTTCAGAAAATTCAATGTAGAGGTCCCAAGAGAAATAAAAACATATGTTCATAGAAAAGTCTGTACACAATGTTCATAGCAGCATTATTCATAGCAGCCAAAAAGTGGAAACAACCCAAATGTCCATCACCTGATAAATGAATAAATAAGATGTGGTAGATTTATAATGAATTATTCATCAATGTAAAGAAATGAAATACTGATGCATGCTACAACGTGGATGAACCTTAAAAAACTTATGCTCAGTGAAAGAAGCCAGATACAAAAGACCACAGGTTGTTGCTTCCATTTTTATGAAACATCCAAAAAAGGCAAATGTATAGAGACTGAGGGAGGACTGCTGGCTGCCTGGGGATGGCAGTGGAAATGGGAAGTGACTGTGATGGGCACAAGGTTTCTTTTTAGGTGACGGAAACATTCTGATGATGTTTATACAATGCTGTAAATATACTGAAACCCACTGAATAGTACGTTACAACGGGGGACCTTTTATGGTAATGTAAATTGTATGTCAACAAAACTATTTAAAAACAAAACAAATAGAAGAGAGGTAAAAAGATCCCAGGGACAGCAGCTGTGCAGCAGGCAGAGGGTCAAATGTCCAGAACAGGGCAGGTCAGAAGCCTCCAGGACAGATGTCTTCAAGAGGATGAAACGGGCATACCACCTAATGCACTGGAACACACTTCAAGGAGGTTTACACAGTGAGGGGAGATCGTGGAGTTAAGAAGTGATAAACATGTGACAAACTAAGCATCAAACAAAGAGGACGATTATTAATTCTGCAGAAAACAAATAGTTACGTAGAAAAGGGAAGGAAATCATACTATATGAGAATCAGCCATGAAGAGTGTGTACACAGCCATAGGAGGTTACACCCTGAACAACCAATATTTTGATGTAACTATAATGGGAAGAATGGGGGAATGGCTGTGTGTGTGTGTGTGTGTATAAATAACGCTATAGTGTGATATCAACACACATCTACTAGAATAGCCTTAAAAAGAAAAAGACTGATTTTACCAAGTGTTGGTGAGGAAATGGAACAACTGCTGGTAAGAATGGAAAATGGGGCTGAGCACGGTGGCTCATGCCTGTAATCCCAGTACTTTGGGAGACCAAGGTGGGTGGATTACCTGAGGTCAGGAGTTCAAGACCAGCCTGACCAAAATGGAGAAACCCCATCTCTACTAAAAATACAAAATTAGCCAGGGTGGTGGCGCATGCCTGTAATCCCAGCTACACGGGAGGCTGAGGCAGGAGAATCACTTGAACTCAGGAGGCAGAGGTTGCAGTGAGCCGAGATTGTACCATTTGCACTCCAGCCTGGGCAACAAGAGTGAAACTCCATCTCAAAAAAAAAAAAAAAAAAGATGGAAAATGGTACATCTGCTTTGAAAAAGACAATTTGGCAAATTCTCTGTTTTTGAAACAGGGTCTCTGCAGGTTGGACTGCAGTAGTGTGATCACGGATCACGGCAGCCTCGACCTCTCTGGGCTCAGGTAATCCTCCTGCCTCAGCTTACTAAGTAGCTGGGGCTACAGGCATGTACCACCATGCCCAGCTATATATATATAATTTTTTCTTTTTTTTGTAAAGACAGAGTTTTGCCATGTTGCCCAAGCTGCTCTTGAACTGCTGGGCTCAAGTGATCCACCCACCTCAGCCTCCCAAAGTGCTGGGATTACAGGTGTTGAGCCACTGTGCCCAACCAGCAAATTCTTACAAAGTTAATA
>NW_012101865.1:2604166-2652648 GCF_000951045.1 Mandrillus leucophaeus | reverse complement strand
GCTAGTTTTTTGTATTTTTTAGTAGAGACGGGGTTTCACCGTATTAGCCAGGATGGTCTCGATCTCCTGACCTTGTGATCCGCCTGTCTCGGCCTCCCAAAGTGCTGGGATTACAGGCTTGAGCCACCACGCCCGGCCAAAGCAGCATTATTTTTAATAGCCTCAAACTGGAAACAAATCAATCGCCAAATGAAAAAAATAAACCACAGCATATCCATACAATGGAATACTACTCAGCAATACACAGGAGCAACTATAGACAGACAAGAAACCCCAAAAACATGCTGAGTGAAGGAACCAGACACAAGAATACACACCGTGTGATTCTAAGGAACTCCAGAAGGCTCAGGTTAATTTAGAGTGACAGCAGATCAGTGACTGCCTAGGCCAGAAGCTGAGGAAGGATGAATGGCAAAGGGACCTGAGGAAACTTTCAGATGTAAAAATGTTCAGTGCCTTGATTTTAGTGGTGTTGAAATACATTTTACTGCATTAAATTAAACTTTACTATAGTGGATTTGAAAATTTAGAAAGGGTAAAGCTATTGATTCCAATTGGGATTAAAACCCAGGAGGCTCCATAAAGGAGGCAGTCTGTAAGCCTCGTCTTTAAAACTGAATTTGAGGGCTGGGCACAGTGGCTTATGCTTGTAATTCCAACACATTGGGAAGCCAAGGTGGGCGGATTGCTTGAGCTTAGGAATTCAAGCATAGCCTGGGCAACATGGCGAAACCCTGTGTCTACTAAAAATACAAAAACAATTAGCCAGGTTGTGCCTGTGGTCCCAGCTGCTCAGAAGGCTGAGGTGGGAGGATGGCTTAAGCCTGGGAGGCAGAGGTTGCAGTAAGCCGAGATCACGCCACCGTACTCCAACCTGGGTGACAGAGTGACACGCCATCTCAAAAAGAAGAAAACTGAATTTAAGAGACACACAGAAGAAAGAGCAGGGACCTGTCAGGCAGATCTGAAGGTGGCCAAGTATGCTAGTTGCCCCTAATATCCATTCTCCTTCAATTTCCATAGAAACAGAAGCAACAATTTTAGCTGAACACATGGCCATGAGAATAAAAACTACATCTCCCAGCCTCCCTTGCAGCTATGTGTAGGCATATGACCGAGTTCTGGCCAATAGGATTCAGTTGAAGTGCTGCATGTGACTTCTGGAAAATACATTTAAAGGGAAGTGACATTCTCTTCTCTTCCTCTTTTTCCCTTCCTGCTGGCTGGAATGTGGACACGATGACTAGAGCCACAGCAGCCATTCTGGACTGTAAGGTGGAAGCCAGTACTGAGGGTAAACAGTGGAATCCAAGTCCTTGATGATGGTGGGGTCGCTACTCCAGTCCTAGACTAACTACCTGGACCTGTAAATGAAAAAGAAATAAACTATTTGGTTAAGGCTTGCTATTTTGGGTTTCCTGAGTTCCGGCAGAATCCAGTCCCAACAGATAAAATGAACAGAAGCAGAGAAAGATGTGAAGTGCTAGCGTCCCTAGTGCCTCAGCCTCTCCTGAAACTACCATCGTTCTTCTGCTCTATACTGCTCAAGGGAGAGGCCTGGTTTTCCTCATCTTTCTGTTTCCAGGGCTTGGCATGTAGCAGGTACTCAGTAAAGACATCTAGTCAGCTGAAAGACCACGGCATGGTTCAAGCCCTGGCACAAGACCAGCTAGATGCTCTCTGAGGGCAGAGCCTGGACCTTTCTGTTCCCCACAGTAACTCTCACACCTAGGTCCACAAGGTCTGTTGTGAGTGCTTAGGTATTTGTTGAGAGAAGGACTGAAAGGCTGATGTGGCAGAAATCTAGGGTTTCACAGCCCAGCATCCACTTACACTTTCTCTAGTTGACGGGTCCCTGAATCACCTTCTACACCTCCCCTCCCCTTCCCAACTCCTAGCTCATGTTCTGCTTGAGGTAGAACTGCCTTGACCCCAACAATGGGCATGATCATGTGACCTAGGCCTTGGCCGGTCGAGCCCTTTCATCCTTCTGGACATGAGGATGAGTTAGGGATAGGCAGAGCCATGGGCCCAATTAAAGCTCACCAGCACTAATTTTGGGCTTAAACTGAAACAGAGTTGGCACTAGCTCTTCTGCACCAGACACAGGATGGGCAGGCTAAAGTTGCTGTACCAGCTTGTTTACATCAAGGAAGACGAACCTGAGAATGAAGACAGTGAAAACAGGCCACAGGGAAGAGAAAGAAACAGAGTGTCCGTCTTCATTCGAGACTTGGATCAAGCTGTGTCTGAAGTCTAATCCTAGTGACTTTCAATCAAGTGATCTAGTAAACTGAACTTAAATGGGCTTCAGTTTTTTTGTGTCTTGCAACCTGGAGAGTGCAAACTAACATGGTTGACCTTGAGGGTCAATGTCACCCTTAAAATATGTCATCTTAGGTGTAGTGCTGGCACTTAATACAGGTGGGAGCCAGGGTACCACCAGCTTGTGGCATTAACTCCGCTTCCTTTAGAGTGTAGCTGACTCTGAGAGCTCGAACAAAGCTTCATTGATTCTACCTGGTATGTGACATTGTAAACCAATCTCACATTATCAGCATTGCAAAAATTCCCCTATAAAAACACAGGAGTCTAAAATGTTAATCTGAGAATTAGTGGACATTTATCTTCTTTTGGATCGGTATAATTTCCTCCCATTTTTTTTATCTGCTTTTTGAGCCACCTCATTTATCTAAGCTTTCAAAAGCTCATGCAAAACACATAATGCACTTCAGTTACAAAAATCAATGCTTGAGGATGCATTTTTACCAGGGTTGGTGCAGAAATTCTTCTACTGCTTCTCAGAGGCCTTACTGCAAACATTTTTATCCATGAATAAGAGCCAGAATAGTTTTACTTATAAACAAATCTTTTCCCTAATTATCAAATCAAGGAGGTAATGTCACTTAGAAATATATTCTTTTTTATTTTTGAAGGGATAAAAATTTGTATTAGTTTGTGCTTCAAACCCCTCTCCTCCCCTAACCATCCAAGACAACTGACTGACTTTAATTAAAGACCATTTACCCTGGGAATGGATTGCTTGCTGCAATTTGTACCGAAGAGACACATTTGCAGACAAATGAATCGCAGTCCTCAGATTTTGCCCATATGACAAAAGAAGTGATTATGTTCCCTCATCACTTCCTCACTCTGAAGAACTCTATTAAGAGAATAATTTGAACTGACTCTCTGCTACGCTGCATTTTAAAGTGTGATCTATTTCAACGCCACCAACATTTTTTTCCCCTTTTAAAAATGAGTGGTATTTAAGGAAAAATGCCAGCTGGTGTCTATTTGAGGAGGGGTTGCAGGAAACACGAAGGTTGATTTAACTCCCTCTGAAGTTCCAGTCACTTGCAAGTGCATGAGGAACCTGGAGCCTTGGTTCCTGGCAGCAAAGAGCAGACACTGGGCCCAAGGAAGTCCAAACGCTGGTCCTGTGTTAAACTGAGCCCCAGGAATGCCTTCTCCATGGCTCTCTGATCACCTGTGCAGGCTGCATTATAATGATTTATGTGTCTGCACCCTACAGTCTGAACAGAGGCCGGTGATGAGGCAGATCCATGGGCCTCTTTCCAGACCTCATACGAATCAGGAAGGCTTAGGGCCCAACTGTCCCATATAAACTCCATGTCTCTGGGGTTAGACAGCAGCATCCAAACGTCTCTAGCAAAATAATTCGAGCCTCCAGAGAGCTGCTTTCAAGAGCCAGTGCCTGGATTGTGCACTGTCATGTCCTGCGTATCTGTTTCACCCTCTAGACTGGACCCTAATAAACTCTGTTTCTAGAAAGTAGGTCTCTGCCTGCTACTGTGGAGACTCAAAACCTGGGTATGAATTTTGCTTTGCTATTTGTTACACTTACGCTGGGCAAATCACTCAGCTTACCTGGGTCTGTTTCCTCATCTGTAAAGTGGGTATGGCGCCATCTCGCCTGATCGTGATGAGGGTGCAATGTGGTAACACAAAAGCACCCAACACATCCCTCCATCTCTCTGCTCCCCATCCCTGCCTCATTATGAGAGGACATGACATATAGCAGAAAGAGCACTGGACTGAGAGGCAGGCAGGAGGCCTGTCTGATCCCTGGCAAGTTATTTACCTCATCTGTAATGACCTCAGTGTCCCCATCTGTAAAATGGGAAGACTAGTTCCTAACTCTGACCAGCCTCAAAGGGTTAAGTTAGAAAGATTACGCAAGAAGACTCATATCAAAGTATTTCTAAAATATAAAACACTGGACAACTGCATATATGATCTTAGTATCTGAGGCAGTGGGAGTTTATTCCCAAGTCAATATCAAAAGTCCACTGGCTTGGAAAGTGTCTGAGAAAGTCCCTGGTAAATTTCATTCCACTGCAGCTGGCGTCTTGGCACTTGCATTTTCCCAAGCCCAGCCCCAGGGGCCATGGGAATCCACAGATCTGCGGGGATGAGATATAGCCGATGCCCACCACCATGCAGGCGCCCAGGACCTACTAGGCTGAAAGTCACCCCAGGGCACTAAGCTGGGGAGGGCTGAAGGGTGTGGAAGATCATCAGGGAGAGAGTAGGTTTTCCTATTTGAGAAGTGGAAGGCGCTATGGATGGCTGTCCTCCATGCCTTGGATTGTAGGTGGCACTTCCTGCTCAAGGAGAATGGACTCAAGACAGGTAAGCAGTTTCACAAAGACCTCTAAACATGCTAGAACCATCAGGATAGCTCACCTTTCTGCCGCCTTTACAAACCCTCCCAACAGGCCAAGACCCCTTCTCCCAGGAAGTTGCCGCCGATTACCAGCATGAGCCTATGTGCTCTGTCACCTCCTCTGCTAGGCTGGAGCTGCTGTGGAGAGCTCCACAAGTAGCCCATCTCCTCTCCAGACCCTCCCCGAGAGCAGCCTACCCAGGGGCTTCCCCAGGGGCTTTACAGCAAGTGAAAGCAACAAGGTGCCTAATGGGCACGTCAATATGTGCAAACCACCCAAAAATGTCTTCTATAACTGGAGGTTAGACATGGGGAGCCAGACAAAAGAGCTCCCCTGCCAAGACGCCAGCTTCTGCAGACATTTATTTAGCACCTACTTTATGCCAACATTGAGGGCCTGGAGCTGCTGTTGTTATGACTGCAAGATAAGTAGGTGGCCCTGTTGGACTTTCCTAAACTCACCCAGCTTAGCTGGTCTTGTCGCCTCCTCCGTGTTCTGCATCAGGATGAGCAGGGCCTGGGCACAAGGATGGCACTCCCTGACACGCTCACTGTGAGTCTGTTTAAACAAACATTCCTGAAAGCTGTTTACACATCTGTTCTTAAAGATCAAATTTTTAAATTTCCCAATTCTGTCTCATGATCTGAATGAAAGGAATCTTTTAGGAAAATACAGAAAGTATCCTCTTTCACACACAGGACAGCACAGCTTGCAAAGACTGATCACTTCCTTCCATCAAGACAAGCAGTGGCCTGGGCTGTGCAGGCACAGGGGGAGGAGGCAGAGACAGGGCTGGCTTGCAGCATGCACAGGAGGGGCGGGGCCACAAGGAGCAGGGCCTGGCCTGGGCTGCGCAGGCACAGGGGCAGGAGGCGGAGACGGGGCAGCTTGCAGCATGCACGGGAGGGGCGGGGCCACAAGGAGCAGGGCCTGGCAAACAGTGGTGCTCAATACATGCAGAATGAATGCTTCAATAAAAATATGTACTTTAGTTCTGTACATCTGATCAAATGGAGCTAAGCTCAGCACCAACAGGGATCAGGTATCTGGTCCATTTATCTCAAACCCAGGAAAGGCATGTCCAGCTTTGGCCTAAGGAGATAAGAATTTGACTTTTTTCTCCCACACTGACCCATCCATGAGCGATTTGATTTTAGAGATGTCTGAGTGGGAAGGAGTCTGGTGTGACAGACAGAATGCAAAAATGTTCCTGGTTTTCTACTTCTCCCTGTAGCCCTGACTTTGGCCATGAGACTTTAGCAGTTGTTCCCATCAAGAAATGGAGTCTCTCTCTTCACTCCTTGTGTCCAGGCTGGCCTATTAACTTACTCTGACCAACAGCATGCAGAGGAAGTGACTGTGTGCCAGTTCTGAGCCTAGGTCTTAAGAGACTGCATGCTTCTGTTTCTTCTTTCGGACCCTATCTCTGCCATAAGCGAAGTCCAGGTCCATGTGGAACAGAGCTGAGTCATCTAACCAAGGCCCTCCTAGACCAGCCAGCTCCAGGGGACATATGAGTTAGCCCAGCCAAGACCCACAGACTCAAGAAATAATAAATGGTCTTTGTTTAAGCCATTAAGTTTCAGGGTGATTTGTTACACAGCAACCACTAGCTGATACACTGAATTCAGCATTCCAAACAAGTGGGGACCCCGAGGCCTACAGAAGGGAGAGAACTTCCCTAAGATCACAGCTGCCAATGCAAGAGTCCAAGTAAGAAACCACTCATCCAGGATCCCATCAACTATACCCAACCTTGACCTTTCGTTAAGAATCCATTGTTTTCATCTTTACTAAGTCATCAGCCTTCAGGTTCTGAACAAAGGGCAGCAGCAGGTACTTGAAGGTCATTGAGCAGCCATGAAAAGGGAAAGTCTATCTTGCTATTTCCTATCTTGCTACCTCTGAGGTTCTAGAATCATGTCTCCAGAAAGACACTGGGTCCCCACAATTTACAACCAAGTGTTTCCATGAAAATCAAACCATAGTAGCCTTTCCCCACTCTGTAAAAAATTACAGAAATCAGTAAGATTTTCAATATTAATAGTAATCTATAAAAGGTACTTAGAATAGCACTTGGCACACAGTATGTGTTCAATAAATGTTAGCTACTATTATTATTAAGTTCTGTTCTGACACAGCTTCTTAAACCTTTGGTGCCTGTTACCATTTGTCAAGCAGACAAAATGAATGAATAACAAGCACAGTGAACATTTACTGAATGCCTGGACAGGCCAGGCTTTTACATACGACATTGCAGTTCATCTTCACAACATTTGTTTGAGGTACCAACCCCATCTTACAGATGTGGAAACAGAGGCTCAGTGAGATTAATTTACCCAAGGTCAATAAATCTAGGAAATGGCAGAGCAGGATTCCTACCCCAGCTGTCCAACCCATGCCAGTGGGAGAACAGGCAAGGATAACCCACCTGTTTTCTCCAGTGCTTAGCAGAGTATGGATTGAACAAAAATGCAGAATGAGTACATAAATCAACTTCCAGGGGCTCAACAAGAACATAGTGTTTCCGGCTGGGCGCAGTGGCTCACGCCTGTGATCCCAGCACTTTGGGAGGCCAAGGCAGGCTAATCACCTGAGGTCAGGAGTTCGAGACCAGCCTGGCCAACATAGTGAAACCCCGTCTCTACTAAAAATACAAAAAATTAGCTGGGCATGGTTGCAGGCACCTGTAATCCCAGCTACTCGGGAGGCTAAGGCAGGAGAATTGCTTGAACCTGGGAGGCAGAGGTTGCAATGAGCTGAGATTGTGCCACTGCACTCCAGTCTGGGTGACAAGAGTGAGACTCCATCTCAAAAAAAAAAAAAAAAAAAAAAAAAAAAAATATATATATATATATATATAGTCTTTCCTTTTGCTAGAAAGGCTAACATTAAGAAGACTGACAGTATCGGGCATTGGTGAGTATGTAGAGCATTGGAATCTTCATGCACTCCCCTACCCCTGCCACCCCAGGCCCTTGCAACTTAAAGGACATTTACTGTAACCAAGAGGGTGGGGAGGCAATGCAGCCACATCTGATTAACACAACAGAATAGGGCTCACAGAGCCCTGGATAAGAGCACGGGCTTTGGAGCTGGAGAGTTAGGGTGGACAAGAAATATCTGTATGCCTGCCTCCCAGAACACTGGTGTGATTCAGTACTGTTAGTTTTCACAGGACTCATTCATTGTTCTGCAGATATTTACTGAGTACCTACTACATGCCAGCATTGAGGGCCTGGAGCTGCTGTTGTTATGACTGCAAAATAAGTAGGTGGCCCTGCTGGACTTTCCTAAGTTCACCTAGCTTAGCTGGTCTTACTGCCTCCTCCGTGTTCTGCATCAGGTCTCTGACTGTCCGTTCTTCTTGAGCAGGAAATGCCACCTACAATCCAAGGCATGGAGGACAGCCCTCCATAGTGCCTTCCACTTCTCAAATAGGAAAACCTTCTCTCTCCCTGATGATCTTCCACTCGCTTCAACCCTCCCCAGCTTAGTGCCCTGGGGTGACTTTCAGCCTAGTAGGTCTTAGGATCCTGTATGGCGGTGGGCATCGGCTATGTCTCATCCCTGCAGATCTGTGGATTCCCACGGCCCCTGGGGCTGGGCTCGGGAAAATGCAAGTGCCAAGACCCCAGCTGGAGTGGAATGAAATTTACCAGGGACTTTCTCAGACACTTTCCAAGCCAGTGGCTTTTTTTTTTTTTTTTTTTTGAGACAGACTTTTGCTCTTGTTGCCCAGGCTGGAGTGCAGTGGTGCGATCTCAGCTCACTGCAACCCCCACCTCCCAGGTTCAAGTGGTTCTCCTGCCTCAGTCTCCCAAGTAGCTGGGATTACAGGAGCGCAGCAATTGCCCAACTAATTTTTGTATTTTTAGTAGAGACAGGATTTCTCCATGTTGCCCAGGCTGGTCCCAAACTCCTGACCTCAGGTGATCCGCCTGCCTCGGCCTCCCAAAGTGCTGGGATAACAGGCATGAGCCACTGTGCCTGGCTGCAACTCCATCTTGAATAGGGACTGGGTAAAATGAAGCTGAGACCTACTGGGCTGCATTCCCAGGAGGTTAGGCATTCTTAGTCACAGGATGAGACGGGGAGAGCAGCACAAGATACAGGTCACAAAGACCTTGCTGATAAAAACAGGCTGTGGTAAAGAAGCTGGTCAAAGCCCCACAAAAACCAAGATGGCAATGAAAGTGACTTTCTGTTGTCCTCATTGCTCATTATGCACTAATTATAATATATTAGCATGCTAAAAGACACTCCCACCAGCGTTATGACTGTTTATAAATGCCATGGCACCGTCAGGAAGTTACCCTATATGGTCTAAAAAGGGGAGGAACCCTCAGTTCAGGGAATTGCCCACCCCTTCCCCAGAAAACTCATGAATAATCCATCCTTTGTTTAGCATATGGTCAAGAAATAACTGTAAGTATATTCAGTCGAGCGCCCATGCTGCTGTTCTGCCTATGGAGTAGCCATTCTTTGTTCCTTTATTTTCTCAATAAACTTGCTTTTGCTTTATGGACTCGCCCCAAATTCTTTCTTGTGTAAGGTCCAATGAACCCTCTCTTGGGATCTGGATTGGGGCCCCTTTCTGGGAACAAAATGAGCAAACAGCTGCTCTCCTACAGCCAGGTCATGACTCCTGACAGGGTCTATCCTGGGGATCCATCCCAGCCTCCCCCAGACAGGAACAGAAGCCACAATCCTTGTCCCAGGCAGTTCCTCATAGAGTGGCTAAACAGAGGCTACAGGCCCTTCCTTTCTACTCCCAGTATTTGTTTCCCACGCCTGCATTTTAACTGTTTGCAACGGTCTTCCATGTGACATTACAAGCAATGTAAGTACAGATCCAGATCGGGTTTATCTCTGAAATCTCCAGGGCCTAATCCACTACTTGGATTTCTGTAGTAGTTCAACAGCGGCTTGTTGAATGAACAAATGAATAAATGAATGGTAAGTCCTGTGGAGTGGCTGGTTCACTGTACCAGGGATCCAGCTGGTGGTGAGGACTGTGATGATGATGATAGGGAGGAAGAGGGGAAGTTGTTGTTCAAGGTTACAGCAAAGCTCAGGGCAGAACAGAAGCTGACCTTCCCAACCTGAAGGCCTGCAGTAGCTTTTCCCAGTTGCTCTGCACCCTTTAAAAGCCCTCAAATGCATTTTCTCCTCCAGATCAAGTTACTTCAGAGGCAAACCAATTCTCTTGTTAAGTAAAAAGAATGTGAAAAGATTATGTATTGATTGCCTTCCTCCCCTGGTTTCACAGATAAAGCCCCCCTACCTGGGCTCTGCACAGAGCACTGATGGGCCAAGTGGCAGCTTGACAGGAAGTCCAGGGGCCAGCACTTTGAATGTTCTGATTTTAGTGCTTTGGAAATCTCTGCCTCATGCTGATGGCTTTATATGTTGGCATTTCCGCTCCCTGAGTTTTAAAGAATAAGAAATCTGTGGCTGATCACATATTCAGCAACCAAGTGTACTTATTTGAAGACCCAAATTGCAGAAATAACTCATGTGATTAGTTGAATGAATATGAGTCTGGATCATCAAGCTCAATCTATGGATAAATTGGGAGGAGATAACTGGGCCAAGCGGAGGGCAAGCCCTCCCCATTCTGTCTCTTCTGCTGGGCCAAGACATTCCCTGCAAGGCAACTAAGGTGGGAATCCTACAGTCCCTGCTGCTTGGAGATGGTATGCCTTATTCTGCCTGTGTACTGGAACCAGCCACACCCACACCCTGTTCCCCATGGCAGAGGCAGCTGGAACTCTGGTTATCCCCAAAGGGCAGAGCCATTGACAAAGAGCCAGGCCTAGTAGGGTCATGAGAGGAGGGCCCTGCTCTTACCCCTGGGTCACAAGCCTGTCTTAGTGCTTGCAGGTGAGTAGTCTGTGCAAAACAGGTGGTCTGCTTCAGAGGCCTGGCCTTAGATTTGCCCAATCTAGGGGCATTCTCACCAAGTAAATCACCCACAGCCCCTGTCTAGCATTGTATCTCATTCAGCATCCTTCTATTTCCAGCACACTCTCTGTCGAGGACTCAGACTCCCAGGCTGCCCTGCGCATGTCCAACTCTCCCTAGAATGACCTGCAAGGATTCCCACCAGCCAGAGTCCAGTCTCTGCAAAGCACCTGGTCTAGGGAGAACACAGATTCTTCCAGCACAACTTGGTCCAGCCCTGACCGACACGCCCACAACTCCCCTAAGGCAGGTTTCCAGTGGCCACATCTTCCTGTCTCTGGATGGTTCCCTAGAAGGTACCTCCCAGGGGGAGAGAATCCAGGAAGGGGTGCTAGATGCACATCTGGGTCATGTGGGACAATGCTTTGCCATCCTTCGGGCATGGCACAAACACTGCCGATTCTTCCTTCCCTGTTCCTGTTATGCAAGTGCGGGTGTGAGGGGACTCCAGGAGACCACAGGGTAAAGATCTGGAGGAGAGGAAGCCAGGGACAGGCATCCTTATATCGTGCAGTAAGGCTAAACACCAGAAGCTGCTGGGGTCAGAGAGCTTGGGCTCCAATACTGGCTCTGCAGTTTGCCAGCTGTGTGACCCCAAACAAGGTACCCAACCTCTCTGTGACTCAGTTCCCTTATCTATAAAATGTGGATATTTCTGTATAGAATCATGTGTAAGATTCAATAGATTATTTATTTATTTATTTGACACAGGGTCTTGCTCTGTCACCGAGGCTGGAGTGCAGTGATGCTGCTCACTGGAGCCTCAAACTCCTGGGCTCAAGTGATCCTCCCACCTCAGTCTCTTGAATACCTAGGACTACTGGCATGTGCCACCATACCCAGCTAATTTTTAAATTTTTTGTAGAGACAGGGTCTCCCTAAGTCATAGACTTTCAAGGTCTCCTGGCCTCAAATGATCCTCCTGCTTTGGCCTCCAAAAGTGTTGGTATTACAGGCGTGAGCCACCATGCCTGACTGATAGTATATTTAAAGCACTTAGCAGAGTGGCACACGGTAAATGCTTGAAAATGCTAGCCAATCCTGTTCTAAAAACTTATCCTAAGAAAACACTAAGACAAATGTGTAAAGATTAGTGAACCAAATTAGGACATTCATCTCACCATTGCTTAGATTGGCCAAAAATCAGAAATAACCAAAATGTCCAGTATATACAATATAATAGATTATATAACAACAGTCCATCCATTTGATAGAATACTGGACAGCCATCGACTATGACACTTCAGGTGTTTACTGTCTGACAGTTTCAGAAGATCCCAAAATACTGATAAGTGAAACTGCACGTCACAAGACAGCATTTATCAAATGATTCTGTATATGTAGAAATACATATCTTCTCTTTCCTTTCTTCCTTTTTTTCAAAATACAGATTTGTATCAGCTCATCTGTATGGGAACATGTCTGCAGGGATACACGGTGGTGGAACTTCAGCAACTTATCTTTCTGGTTCTTGTCTGTAATTTCTAATTTCACTATAATGGGCTTGTATTAAATTGATCATTTAAAAAAAAGAAAAAAAAAAGGATCAAGTGATTCTAAGGGTAGAAAAGGATTTTCACACTCAGATACTTCCAACACAAATAAAGGGATTTGTTCAAAATTTATCACTCTCCAACTGAGAAGAGGCATGAAGACCGCAGCCTTGACAAGAGGGAAAATCCCACGCATTTAAAGGCTTTGCATTGGAGAGGAGCTTGAAAATCCAAGCGTTTCCAGCTATCCTTCTCCACGGCTCCATCCCACGGAAACCAACTTAAAATCAGCAACAAACCGGATAGGAAACATGCCTTCCTCTCAGATAATGCTAAATCAGAGTATCTGGATGACAACAGATTTCTCTTTATCCTGGAGAAGAGACCCCGCCTGCTGAGATGAGAAAATTTGGGGGCACAAATCAGCTCTCTGGAAGGAGAGACATTTTAACAGGATCAGCCGGAGGTCGGGGAAAACTGCAAAGTCGAAGCATTCTTGGTGTCATAACTTTGTCAGCTGTGTTAAAGTTGACAAGATGCTTACCCAGCACCTCTAGACATGTGCCAAAGGGAAGTGGTTAAACGTGTAAGCCATAACAGCCATCAGGGATTCTTTAGCAAGCAAGCGTGTGCTGAGCGGCCAGTGCCACGCTGCCAAGTGATGCCCAGATGTCGCTACTGCTTCCCTCTTATCTCCACACTGGGAGCCACGTGGTCCTGCTGTCCGGGATTGGGTCTAAGGATAGGATATGGCTTCGTTCTGTCAGGCGCCCATTCCCAGCATCTGTACTGCAGGCCCCAGGCCGGCTTAGGGGCAGCTCAGAGGCAGCTCCTGCCTTCAGGAAGCTATTTCTACTGCAGAGCTGTTCTCCAAAGACAAACACAAGTCCAACTTACCTCACAAAGGCAGCAGCAGGACTGGGGGCAGGAAGGAAGACAAAGGGGCTGGATGGCTAGAGAGAGGCTGTTCTCAGCCTCGGGAGAGATTAAAGGAGTGAGCCTGAAACACTGCGGGACTGCTTTCCTGACTGGCTGCTATTGATCAGGGAGAGGAGCAGAGACAGGAGCCAGGATGAAGGGACAGGTAGCCAGGCACAAGTGGCAGGGGCGTCTGTTGGCAAGCTGGATGATGGGATGGGCTTGGGCAACCAGGAACTGGGCAGACGGATCTAGCCAGTGCCCAGGGAGGTGGGCCCTTTGTGACCCTAAAGCTCCGTGGAGGTTTGTCCTACCCAAAGCATCCCAAAGCTTCTGGGTGGCCATGCAGGAAACTGGGGCTGGCATCCATCCACACCTCAGCCCCTTTCAACCGCACTTCACAAGCAGTGCAGAGAGTCTCCCATGATACCTTGAGGGTAGGATTAGCCCCCAGGTATCACATGGCCAGGGGACACCTCATTTTCACAGTTGTTCTGCTCCCATCTGCAGATCCCACTTTCTTTTTTTGTTTTTTAGACAGAGTTTCACTCTTGTCGCCCAGGCTGGAGTGCAATGGCACGATCTCAGCTCACTGCAACCTCCGCCTCCTGAGTTCAAGCGATTCTTTTGCCTCAGCCTCCCAAGTTCAAGCGATTCATTTGCCTCAGCCTCCCGAGTTCAAGTGATTCTTTTGCCTCAGCCTCCCGAGTTCAAGCGATTCTTTTGCCTCAGCCTCCCGAGTGGCTGGGATTCCCAGGCATGCGTCACCACGCCCCGCTAATTTTATATTTTTAGTAGAGATGGGGTTTCTCCATGTTGGTCAGGCTGGTCTCCAACTCCTGACCTCAAGTGATCTGCCTGCCTTGGCCTCCCAAAGTGCTGGGATTACAAGCATGAGCCACTGCGCCCAGCCTACAGATCCCACTTTCACCAAACATCTGCTGAATGAAAACTCCTAGATGTGCTGGCTCCACTCATGCCTCAGGACTGTTCTCCAGTCACCACTGCTTCCTGTGGAACTGGTGACCTGCCACACCTAGTAAAGCAAGACCCCACCCAGGCAACAGCCTCAGCACCCACAGAGAGGGCAGGAGCTTCCCCTTTGCTAAACCACCACCTGAGCTCATGGGAGTGAGGGAAGGGGACCAATCACTTCAGGATCCTAACCTGGTTAACTGTGGCTCCCAACCTGGGTTGTGCATCAGAAGCATCAACGGAGATGCTATTTTTAAGGCAGATCCCTGGGCCAGCTCCAGACCCAACGAACCAGAATTTCTGGAGACAGAACATGGAAGTCTATGTTTGCAAAAGCCCTGCAGGCAATTCTGATGCTTTCTCCTGGCGAAGAGCACAAATTCATCCAAACTGTTCATTTCACAGACAGTCTGAGTCCCAGGGAAGGGTGAGGAAAGCGATTTGTCCAACGTCATAGGCAGTCACTGGCACGGCAAAGATGCCGCCCAACTCTCCTGCTTCCCTGGGCAGCTTTGACAATACTAATGATAAAGATAATGGTAATCATGATGACAGCAGCTGCTATTTATTGGTACTACTCTAAGCCCTTCACAATGCATTAACTAATTGGATTTTTCACAACTACCCTATGAGGTAGGTACTATAATTCCGCTTTTTCCAGAAGAAACTGAGGCACAGAAAGGTGGATTCACTTGCTCAAGGTCACACAGCCAGAAAATGGTGAACCAGGCCCCCTGATGCCAAAGCCTGTGCTTCTGTTTAACTGCTTCAAATCCCTGAGATCTTCCCTCCAAGGTTTTGCTTCCTCCCCATTTCAGTGGGTTGAGCTGTAGACTCTGGGATGTTTTGTGGGGATGGGCCCTGAGGAGCTGCCTAGATTTGCTCCTTGAAGGAGGAGGAAGAGCTGCAGCCCCGACCCTCAGAGCCTGGGAGAGCCCAGGAAGCACGCCTCTCCACTGACAGCAGGACCCACTTTTGTGCTTACATCTGGATCTGGGTGAGTTTCATGTCCTGGGAATTCAAGGCCCTTTGGATGAAGCCACACTGCCAGGGGCAATGTGGGCCCCACTGTTAGCTCTGGCTAAGAATGAGAAGCGGCTTGCCCTGGTCCATCTGGGTGCTCAAGTTCTTTCTAAGCAGCCCCACGGGGACACCCTCTTAGGCCGGTGATCATCATGCATTAGCTTCCTCTCGGGTGTTTGGGATTTTATCCTCCTTGGTTTGGGGAATGTAACTAACTAATTTGGCTTTACTTTTAATTACTTATTTATTTTTTGATACAGCATCTAGCTCTGTCGCCCAGGCTGGAGTGCAGTGGTGAGATCTAGACTCACTGCAACCTCCGTCTCCCAGGTTCAAGCGATTCTCCTGCCTCGGCCTCCAAAGTAACTGGGATTACAGGTGTGCACCACCACGCCAGCTAATTTTTGTATTTTTAGCAGAGTTAAGGTTTCTCTATGTTGGCCAGGCTGGTCTTGAACTCCTAACCTCAAGTGATCCACCCGCCTGGGCCTCCCAAAGTGTTGGGATTACAGGCGTGAGCCACTGCTCCAAATCATGGCTTTATTTTTAAAGCCTAACACAGGGAAGAGGGACACAAGGAATGAAGGTGAACAGGGTCCACAGAGGCACATCGCATGCCCTTTGAATCAATGGCACACACAGACCCTGTTTTGCTGTTTATCATCTCCAGATACCCCAAAAAGTGCCACCGGGGCTGACACCATGTGTCACTGTACAAGGTAAGCTGAATGGGAGGTCCTGCCTGTTGGGTAGGTCCCAGTCCCTGAGGCAGAGGAAACAGGGAACGTGGGCGTTGGAGGCAGATGAGCCTGGCTATGACCTGCTGCACGCCTCTTTGCCAGGTGTGCAGGCCTGGGCAAGTCGCCTCCCTCTCAGCCTCAGTTTCCTCAAGAGAACGACACCCACTTCAAAGTTACTGTAAGCAACACATGAAACTCACAGGAAGGGGTCTGCACTAGCCGGTGGGCACCCATGGCTATGCCCTTCCTGCCCAGCACTAGAACCCGAATTCTCAGTGGGTTTATTCGCCAGCTTTTGGGACAACAATGCAAAGGGACTCTTCCCATGGAGTCTGAGCAGGTGCAGGCTTTCAGGCCCTGGGCTAGGGAGGAAGCCAAGGACCAAAAGCAGGACTGCACGATGACTCCCCTGGCCCTGGCAAAGGTGCCTTTGCAGCCCCTTGCTCCATAAAAAAATATTAAAAATGATTGTTGACAATTGCATTGGTATAAAGATGGATATAATCCAGGCTAGCTTCATTATTATATGCACTTTTTCTCCTTGGATTGTAAAAGAAATTAAAATGAAAACATTTTTGTGGGCCCTAGGTGCCAAGCCTAATGGAGAAGTCAGCCCTGTCCAGACAGCCGTCTAGGGGGGTGCCCGGCTGGTGCTGGATGCCCCAAGAGGCCCCTTCCCTTCAAGCCTGCACTCCCCGCCTCCCACCCCAACCCCATCTGCAGCACCAACACTGCCCCGCAGGGCTTCCTACGCTTGGCCTGGCCTGTCCTCCGACCTGTCACAGAGAAATTTACCGATGTCTGTCAAAACCTACCACCCCAGTCCACCTCCTCCCAGCCTCCATTCAAATTCTAATATCTGTGTGATTCCCCAGCAGTGAACTGTGGGGAACTTTATGAAGACACTTAAAGAGTCCCAGGAGTATGACAAGCCTCTCTTCTTAAATGCCCACTTTCTCGTAGATGTGTTCCTTAGGCCGGCCTCATGTCTGGTAGCACAGGGGGATGGCCTGTGTCTTCTCTCTGAGGAGCCCACTGTGTTCTGCTCATTTTCACATCCTCTGCTCCACTCCACTCCCAGCTCCCAGCCTGGCAGAGAGAAGGTCCTCAGGACAAACTTGCAGAATTGAATGGAAACTGAAGAAATTACTCAAATTCTCCATGTCCCCATGCACTGTCAGTTTCTTGTTGCAAAACAATCTCCAGATGCATTTCTAGGCAACTGCTATTTCAGGAGGAGCATTATCTGGGAGCCACGCCCTGCGTGCTGGAAGGAAGGCAGGGAGCCAGGGTGACGACTCCTCTGCTCCCGGTCCTAATCCTTTGCGCAGCCATCAGAGGGATTAGACAGCAGCAGTTATCCCCACGTGGTCTATTCCCAGAATTCAAAGTTATTGGGGGAGAAAATGCAATTGTGTTTTATCCAGTCATTAAAAACAAAAACAAAAATAACAACAAAAAAAACAAGGGCAGTGGATTTCCAACTGCCTTTCAGACTTGATGAAAAGAAAAACAAACTTGGGTATTAGCACCAAATTGTGCTGACAACATACTTCCGGAGCTCTTTGTCTTCCTCCAGACTCTCTTTTCAGAATTTTTCAACAATTCCTATTGATCCCTGCATAGTTCTCATGCTGACCGTTTATGCTTGGGAGAACAGCCGTCTGTGGAGCTTGGAAACAGATCTGCCTGCCTCAGAGGCCCCGAGTAGCAGCGGGAAGTGAAGCCCTGGCTCACACCTTCCAGAGAGGTGGCCGTGGCTCAGTCTCCACTGGCTGTGGGGCAGTGTGGGGCCACTGTGACCCATGAAGCACCTCTGTCTCCAGGGCTGACCCTGCTGTCTGCCTGGCTGCACCAGGCTGTCATCAGCCAGGATGAAACACGCCCAGCAGTGGCCCAATCACCTGCTATTTTAGGACTTAGAAGTAACCCAAGAGACCATATGTCAGACGCCCACACTCTGTGATGGGGATCAGGCCTCATCTGGGTGGCCGAGTCGACTGATGGCTGAAAAGCAGTTAAAAGGCAGGTATCCTGGCCTGGCTCTTGGGACCCGGAGTGGGGAGGAAATACCAGGAGCTGCATTTATGACCCGATTTATATGCCAGCACCACTCACAGATGGCATCTTACCACAGCCCCCACCCAGTACAGCCACACTGAACATCTTTTAGACCTCAAGGGGCCGAGGTCTTGCCACATCTCCTGTCTAGGCCTTTGTCTATGTGTTTCTGTGCCATAATCCCTCTCTCATGTTTCTTTTTTTTTTTTTGAGATGGAGTTTCACTCTTGTTGCCCAGGTTGGAATGCAATGGCGCGATCTCAGCTCACCGCAATCTCCACCTCTCCGGTTCAAGCGATTCTCCTGCCTCAGCCTCCTGAGTAGCTGGGATTACAGGCATGTACCAACAAGCTCAACTACTTTTGTATTTTTAGTAGAGACGGGGTTTCTCCATGTTGGTCAGGCTGGTCTCGAACTCCCAATCTCAGGTGATCTGCCTGCCTTGGCCTCCCAAAGTGCTGGGATTATAGGCATAAGCCACTGTGCCCAGCCCTTCATGTTTCTTCATTCATGCTTCCAGTCTCAGTTTGGAGGTCAGCTTTCCCAATAAGCTTTTTTTTTTTTTTTTTCCCCCAAGACAGAGTCTTGCTCTGTCTCCCAGGCTGGAGTGCAGTGGTGCGATTTCCGCTCACTGCAACCTCCGCCTCCAAGGTTCAAGCAATTCTCTTGCCTTAGCCTCCCAAGTAGCTGGGATTACAGATGCATGCCACCATGTCTGGCTAATTTTTGTATTTTTAGTAGCGACGGGGTTTTACCATGTTGGCCAGGCTGGTCTCAAACTCCTAACCTTGTGATCTGCCTGCCTCCACCTCCCAAAGTGCTGGGATTACAGGTGTGAGCCACCGCGCCCAGTCCCAGTAAGCTTTTTTGAAGTTCATCCCTCCAAGAATGAGTTGAAGAGCCCTTGGTGTGAGCCTGTACCTCACAGTACTCACACAGACGGTCTTCACTGGAAGTATGATTCATGTGTCCGTCTCCTCACTGGCCGGGGAGGGACACAGAGCGTCTGTCTTGCTCCCTGCTACTTGTCTTGTGCCTAAACAGTGTGTGGCACACAGCAGGCACTGAACAATTACCCACAAGAAGGAATGGTCTCATGAGATCCCAACACCAATCCTGTAAGAGGACATTATCATCCCCACCCTACAGGACAGAAAACTGAGGCTAAGAAAAGAAACGTGATCCCTGCCCAGTGAGTTAGTGGTGGGGCCAGGATTTGAAGAACTCAGCCTCCTGACTCCCACGTCAACACTTTCTCCATTAACACCCCTATCCTGGTACCAGACTGGAGAAGCTCTACTTCAGCAGAAGCTTAAGCCTGTCACACCAGAGCTGCAGTGGAATGGGAAACAGAGACCACCCCATGGCATCAGGGAGTGTGAAGAGAAGAGGGTGAAGGAAGACTTTGCCGATTGCTCCTTCTGCTGCAAGAAGCACGCGAGGCAGCTGGTGTGGGAGCCCCAAATCACAAGTAAATGAAGGCAGGAAGAGCAGGGACCATCTCTAGACCAGCGCTTAGCAGGCAGTGCAGGGGAGCTCTGGGCCAGCAAGCTGGGGCTTTGAACATTGTGGGGTTTGATGAGGAGAGAGGCAGCATTTAGCAGGAGGCAAAAGTGAAGCATACTGACAATAGCAAGCATTGGCAAGGATAATGGGGCAACTAGAATTCTCACACACAGCTGGCAAAACTACGAATTGGTTTAACTACTTTGGAAATCTGGCAGCCTCCAACTAAAACTTAACATACGAATACAGTCTGACCCAGCAATTCAAATCCTGGGTGTATTCCAACATAAACGACTCCTCATTTCCACCAAAAAACATGCACAGAAGTGTTCATAACCCTTAAACACCCCTGGTGGGAATTTAAAATGGTGCAGCCACTATAGAACAGTCTGGCAGTTCCTCAAAGAGTTACATGTAGAGCTACCAAAAGAACCAGCAATTCCACTCCTAGGCATGTACCCAAGAGAAATGAAAACCTATGTCCACATAAAAGCTTATACATGAATGTTTGTATCAGCATTATTCATAACAGTAAACAAACACAGAAACAATCCAAACGTCTATCAACTGCTGAATGGACAAATAAAATGTGGTATATCCATATAAAGGAATGTTTCTAGGCAATTCCAAATAACATTAGGAATGAAGTACTGATGATACATGCTACAGTGTGGATGCACCTTGAAACCTTATGCTTAGTGAAAGCAGTCAGTCACAAAAGACCAGATACGGTATGATAGCATTTATATGAAGTGTTCAGAACAGGCAAGTCTATACAGAGACAGAGTATAGATTAGTGGTTGCCTAGGACTGGGAAATGCGGGAAAGAGGATGAGAAATGAGGAGTAACTGCCATTGAGTACAGGGTTTCTTTTTGGTATGATACAACCAAATCCTGAAAACAAAAATGTCCAGGAACAGAATGGAAAGAAAAACAGGAAAAACAAACTAGTGTTCATGATACAATAATGAGGAAAAAAGCACACCATAAAAGAGTGCATGCAGTATAATACAAAATTTTAAAGCAGACAAAACTAATCTATGGTGAGAGAAGTCAGAATAGTAGCTACTCAGGCATGGTGGCTCATGCCTGTAATCCCAACACTGTGGGAGGCTGAGGCAGGAGGACTCCTTGAGGCCAGGAGTTTGACACCAGCCTGGGCAACATAGCAAGACCTCATCTCTACAAAAAATTAAAAAATTAGCCAGGTGTGGTGTCCTGTGCTTGCAGTCCTAGCTACCCAGAGGCTGAGGTGGGAGGATTGCTTGAGCCCAGGAGTTAGAGGCTGCAGTGAGCTATGGTCATACCACTGCACTCCAGTTTGGACAACAGATCTAGACCCTGTCTATATTTTAAAAAAGAAGAAAGAAAAAGTAAAACAAGAACAGCAGCTACCCTTGGGGAGCTACAGACTAGGAAGGGCCTGAAAGAACCTTTTAGAGTGATGGAAACGCTTTTAATCTTGACCTGCATGGCAGTTACACAGAGGTATCTATACGTAAAATCCATTAGACTGTGCACTTAAGATTGGTGCATTTTGGTGCATTTTAATGTAGACATGTTATAAGCTATACCCCAATTTTTAAAAGGTAATTTTAAAACAAAAAAGTAGAGGCTCAAGTTAGAAGACTAGGGTTTGATCCCGGCTGTCTGACCTCAGGGAGTCCCGGCCCTCTCAGGACCTGCCTCCCGGTCCTCAGACACTGGACCGCAGGCTACAAAGGATCCAAGTGGCCTGGCAGTCTGAGATTCTGGGAATGCACATACCTATTTGTCACAGGGTTTGCTGGGAAACTTGGCAAGTGCTTGCCATCAATGCGGTGAGAAGAAAAGGAGGCTGTTGCTGTAGGCTCAGCCTTGTTTCTAAGGAAGGAAAGGTCTTCGCAAAGTGGGCGGAACACGCTGCCACCAGGAGAGAATGTCAATTTCAATATGAATCATCTCCTACATCCCCAGCAACTTGCTCTGGGAATAGACACCCTGACTCACTCCTCTCCTGACAGGAACAAGACTTGTTGCTCAAATTTCAGATTCCAAGAGGACCAGCCCGAATACCCACTTCGAAATGAAAAAGAAAGAAAGAAATCAACCTAGTAAGCAACCAGCAGTCACAGAACCCTGGGCAGAGAGAAAGCAAACCGCTTTGTACTGATGATGAGACGAGGCCCAGAGGACGCCGGCTCACACGGCCACTGGCGCCAGAGCGGGGACACGAACCCAAGGCTCTTAACCTCTGATTTTCTTTTGACAACAACTTGCTACTATATTTTCCAGAGAAATAAATTATGCTCTGTGCTAGTGGAAAGCCTTTTAAAGAACAAGAAAATGGCCAAGATGCATCTTAATTAGAAACTGCTCGGCAAAAAACTCTTTGAAGAAGGAAAGGGCAGAGCGTGGAGCGGCGAGTGGTCGGTCGGCGGTGTGAGTGCACGACACTGCGGCAGGCTAATTTCGAGGCATGCTTTGCTCTGATGACCACCTCTTGGGCCCCAAGAATATTCTAATCATCAGAAGGTGGCCGAGGAATTGTGCACATGTCACTCAAGGTCACAAGGAGACCACCATGGGGCCACAGCATCTGTCTAACAGCAGGTTCTCTTAACTTCCTTGGGCTAAGGGCCTGGCTGTCAGTGACCAGTGCTCCTAAGTCGTTTCCTCTGACTTTTATAGCTTCTGGCCTCCGGATAGAGCTTTCAGGCCTCTCAAAGCATGTGACTACCAGGAAGGTTTGCTTGCTGCCCTTAAGCCTGACCCATTCTATCCAAGGAATTGCAACATCACCACTTACAAAGCTGATGACAGCTTTTTCTCAAAACAAACTCAAAGCCTGGGTCAGGAATGTGCACCGTGGCCTGCCAGAATCAGTGAGCAACATAGCCCGAGTTTCTGAGTTTCCAGGAACTATGGATTTTTTTTTTCTCCAGAGAAAAACCTGCAAAAAACAAAACTCATCAAGTAGTTATGGTATTTTCAGTCAGATAAGTAAAATGTACACACCAAGAAGGGTGTGTACACCTCCAGGGAAGGAAAAAAATGTAATGTTTGGTGAAGGCTTACCGTGTGCCAACCCCCTACTTCACAGGTGAGTAGACTGAGGTTCAGAGAAGTTTGTGACTTGCCCAATTTCACTCAGCTGGTAAGTGCTAGGGATGGGATTTAAACTCAGGCATATCTCTGAAGTCAAAGCTGCTATCTCCCAGAAACATACGTGGAGATCTATGGAAAACTAGTGAAGCAGCTGGTTTTCACCAACTATCTATCTGGCAACATCTGCAGTTCCCAAGGCAGCCACACTGGTGGAGTAACTCTCACCCCCACAAAAAGACCCACCAAGGCTGCTGTGTGTGTGGAGGGGGAGAGTGTGAACAGTTTGCAGAAGGCACTACTAAGTCACACGCCAAAAAGCAATTGTAAAAATGACATCTTGGGGCCTGGATTTATTCCCTCTTCAACATCATATTTGCTCCGTTTACAAGGCAAAGATGATTTTTCTCCCTGCCAAGGCTGAACATTCCCAGCCTGTGATCTGAAAATCATGCTGTGTTCATTTTGCCTCTTAACTCACCCAAGGCCATAAATCATCCCTCGAAATGGGGATTTGGCTGGCAGTTCTATTGGGGATTTGCGAGGCAGAGGCGGAATCCAATTTGGGGCTCCTCATGGTCATCCTGGGGCTGGTTCAGAGCAGGGAGACGTTACTTTTGGCCACGCAAGCACAGAGAAGATGCCTGAACATCAGATCTGCTGACTAAAGGGAACTGCTACTTTTTACAGGGTCTGTCTGTTGATTCTGAGTGTACTCTGTGACAAGAGGTCAAGGTAGCTGCAGGGGACGAGAGGAATAGAGAACACAGCAAGACCCAGCCCCTGCCCAGCCAAACCCAGGCCGAAGGGCATGAGGGAAAATAGGTCATGCAGAGAGTGCACTAGGCAATTTATTTACTCTACAAAATGTACTGAAAGCCTACCCTGCGTCAGGCACTGTTTCTTTCCTTGGACTATAATTATTCTAATTATTACTTTTTACCAAACATCATAATGACAGCAGCTTACATTTTATGACTGCGTATCGGCAGGTACTATACACCAGGTGTTTTACACACATCAACTTTATTTAATCCTTATAGCTTTTGAGTGTAGTAGTTGTTATCCCCATTGTACAGATGGGGAAACTGAGGTGGAGCAAAGTTAAGAAACTCACCCAAAGTTACATGACTACAAAGTAGCAGAGACAGGATTCAAACTTAGGCTGGTCTGGTTCTCAAATCCATTCTCCTCTCTGTCCATCACACTGACAGCCAATGGTATGTTTTGCAAGTACATTTGGCCTTGATCAACATGAACTTGTAATGCGTGGGTCCACTTAATCGCAGATTGTCTCTCTCTTTTTTTTTTGAGATGGAGTCTCACTCTGTCGCCCAGGCTGGAGTGCAGTGGGGCGACCTCGGCTCACTGCAATCTCCACCTCCCAGGTTCAAGCAATTCAGCTGCCTCAGCCTCCCGAGTAGCTGGGACTACAGGTGGGCGGCACCATGCCCAGCTAATTTTTTTGTATTTTTAGTAGAGACAGGGTTTCACCATGTTGGCTGGGCTGGTTTCGAATTCCTGACCTCAGGTGATCCGCCCACTTTGGCCTCCTAAAGTGCTGGGATTACAGGTGTGAGCCACCAGGCCCAGCCAATGCAGATTTTCTTCTGCCTCTGCCATTCCTGAGACAGAAGACCGACCCCCACTTCCTCCTCCTCAGCCTGATCAACATGAAAATGATGAGGAAAATGATGAGGACCTTTATGATGATCCACTTTCACTTAATGGACAGTAAATATATTTTCTCTTCCTTTTCTTCATGACACTTTTCTCTAGCTTATGTTATTGTAATACAGTATATAATACACAGAACATACAAAATATGTATTAACTTTTCATTGGTAAAGCTTCCAGTCAACAGTAGGCTAATAAGCAGTTACGTTTCTGGGAAGTCAAAAGTTAGACTCAGATTTTCACCCGTGCAGGGGGTTGGCGCCTCTAACCCCTGTGTTGTTCAAGAGTGAACTCTAGATGTTTTTAGGTTATGAGGCACAGACAAAAGATATTCCTATGGTGGAAGAAAAGAGGGAAATCTACGTCTTCTGTTCAAGCCCTGAGTACTCAGCTGATGTCTAATAAATGATGATGCCTACAGATGGGAGGCTGCAGACCCTGACCACGAATCACAGGCCTTGCCTGGCTTTCCACTGGGGCAGTGGTGTGCAGGATGTGGCATACACCAACCCCGGGCCCATTCCTCTACCCCACTTTGTTCTTGACGGCCACTGTACGTGGTCACTGGGCGATACAGCAGCATGGTAGTCAATGGCTTGGGTTTTGAAGTCCAGCGGAACTGGGATTAAGACTTTGCAAGTCCTCAAACTTGCCAAATCCCAGTCTCCTCATCTGTGCAATGGGGATAAGATGGGTAATTTAGATTTTATAAGGGCTGTGAGGTAGAAAAAGGAAATACAGCCATGGGCTGGACATAGTGGCTCCCGCCTGTAATCCTAGCACTTTGAGAGGATCGCTTGAGCACAGGAGTTCAAGATCAGCCCAGGAAACATAGCAAAACCCCGTCTGAATTAATTTAAAAATATATATATATATTTTAAAAAGAGAGTGAATACAGCTATAGTGCCTGGCATGAGGTATGTGCAAGGAATGGGTTCTTGGGCCTGAAATTAGACACCTCCTAAGAGACAGTTTCCCCCTGCTAACTCTCTGAGGATTTCTAGTTGTTGGTGGCGACTTGGCCATGATGGGCAGGGCTGTGTTTTCGCAGCACGGCCTTGAACGATCTAGCTGATCTCAGAGTGTGTGGCGCAAAGAGCACTGCACTGAGACTCAGGCCACCAGAGTTCCAGTCCCGGTCCCCCAGTTAACATTCTGGATCACACCAGGTAAGCCCTTTCCCCTCTCTGAGCCTTAGTTTCCTCAACTCTAAATGAGGGGGTTGGACTCACCATCAAAGAACCCCTCCAGTGGCGACATTCCAGGACTCTGTGCCCCTTGACAATTTCCCCTGCTGCCAACGGAGGATGAATTTCTCACGGACTACACAGATTATTGGAAAGATGGATATCTGTTAAGTACTTTCAAGGTTGTCCAGCTGACCCCCAGTGGCCATTGGCAGGAGGCCTTTATTCCAAGGTCGTGAACCCTAACCTTCCTCACCTCCTCCTGTTACAAGTTCCAGTGTAAGCTGCTTCCATGAAGGTGTGAGAGGTACAGAGCCTACCAATGATCTGCCCACCAAGACTTCTGCCATGGGCATTTGAGGGCTGGGGGAACAAACAGGGGGAATCAGGGCTGGGAAAGCCCTGAAGTCCTCATGTGGCTTCCTGGGTCCAGGGGACTTGGACGCCCACCCCAGTCAAAATGGGAGCAGCACACACTGTTCTAAGGGCTTTGCAGCATCCTCACCACAGCTGACGCTTGATGAATGCTTCCTATGTGCTGCGCATGAATATAAGCACTTCATGTGTGTGAACTCATTTCGTTCTCAAAACAATCTTGTGAAGGAGGTACTATTATTGTTCCCACTTTATAGATGGGAAAACTGAGGCCCAGAGAGGTTAAGAAACTTGCCCAAGGTCACACAGCTAGTAAGTGGCAAAGCAGCATGCACATGCAAACCATCTGGCCCCAGATGTCAGAGTCTAAGTCCTTTTTTGTTGTTGTTGTTTTTGAGACGGAGTCTCTGTTGCCCAGGCTGGAAGGCAGTGACACGATCTCAGCTCACTGCAACCTCTGCCTCCTGGGTTCATGAGATTCTCCCGCCTCAGCCTCCTGAGTACCTGGGATTACAGGCGCCTGTCACCACGCCCAGCTACTTTTTGTATTTTAGTAGAGATGGGCTTTCACCATGTTGACCAGGCTTTGTCTCGAACTCCTGACCTCAAGTGATCCACTCGCCTCAGCCTCCCAAAGGGCTGGGATTACAGGCGTGAGCCACCACACCCGGCTGAGTCCATGTTCTTTAGTTAGCTTATTTAATATTCCCCCAAAGCCTAGCAGCAGGTGTAACATCTGCACCTTTTACAGGCGAGGAAGTCAGGCCTCAGGGTACTGAGCCACTTTACGGTTGGTTCCTCCTTAACTCTGCCATGCATTCTTCAAGCTGCAAATTCACCTCTGTGACATAACGGCAAGAACAGCACCCCCCGATCAAGTGACTGCTCTGTGCCTAGCACGGGGCTAAGCCTTTGCAGGCCTCTCTAATCCTCACCACAGACTGGAGGCGGGGCCCCTGCTCCACTCTACAGCCCCTAAGCAGTAACCTAGAGTTTCCACCCAGGCCTGTCTGGATTCAAAGCCCATGCTCTTTCTGCCACCCAGCCAGACACTAACTGCCCTATCTGGCCACCTCTCAGCAGAGGAGAAAGGGGCAGAGATGAGCCGGGCGTGGTGGCTCACGCCTGTAATCCCAGCACTTTGGGAAGCCAAGGAGGGAAGATCACGAGGTCAGGAGTTCGAAACCAGCCTGACCAACCTGGAGAAACCCTGTCTCTACTAAAAATACAAAAATTAGCCAGACATGGTGGCGCACACCTATAATCCCAGCTACTCAGGAGGCTGAAGCAGGAGAATCGCTTGAACCCGGGAGGCAGAGGTTGAAGTGAGCTGAGGCTGCGCCACTGCACTCCGGCCTAGGCAACAGAGCAAGACTCCATCTCAAAAAAAAAAAAAAAAAGAGGCAGAGATCAGCCTTGTTCTGAGCCACAAGGCGAGGAACAGGCTGCATCCTCTTTGTTGGTGGCCACTGGGGTTTGGGGAACATCTTCTGACAGGGCCTGCTGAGCCGGATGTGGGTAAAAAGAAAGCCACTTTGACACTGACTTGTTTAGGACACAGAAACTGGCTTCAGAGACGCCTCACCCAGAGATCTTGTCCTTAAAGAATAGATTCAAGGAAGGGCAAGTGGGCGGCTGGGAGGGGGATTCGCTTGGTGAAGTGCTGCACCGGGAGACCAGGCTCGGGCATCCCACTGCACCCGCTGCAGCTCCTGTAAATCTCAGCAAAACGAGGCACCCGTGTGAACTCATTACCCTTCCATTACACAGCCCTGCCAGCCCTGCAGGCCAGGGACGAGGCTGCAGGAGCCTGTGTCCAAGCCAAGCACCAGGAGGCGGGGCGCTGCTCAGGGTCTCCTTGTATACCCTACTCAGCCAGCACAGCAGAATGGGCACAGCCTGCCACCTGACTGCACCCAGTGTCCCATGTCTGCAGGGCTCAGCCTATAGGGAGGACGTTAAATGTCCAGGGATGATGCAACCCAGCAGCCCCCATGAGTCCAGAAAAGAAGTGGTGGGTGACTATCTGCTTCATTCAGACCAGTTCATCTCCTATCTTTGGGAATAGTCTAGCTTCGGTGCCTGTCATGGGTTCACCCCAACTAGAACCCCTCTCAGGCTCCGAGAATGCCCCTCAGCCCTCATCCTTTGGGTGTGTTCCCATAAGCCTCTGTATCCTGAGACCCATTTGTGGTGACAGTGATCTGAACTACCACTGTTAACAGGGTCTATTTGTCAGGCAGTCCCTAGGCCGGGATTTAAGTTTATCATTAGCTCCAATTTACAGAAAAACTCAGCCTCAGAGAGAAATGACTTGTTCAAGGTCACACAACCAGGAAGCAGTAAAGTCTGAATTTAAACGAGGTCTGCCGGAAGTTCCAGCCCGTAAGGACTGTCCATGTCAGTACCTGTGGTCACCCGCACTTGTCCCTCTCTCTGAGAGCACCTAGACAGACCTCCAAGAGACTTCAGGAAGGGTTGCCAGTGCATGTCTTGGCAGAGTTGGTAGAACTTTCACTGTCCCATTTATCCCTGTATCCCCAGCAGTCAGCACGAGGCACTGCCACCTAACAAGTTATATATGGAGAGAAGGAGTCAATCAAGACTGGCTCTCCCTGCCCAGCGCCAGGTCCCCATGCACCTCCCTTTCCCAGGCGCCAGCTGCCCACTGCGGCTCATCTGCTGGCTGCAGAGGGAAGGCTCTGCCTCACTGCTAGGAATGCTACAGGTACTGGATGACAGGGTTCCCTGGGCCCTGCCAAGGCCGCTCCTGAGACAGACAACCCAAGGGACCTCAGAGCCTGCCATGGGCTCACTGGGACAACTGCCAACCTCATTTATTACAACAGAAATCATAAATCACTCATGTAGACATGGCCCTTTGCTTGTTCGTACACACTCATTTATATCCTTCTAGCGGTTCCAGTATGAATGATGAACGAACAGGGGCCCAGAGAGGTTAAGTGCCTTGAATTTGGCCACACAGCTCAGGACGGAGTGAGGACTTGCGCTCAGGTCATCCGATTCTAACTCCGGGCTCTTTCCATCATTCCAGATGGCTCAAGCATGCGCCACCAGGCTGGGTGACTGGAAAGGGGCCAGAGGGTTGAGATTTAAATCCTAGGCCCTGAGGAATTTTACAAATTGGAATCTCTCCCAGAAGCGTTTCCTGCGATGGTCTGAGCCATACCTGTGCCCATGCTACGTGCAGTTTGAGAAGTCAACGGCCCCTCCCACCACCAATTCCCTGAATATTTGCAAACTATGTTTAGAGAGAAAGAGGAAGCTTTCTTGATAACTTCCCTGTTTATACTAATAGCAAAAGCTCCAACAACTTTGATGAGATCTGCACCAGCAATCTTTCCCTAGGGCTGATGCAGGATATTTAGGGAAGCTCTGTGTTCTAGGCAGGTAAGATAGCCAGGTTCCTAATGGGAATCAACATATCTCTTTAATTCATATTTGAAGTAAAAGAAACATCTCTCTTCCTTCCTCCCATTTGGCTCAGGAATTCATCTCTAAAAATCTATCCCGAGACAAAATTTTATGCCCAAAGATAACTCATGCATTATTTTTAATAGCAAAAAAATGGAAACAATCTTTGCCCAACATTAGCAAGATGGTTAAATGAATTATGGCATATCCATACAATCACAGACACCATTAAAACATTCTTTATGAAAACATTTAGATGACTTCAGGAAACACTTACGATGTAACACGAAGCCAAAAAAAAAAAAAAAAAAAAAAAAAAGGAAAAGGCATTCCACAGTCAGGAGAATCTTTAGTCGATGCTATCTGTATTACACCACTGGTGGAAGAATGGCTATTCAAACAAAAAAAAAAAAAAAAAAAGCAGAAAGGACATAAAATGGTATATAAAAGGGAAAAAAAAGGAGAAAGAAGAAAAGATTGAGAGGAAATAAGCAAAGATGTCGATGGAGGCTGCACCTACAGAGCAGAACAGATTATTATTATTATTTTTTGCCTGATTTGCACTTTTTTGATACTTTCCTTTACCCCCATACACTCCTAGGATAATGAGAAAAATAAATACATAAAGCTGCCCCAGTTCACACCCCATTTCCCAGAAGAGAAGTGAAATGTCTGAACAGCCAGATAGGTGACGATCTGACTGGTGAAGGGTAGGAGGGTAGATCCCTGTCACTTTTTCTATAACATGGACACCTCTGATAGGGCCGCACACGATGGGGGTGATAGGGGGATATCCCTTGTAAATTTGCCTTTAACATTTTCCTGGGAATTTCCATCTCAGACTCAGTTATTTGGTTCCTCACTTCAGGAGACTGTATTTGTAAGGGGTGAGGAATCCAGGTACGGGACTGCCTCTCTCCAGCCCCACACCACTCCTGTCCCTCAGGGGAGACGACGGCCAGGCTGCAGACAAGGGGGATGGCAACTTGCATGGGTGTTACTATTGGAATCTGAGGCCATGCCCACAAGAAGGCAACCTGCAGTCCCTCTGAGCCACAGAGAGAGGCTCCCAAGGCTTGGGGTTAGGAGAATCCTGTGGCTGGGCGAGGACAAAGACACCAGCAAGTGGGGCTGCAGATAAAACACAATGAGTTGCCAGGCAGCAGCAGGACCCATGCCACTGCTCCTGATGTGTGGCTGCTCCATTTGGCTTCCAAGTAGCTTGTGAGCCATGACTCTATACCCTTTTGTTTTTGCTGCTGTTGTCGTTTTGAGATGGGGTCTCAATATGTTGCCCAGGCTGGACCTGAACTCCCAGGCTCAAGGGATCCTCCCACCTCATCCTCCCAAGTGACTGGGAGTACAGGTGAAGGCCACCACGCCCGGCCCCCAACGACTCTAAAAATCATGTACCCAACCCCATCAGATATGTGTTCAGCAATCTACGAAAACATCCAAGACCATTTCATGGCGACACTCCAGAGGAGTGGATTTAAACCTGGTCCTCTGTGTTCTTTAGGTCTCCAAACCTCCATGGGAACAAATCTCCATCCCTCACTATCCCTACTCCCATTTCCAAGTTTCTTCACTTTAAAAAATAAATGATAATTTCATACAAAGCAGTCTGTAAGGCTAGAGAGAAGCATATAGGATTCCCCCTAAATCTAGGAGGACTCAGAAGCCTGAACAGCCCAGAGGAAACACAGACTTGGAAGACCCCAGATGTGAAGAACTGAGGAGCCCCCACAACTCAGGAGGTGAAAAGGCAAAAGTAAAATTCCACTCAGTCACCAGGCGGGCAGTGGGTCCCTCCCCATATCAAAGTGGTTTCAATCGACTCACCGAACATGTTACCCTCGTAGCCGTCTTTCGTTAGTGGACGGAGTTCGTTTTTCCCCATTGCATAACGCTTATAGCTCTGCCAAGCAAACTGCATCATCTGCAAGAAAAAGCAGCACAGAGAGAACCTCAGTGTGACGATTCCTGGCAGTGCGCACTGGCCGCCTGGCTTTGCCCTTTGCAACAGGATTTTAAACTACGTCCAAAAAATAATCTTCCAAATTTTCCAAATTGAAGAAAGTGACTTCCTCTCAACATGATTTTATTTGTACAGTTATAGCTGCTGGGAAGGTCATTCTTCTTAGACAACACCATGTGTCTAGGGCCTACCCACAGATTTCTTAGAGAAGACAGAAAAAGCACTAAATTCTAGACATCCTTCAGTGCCAAAGTGAAAAGTCACCTCTTCCAGGAAGCCTTCCCTGTTTTGCTCGCTTAAAGTCATCCTCCGAAGGGAAGGAAAACGAGTGCTTGCTGTAACGGAACACTCCCCTGAGCTAGGTATCGTCAACCCATTTTATAGCTAAGGAGACAGGTTGTAGACATGAGGTAACTCATCCGAGATCGCTCGGTCAGTGAGCATGTTGGGAACTGAGCCATCCCCTCTGGCTCCAAAGCCTTAGGTCTGTCCCCAAAGCCTTGGTTTTGTCCCCTAAAATCACCATTCAAGCTCTTTGAACTCCTTTGACCTATCCTGGCCTCCCATGCACTCCAGCTCACCCCAGTTACTTGTTGTTCCCCTAGCTCTGGACCATAAACTCCTTGAGGCTAGAAACAACACTTGCCTTGCCTCAGTTTCTCCCACAGCAACCAGCACAGGGCTTGGCACAGGTAGGCATCAATGGATGCTTAAGGACTGTCACCCAGAGTATGCATGAGTTCTTACGGTGCAAGGCAGCTACATCGGCTCTCAGGAGCGTCACGCCAGCACCTTGCTCCCCAGCTGCCCCAGGATCTTCAGGCTGAAGCAGATGCAAGGTGACAGTCCACCCCCAACCCTGTGCTGCAGCCCCCAAGGTCTCCCTCATTTGCCCTTATGGTGTGCCCCTTTTCCCTTGGCATGGCTGGCTGCAGAGGGAGCACAACACAGCAGAGTTCTGGAGTGACCTGTGGAGCAGAGGAGGAGCCCGGGGCCCGCAGTGGCAGCAGAGCTGAGACGAAGGTGGATGGGGAGGCAGCCTAGTGTGCCGGGAAATACTCAGGCTCCCAGATCAGAGATGCCTAGGTCCTAATCCCACCTCTGCCGCGATCTCTGTGACTCTGGCATGAAATCAGTTGCATCAGCTGAGATCTGCTTTAGCAAGGGACAAGGCCAGCCTTGCCACCATCCTGATAGGTTGAAATGAAAGAAAGTAGTGGGAATGCCCAGTTTCCGACCAGACACAGCAAGCGATTGACAAACACTAGCTCTGTTTCCTCCTTGACCTTTAAAATACTGGTTCTCCAAGCCTCGGCTATCCAACCCTCCTTTCATCCAGTCTCTTAGCTCTCAAATGTTAGCTGGCATCAGAATCACTGGGGGGCTTGTTAAAACAGGTTATTGGGCCCCACCCTGAGTTTCTGATCCAGCAGGTCTGGGGTGGGGCCCAAGAATCTGCTTTTCTACCAGTTCCCATGTGCTGCTGCTGGCCCATGGGCCACATCTGAGAAGCACCAACCTGTTACATTGTATCGCTCACTTCCAGACACTGTCCTGCATCCCTTGGCTTTCCCCTCCTCTCTCCCAGCCTGTGTTTCCCGCCTTAGCGGCCCACTTTCTAGGATATCACCACCTGTATTCTCCATGCTCGGCCACTCCTGGTGCCCACGCTTAGAAGACGTCTCTTCCAGGCACACCAGGACAGTAAACAGCTGCTCTCACTGCTGCAGCCCAAATGCACAGACCAGGAGGGCAGGTAGACCTGACAGGTGCATGGCCTGGACTCTCCGTGAAATGGCAGAATAATCTAGCACCACTACCCCATTTCACAGATGATGAAACTGAGGTCCAGAGATGAAAATTGCTCAGGGCAGCACAGCAGCCAGGTCAGAACCTGGCTCACTCATCTCCCAGAGCAGCAGACACCCCCCAGGCTTGGCCAGACATGTGGCTTCCCATGTGACACACATGCAAACGTCATGGTAATACAGTCAAGCACTTGGCACGGGCTTTGAGTCCTGGTTCCATTCCTCTGTTATTTTCTACTTATCTTCAATCGGCAATAACAACAAATAATTGCCAGGCATGAGTGCTTGAGAGAGAACGGCCTCCTCCCTCAGTCTCTCTTATCTGGGGGCTTTCTCTATTAAGTCAGTGTTGGGGGAGAGCGGGCAGGTGGCTGGGGGGCTGGGGTGGGGAGCAGCAAGCTGTTAAAGCATAAATGACAGCAGAAAAGGAGGAGGAGAGGTCTAAGCGGGGGGCCACACCCCACCCTGAAAATTCCCCCTACCTAGAGAGAGAGAAGTGGGTGTTCGGGAGTAATTACGAGAATCACAGGTATCTACGTGGTCTCAAAGAAGCTGTCACTGCAGGAATGTGAGGTTTGGAATGTGGCCCGTTTTCACAGTCATCCACAACAAGGGAGGGAATGAAGGCACAAAACATCTCAGCATCACTGGGGACTGAATTCACAAGGCAATCAGGGCTGACTCTTCGTGTTTTCGTTCCTTCAATGCACACGTGCCTCCTGACTCAGGCCACGGGTGGCTCAGCCTAGATGCTGGGTGAGCAGGGGACAGGGGATGAAGAGGACAGCCTCCCTCCCAGAAAGGTGGTCCTTCTCTCTCTCCCTAACACACCCTAAGTAAGCCAATACTAGGTGTCCTGTCCTGTGTCTAGGCTATAGCCACGGTGGGAATGCACTCCTAGCTCCTACCCTCTGCCCCCCTGCCAACTGCCCATCTTCCTTCAGGTCCCAGCTGAAAGGGCACCTTTGCAGGGAGGCCTTCTTCCCAGCCCGAAGTCAGACACCATCCCACATTCCTGATGCAGACCCATGGTGGCCTGCAGTCAAGCTTTTATACCTGCAACTATTTGGTCAGGCCCCCCACCCCCATTCACAGCTACATGCCCCACAGTGCATCCAAGGGCCGGCACAAAGAAGGTGCTTGTTAAGTATTTGCTGAATTGGCTCTGGAGCTTAACACATGGCTGGAAGACTCAACGTGGACCACACGCTTCACAGGCAAGACATGTAACAGGCAAACAAGCCAGAGAGGAGGGGCTGCTGGACAACAGGTATTCAGAAGAGGGCAAGTGTGTGTCTCAAGGGAAGCTTCGTGGATGGATGAACAAGAGTTCTGATGGACAGGTAGAACTGTGAGGGGCAGAAGAAAGAGTGACCCACAGAAAGGCTAATGTTTTCACTCTGGAACTGGTGATGTGTGCCATGGGTAATACCTGGACTTTAGAGACAGACAGTTCCTGACATCATGCTTAGGCAGTTCTGAGACCTCAAAGGTCACCTGGGGAAGTTTCTTAATAGTAGTCTCTCTCTCTCTTTTTTTTTTTTTTTTTGAGATGGAGTCTTGCTCTGTTGTCCAGGCTGGAGTGCAGTGGTGAAATCTCAGCTCACCACAACCTCCGCCTCCCAGGCTCAAGCGATTCTCCTGCCTCAGCCTCCCAAGTAGCTGGGATTACAGGCGTGCGCCACCACGCTCAGCTAATTTTTGTATTTTTAGTAGAGATGAGGTTTCACCATGTTGGTCAGGTTGGTCTGAAACTCCTGACCTCAAGTGATCCACCTGCCTCGGCCTCCCAAAGTGCTGGGATTACAGGTGTGAGCCACCATGCCCAGCCAGTGGTCTCTTTTTGAACACTCTCAGTGACGGGCTGCTCTCCACCTTCCCAGGCAGCCCATTCGATTGTGGAGTTTCACAAAGTTCTTCCTTAATCAACGGAAATCTGTTTTCCCTTATGGGCCACAGGGGAGACAATTCTTCCTGCTTCCATACCACAGACCTTCAGCCACGGGGAGCCAGCTCTTGAAGTGCACTCACCTACTGAGCCCTCTGAAACTGCAGACCCACACGACATAGCGTTCTTCTAGGTGCCCCACGCCTCTGTCACTCACTTGCTGTGGCTGGTCATTCTTTTGGAAATGAGCAGAAACCGAAGTGCCCACTTGCTCTGGCCACCTCTGTGCCAGATTGTGTAGGTGTGGACTTGTCATTTGTCCCTAATAACTTCCATCTCCTTGGACTCTGCCTATCATTCCATGCTGTAAGGATCTCTCTGGTTAGATCCAACCTTTCTGGAACCAGATCTTATTCAACACATGTGTCTGCCTCCTCTGGGTAATCTGCAGACTTGATGGGACTGCTATCTGCATCTACCCTCAGGTTTTGAACCGACACATAAACAGCCAGCTGAGGACTAAGTCAGGAAAACAGCCTCAGGAGTCTCTCTCCTGGACCCAGCTCCCTTCTTTGTTTGTTTGTTTTGTTTTGTTTTTCTTTGATGTCATTCATCAGCAAGTAAGAAATCTGCCAAGCAATCCGTACAACCCCCGATTCTCCATTTTTGTACACCAAGATATTGTGAAAGACAGGCTAAAATATAAAAACACTCTGCCCCAGTACAGCTAGTACAGAAAAATAAATTGCTTTTATGATTGTTGTTAGAGAACCTATTTTGGCTCCTATAGATCATATTTTTTATCCTAAATGCTTGCAAATCACTAACTTAAAAATCTGTTAGTCCCACTAGGATGGCCATACTAAATAAGATGGATGATGAAAAGTGTTGGCCAGGATATGGTGAAATCAGAAGCCTCATACATGGCTGGTTGCAATGAAAATGGTGCGGCCACTTTGGAGAACAGTTTGGCAAAAAAAGTTAAATATGGAGTTACCATATGACCTAACAATTCTAATTCTAGGTACGTATCTGTGCAGAAAAGTTAATGCAGCAGATCTTAGACGTCTGTCCTCAGAAAGGCCTGCTTGCGAGGTGAGTCCTCAGCTGGTGTCTAGGAACCTGGGTTTTGCGAGTGCTTCTATCAGTCTCTAACTGATAAAGGTGGTTTCCTATGTCTGGACTGTTTGTACAATGTGGCTTATGCTAAACAGCTACTTTCCTTCTGGAGTCTGGAATGCTGGTACTTGTTAGGAAGGGGGTGGCTACCTCGGGCACTGAGTCTCTAAAGAGCTTCCCTGGTCGATAACACCTTACACATCTTCACTGGGAGAGAACTCTTGGAAGCCTGCACCTGGTTTCCTCTGGATTTGTCCCCATCCACTGTTTCCTTTGCTAATTTTGCTCTGTAAACTTTCTTTTTTTTCTTTCTTTTTTTTCTTTTTCTTTCTTTTTTTTTTTTTTGAGACAGAGTTTCGCTCTTATTGCCCAGGATGGAGTGCAATGGAACAATCTCAGTTCACCGCAACCTCTACCTCCCGGGTTCAAGCGATTCTCCTGCCTCAGCCTCCTGAGTAGCTGGGATTACAGGCATGCACCACCACACCCAATTAATTTTTTTTTTTTTTTTGTATTTTTAGTAGAAACAGGGTTTCCCCATATTGGTCAGGCTGGTCTCAAACTCCTGACCTCAGGTGATCTGCCTGCCTTGCCTCCCAAAGTGCTGAGATTACAGGCGTGAGCCACCGCGCTCGGCTGCTCTGAAACCTTCCACTGTGATAAATCATCACCATCACAAGAACTATGGGCTGTGTCCTATGAGTCTTCCTAGTACATCACTGAATCCAGGAGTGGTGTCTTGGGGACCCCTAACACATACCCCAGAAAGATAACAACATATAGCCACACAAAAACCTGGACACAGATGTTCACAGTGGCACTATCTGTAATAACCAAAAAGTGGAAACAGCCCAAATGTCCACGGATTGAATGGATCAACAGAATGTGGTATACCATGCAATGGAATATTATTCAGATGGAAAAAGGAATTAAGCACTGTCATGGGCTACAGCATGGATGAAACTTGAGATACTATGATTAGTGAAAGATGCCAGATGCATAAATGCTACCTGGAGTATGATTCCATTTGTAGGAAATGTCCAGAATAAGCAAATCCATCCAAGCAGAAAGCAGATTAGTGGTTGCCCAGGACTAGAGGAAGGGAGAAATGGGGAGTGACTGTTCATGGGCATGGGGTCTTTTCAGAGTAATGAAATTTTTCTACAATTGATTGTGGTGATGATTCACAATTCTGTGAATATATTAAAATGACTGAGGCTGGTCGTGGTGGCTCACGCCTGTAATCCCAGCACTTTGGGAGGCCGAGGTGGGCAGATCATCTGAGGCCAGGAGTTCAAAACCAGCCTGGCCAACATGGTGAAACGCTGTCTCTACTAAAAACACAAAAATTAGCTGGGCGTGGTGGCAGGTGCCTGTAATCCCAGGTACTCAGGAGGCTGAGGCAGGAGAATTTCTTGAACCCGGGAGGCAGAGGTTGCAGTGAGCCGAAATCGCGCCACTGCATTCCAGCCTGAGCCACAGAGTGAGACTCCGTCTTGAAAATAAAATAAAATGACTAAAATGTATACTTTAAAAGTCAGATTTTATGGTATGTGAATTCTCTCTCTCTTTCTCTCTCTCTCTCTATATATATACACATACACACACACACACACACATATATATTTTTTGAGACAGAGGTCTTGCTGTGTCACCCAGGCCTCTATCCAGAGGTAGGCTCTATCTCAAAAAAAAAAAGAAAAGAAAAGAAAAAAAGAAAAATGTCATTATTTTTGGAAATACACAATGAAGTATTTTAGGGTAGAGGACATTATATTTGCAACTTTCAGATTGGTTCACAAGACAATATGTATGTACATGCGTATATGTATATTATGCATGCAGTGTGCATATATATTATATATATGTAAAGCAAATGAGTGAAAAACAGAGAGAAAGCAAACAGGGTAAAATGTTAACATTTGTGGAGTCTGGGTGAAGGAAAATGTGAAATCTTTGTTAGATTTTTATAACTTTTCTGTAAGTCTGAAATTCTTTTTTTTTTTTTTTAAACTCATTTAGGAAACTTTACTGGAGGCTGTCATTTTCACCCAAATTTATACATTACAGAATTCTATTTTTCCTTCACTTTTTATAAATTACAACAGAATGTGGCCATTATCAGTCTCCCTGAAGTTCCTCTTAGCCCCCAGTTCCTCAATGGCCTGGATGGTCTCACCAAGCCTGTTCCCCACGCTGGTCAGAGGAGGAAGAAGTCTGGTGAACAAATTAGGAACTAGCTATTTTGGTTTCTCCTTTTATAATTATATTAGCATGCTCAAAGGAGGTGCCTGTTTTCTTCCTACTCCAAAAAAATTAAAAGGCTCCTTTGGTGGTTCTGAGAATTTTCTACAAGTCTCAGCTCAATTCAGGCTTCAGCCCTCATGCCCGCTTCTCCCACTTCTGGGTCACTCCCTTCTCCTGAAGTCAGCTCTGTGCCCCTTCCTTCCCTCTTCTGCATAAATCCTTTCAGGAAATTTTATAAACAAGGTTTACCTCACACTCTCTCTCTTGTCTCGTCCCTCTCTTGTCTTGTCTCTCTCTCTGTTTCTCTACCTTTTAATGTATTGAAGGCACACAAGCTCACTGAAGAAAAGCAGATTACAAGAGAAGGAAAACAATTGCCCATTATTTAACTCCAACCACCAATCCCATTTTGGTGTCTTTCTCTCCATTCTTTTCCCTCTCATATTGTACCTTTGTTTCTTCCCATAATTATGACATATTCCAATTTTATTACAAAGGTTTTGTAAATATCACTTTTAATAGCTATATAATAGCCTAGAAAGTAGGTTCATCATCATTTACTTCACCTCTTTCCCATATAATTACACATTTTGGTGATTTCTAGTTTGGGGCTATTGTAAATAATGCCATAGCAAACATCTTTGTGCACATAACATTTTGAATAATTTCCTTAGACCAGAGTTTCTAAGAAATTGCTAAGAAAAAACTTTTAAAGCTATTAATATGTAATGCCCTTTTAAGATATTACAGTCAGACAGCATGTTTTGCCCACCACTGTGCAAAACTTGGTGAACAGGAAACAATGTATAACGATTTTGTGACGATACAGTAAAGTAGTTCAGTTGGGAAGATAAAACGAACAAAATGAACAATCATCACTCACATCTGTGCAGCTCTTTGCATATTTTAACTCATTTGATTTGGCCAGTTCAGTGGGCTTGACAGGATAGATATTTTTTCCATTTGGAAATAATTATGCCAGGGCTAAAAAGTAGGAGATGTAAAGTAGTAAACAGGTATTAAAAATTATGTTTACAAATGTTTCATGATAGGTAAAAACACTCATTACATATTATTAGATGGAAAAGCAGAACACAAAATTACATAGCATGAAATTCACCGGCCTATGTATGAGTGTTTGCAAAAAAGACTGAAAGAAAATACACCAAATTCTTAACAGTGGTTATGTCTGATAGAAGTTTAGTGATTTCCTTTTCTTCTTATTGACCTATATTTTCTGAATTTTCTACAATGAATATCTAGAAATGTTTTGTGATGTGAAAAATACAGGTTGTTAAAATGAAAAACAAAAAGAAGACATTATATGGCGCTACCCTTAAGTCAGAAGAAAGTGCTTGGGTGGTCAGCCGTGGGGTAGGTGGGACCAAGTTAGGTTTTGATTAAAAAAAAAAAAAAAAAAGGAAGTCTTTACAGCAGGGAGCCAGAGAGAAGGTCACCCAGCAAGAGAAACAACATCAAACAGAAGCACAGATCCAGAACTCCAGAGTCAAAGAGAATTTTAGGACCAGAGACATCATCTATTCTCAAAGCCACATTTTATAAGAACGATATGAGACTCAGAAAGGGAAGGGACTTGCCTCGGCTAGGACTCAGACACTAACAGCACAGAGATAATCATGTCTCTAAGAACATGGGCCAGGGCGGTGCCATAGCTGACTGGGGAAAGGGCCAGAGCTGCAGCAAGAGATACTCAGGACGGGTGCAAGAACATGATAGTCGGAACCAATCAATGTGAGAAGTACATACCAAAAGAAACTGTATCCCTGTCCCCACTGGGTTCTAGAAACGCACAACAGACAGTCATTGTGTGTGTGTGTGCGTGTGTGTGTGTGTGTCCACGCTAGAGATACAGCGTGGCTCTAGATGGTCTCTGGAAGCCCCTCCCTTCCTGTAGCCTGTGATTTATAGATTCAAAGAGCACCTAACAATAGACCACAAAGCCTTCCCTTCACTCAAGTCTTGCAAAGGCGGAAAACAAAGCTCCAAAGATAGAGACACAGGCAGAGCCATCAGAGCTGAATCCTAAGAAATCTCTTCAGTTCTTCCTCAAACAAAAGATGTTCTTGTCTACCTGAACAAATCAAAATGACATGGAATTTTTTAATGCAAAATATTTACTAGTGTGAGGCAGGACATTATTATTTGGTTTAAGATTTTCTTTCTACTTGTGTCAGAGCTCAAGGGTTCTCTCGTGCAGAAAAGAGACTGGAATCAATCACCCAGGCACAGATGCCCACTCAGCTGAGGACCCCAGAACAATGCCATCAAGAGAGAAAGGATGCATTCGAGGAGGGGAGGACATGTGGGTGCCGGCAGACCACTCCCAGAGCAGAAGACTCTAAAGTTTGTGTTGGACAGTTATTTAGGGGGGACAACTTAGAAGGAAGGGGGTGAGCACTGAATATTGAGACATTCTCCCCCACTTTAAAAAATCACACACATACACACAAGGCCAGCTCTGGCAGTGACCCAGAACCACAGTTGCTACATTCAAAGCTGCCAAGAAGGGAAATGGATTTTTCTAGTCATTAAAGACAAGTGCTCACACCATGACGTGCAGCCTTATTGGCGTCTCCCAGCAGTGACACCTGGCCCCATTTGCAGGGGCCAAGTGGGAAGGGATTTGGTCTCTAATGATTCTGGGATCTAATGACTATGCAGACAGAGAGCTTAGAACATTGGTTTGGTTTTTTCCTCTCTCTCTCACTTTCAGCACAGTCCCAGGAAAGAGCTGACAGCTTGGTACCTAAACACTATCCACGTTAGATTTTCTGATCCAGTCCCATTTATTGGCACAACACAACATGACCTGGTTGGTGATTCCAACGAGGCTCCTGCAAATACACAGCCCAGGTCTATCGCTCAGAAGCTGGTCACAGGAGGGGGTATGGTTGCCCTGGGAGGTGGAGCTGGGGAGTAGAAGGGGAGGTGCTGCTCCAACCCTCTCAGTTTCGGGTTTATTCGAGCTATTGAAAGGCCAATGTGGGGAATAAGCATGTGATACAACTCCCATACACCTGAGGTCCAGACAGCTCGCCCACATCCTGCCCACGGGGATTCAGGTTTGAGCAGTTTCAGGAATTGCATCCTGTCTGCCTCTGTTTCTAAGGCATTAGGGTCGAGAGCGTGCAGGCACTCTCAGGCAGAAACCCTTGCGGCTCAAAATGCTCCAGGAACCAGGGGCAGGGCCACCCAGGGAGCACGTTAGAAACAGAGTACCTCAGCTCCACCCTCCCACCTGCTTAATCTGAAGCCGCATTTTAACAAGAGCCCCAGGTGATTCAAATGCACATTGAAACTTGAGAGGCTGCTCCAGGGCTCTGCCACCTTACTGGCTGTGTGGCCTTGAGCGAGTGCCTTAACCTCTAAGAGTCTCAGTTTCCTCATCTGTAAAAGGACAGAAATACTTAATCCTTAGAATAACCCTGAGAGTAAATAACATATGTAAAGTGTTGAGCACAATGGCTGGTATATAATATGTGCACAATAAAAAGCAGCCACGGCATGGCTGTGGTGAAAAGGGAACACTTTTACACTGCTGGTGGGAATATACGTTAGTACAACCACTACAGAAAACAGTATGGAGATTCCTTAAAGAACTAAAAGTAGAACTACCATTTGATCCAGCAATCCCACTACTGGGTATCCACCCTCACCAAATAAGTGATTATATGAAAAAGACACATGCATACACATGTTTATAGCAGCACAATTTGCAACTGCAAAGATATGAAACCAACCCGAGTGCCCATCGACCAATGAGTAGATAAAGAAAATGTGGTACATATACACCATGGAATACTACTCAGCCATAGAAAGGAATGAAATAATGTCCTTTGCAGCAACTTAGAAGGAGCTGAAGGCCCTTATTCTAAGTGAAGTAACTCAGGAATGGAAAACTAAATATTGTGTATTCTCATTTATAAGAGGAAGCTAAGCTATGAGAACACAAAGGCATAAGAATGATATAAGGGACTTTGGGGACTCAGAGTTGGGGAAAGATTGCAGGGGTTGAGGGATAAAAGTCTACATATTGGATACAGCATAAACTGCTCAGGTGACAGGTGCACAAAAATCTCAGAAATCACCACTAAAGAACTTAAATATGTAATCAAAAACTACCTGTACCCCAAAAACTATTGAAATAAAAAAATCAATCAATAAAAAGCAGCCACCAGATACTGCTATCCTATTAACATATCCACTAAAAGAGAAATATCTCTCCATCCACTTCTCTTCGTACCACCACCGTGAGCACCACCCTAATCCAAACCACTCCCATCTCTCCATGGAACTCCTGCGACTGCCTCAGCTGGCCTAGACGGGCCCTCCCTGGCTTCCTACACTGCTCTCCACAGTGTAGCCAGGGTGGTTATTTGAAGTGCAAATTTATTCATCTCTCTCTGCTTCATCCCAAACACACACTTAAATAAACTCCTTCTTGAGGCCCATCAGGCCCCAGGAAGTCACCCACTCATGCCTTCAGTCAGCTTGTCCTCCCCATCTCTGCCCCAGCCACACTAGCTTTCTCTCTCCGTTCCTCAGCGAACCACGCCTCCCCCTGCCACAGGGCCTTTGTGCACAACAGTCCCACTCCTTGGACCACTCCTCCCTCCTGTTTTTGCCTGCCGAATTCCACTCATCTTTCAGCGCCCAGGCTTGGTTGCCACTTCCAAGAGAAGTCTTCCCTTCAGGTTGAATCACCCTATTATGGAGGATTATTAAAGTCAAAATTTTACATCAGTTGTGTGACTGATTAATTAGTATCTATTTCCCCCCATGAGAATGCAGGCTCCACGAGGCTCTGTTGACTCCATTGCTCATTATTGCTCCCTGGCACCTAGGAGAGTACCCAGCACATACAGACTTTCCATAAAAATATGTTGATTAAATGACTAAGGATGGTGACAACACAGGAGGCACCCTCTAGGGCTGCTCATGTCAAAGGATTAAGGGGGATGCCTGCGACAGAAGCGCTCACTGCCCAGGGGCCTTGACTCAACAAGGATTTATCAAAGGCCCAATAAGGGGACAGCTCCGATTGTGAGGCCACAACAGCAAGAGCAGGTGAGACCCTTCCCGGCGAGACTTTGGTCCTGGAGCAGCATGCAGACAAACAAAAGCAGCTGCGCAGAGAAGGCCACCAGACCTGGGAGCCGCTGCATCGGGACGGGTCCCCATCCGCTCTGTTCTATCACAGATTGGGTGTTAGGTGGGGGCAGGGAGACAGCGTGTGGGGGACACAGATGAGGGACAGTGGAAAAGATCTTAGGGCACCCACAGTGAAATTCCAATGCGAAATGGTTCAACAAAACCTGCCCATGGGCAGGTGTCTCCACCATTTCCAAAATGCTTTGCCTTTTTCATTTGAGCCTTACAGTCACCTGTGAGTTAGGCAGGGTAGGGGACATCACCCCCATTTTACAGCAAAAGAAACCGCACTTCCACATACAGACATTTATGGGACGTATTGTGTCATGCACACTGCTAAGTGCTTTTGTATGCACGTGCACATGCCGTTTTCACCACACCTCCGTGAGGTGGTCCTGGGGAGGAGGTAAGGCGTAGCAGTTCAGAGCCTGGCTTTGGATCCTGGCTTTACCCAGCTGTGTGTCCCTGGACAAGATACTTAATCTCTCTGTGCCTCAATCTGTTCATCTGTTTAAAAACAATGATACTGTTATACTTATCTAGTGTTTTCCATGAATCATCAGTGTTTTACATATAAACAAATTTAACCTTCACACTAATCTTATAGGATTGGTACAACATCACTCTCATTTTCAGGTAAGGAAACTGAGGTACTTGCCCAAGTATCATACCAAGTAAGCAGCAGAGGCAGGATAGGAATGCAGGTGGTCTGTGCTCACGGGCACAATACTCCACTGCCTCACAGAATGGAGCGGTAACCGTGCCTGCCTTCCCTGGGTGCTCCAAGGATTAGTTACAATGCCAAGGCCCTGGGCACAGCACCTGGGCACAGCACACTCCGCTAAGTGTTTGCAGGTGCTCCACCTGCCCCGGGCTTGCCATTCATTGTCTTCCCTGCATCGGGAGACAGCACCGTCATCCTGCTGCTGGCTCACATCAGAAACCAAGTCCTCTCAAGTCTCCTTTTCTCCCCACCCAAATCCATTCAACAGGATTTCTGGCGACGACATCTCTGACTCACCTCCTTTCCCCCTCCCCGTCCACCTCTGGCTGGCATCTGCTCATCTGTAATGGTCTCTGGCTGCCCTCTCTCCCCCCATGTCACCCCCACCCTTTCTCCAAATAGCTACCAGGGCCACCCTTTGAAAATGCAAACCATTAAATGCCATTCCTCTCTGTAAGAGACTCCAACCACCAGCCCCACGGCAGTGAGCCTCAAAACACCTACCTGCCTCTTGGACCTTTCCCCACCATGCTTCAGCTGCAGGGCCTTTGCCCATCACCTCAAACACACACAGTCCCTCTTGCCTAGGGCAGGAAGATCAATGGCCACCAAAGGTTCTAATCCTCAGAGCCTGTGAATGTTGGGTTACAAGATAAGATGGAATTAAGGTTTCAGATGGAATTACAGTTGCTAATCAGCTGACTTGGGGAGAGGGAGATTAGCCTGATTATCGAGGTGGGCCCAGTATAATCAGAAGGGTCCTTATAAGTAGGACAGAGAGGCAGGAGAGTCACTGTCAAAGTGACGAGATGTGAAAAAGACTCCACCACTGCTGGCTTTGAAGATGGAGGAAGATGGCCATGAGCCAAGGAATGCAGAGATGCAGGCAGCCTCTCCAAGGGATTCATGCTCCCTGTGATGGTTCCTGGTAGATGTCAACTTGACTGCACTAAGGGATACCCAGAAAGCTGGGAAAGTATTCTTTCCAGGATACTGGAACGGGTATGTCTGTGAGGGTGTTTCTGGAAGAGACTAACATTTGAGTTGGTGGGTTGAGTTAGGAAGGCCCGCCCTCACCATCCCATCAGCTGAGAGCCGGCATATAAAAGGTAGAGGAAAGGCAAATACTCTGCCTCTCTCTCTCTCTTCTGGAGCTAAGGCACCTTCCTCTCCTGCCCTTGGAATCAGAACAAATTCTCTGGCCTTTGGACTCTGGGACTTGCACCAACTGCCCCTCCACCCCCAGGTTCTGAAGCTTTCAGCCTCGAGCTGAGAGTTACACTGCTGGCTGCCCTGGTTCCCAGGCCGTTGGGCTTGGACTGAGCCACGCTACTGGCTTCTCTGCTTCTCCAGTTTGCAGATGCCCTGTTGTGGAACTTCCCAGCCTCCATAATCATGTGAGCCAATTCCCCTAATAAGTCCCGCCCCTACCCTCTCCTATTGGTTCTAGTTATCTGCAGAATCCTAATTAATGCACTCGCCTAGAACCTCCAGAAAGGAATGCAGCAAGGCCTGGCCAACACCTGTGTTTTAGACCAGTGAGACCGTTTCAGACCCCTGACCCACTAAACTGTAAGTTGAATGAATTTGTGTTCTAAGTCACTGAGTTTTTGTGATTTGTTACTGCAGCAAGATAAAACCAATACACTACCTCAGGGCCTTCGTACATGCCAATGAATAACCCAATGAACAAACCAACCCACCAAATCTCCAGTGCATTTTCCATTCCACCACGGCACGTTCCTACATGAGGAGTTCTGATGTTCTGGGGCATGGGCACCAGCATTCTGAATTCACTATCCTCCTATGGCCCCCTATTGTCCATCAGTGACAATACCTAACACCTCTAGGGGATAATCATTTATTTCATGTCTGTCTCCTTTGACCTTGAATGCTGGAACCTACTCCCCTCTGTATCCCCAAGCCCTAGCACAGAGCTTGGCCATAAAGAGGGAGTCAACATAGCACATCAGTACTAACAATGGACATGCATTACCTCTATTATCCAGTAGTGGGCATCCACTGAGCACTTACTGTGTGCCACCCACTGGGTTAGGCCCTTCACAAGCATTTAATCCTATGCCAGCTCCTCAAGGTAGGTTATTATTAGCCCTATTTTACAAGATGAAGCAATGAGTCCTGGAGGGTGAAATAACTTGCCCAAGGACATGGAACAAACAGCGGCAGCGTCCATGTGCTGTGGCTCAAGCCTGTAATTCCAGCACTTCTGGAGGCCAAGGCAGGTGGATCGCTTGAGCCCAGGAGTTTAAGACCAGCATGGGCAACATGATGAAACCTCATCTCTACTGAAAATATGAAAAATTAACCAAGCATGGTGGCACGCACCTGTGGTCCCAGCTACTTGGGAGGCTTAGGTGAGGGGAATGCTTGAACCCAGGAGGTGCAGATTGCAGCGAGCCAAGATCACGCCACTGCACTCCAGCCTGGGTGACAGAGTAAGACCCCATCTCAAAAAAAGTAGTGGCAGAGGCAGGCAATGGATGCAAGAGGCTAACTCAGAGTTGCAGTCTTAACCATGACAGCAAATTGCTTCCTACCCAACCACCCTCAGAGGGAAGATCAGCCTCTCCTTTTGCCAACATTTGGGCTCTGTAGCTGGCAGATGGCAGAGCCAGTGTTTGAAGCCGGGGTCTGGCTGATTCAAAAAGCTTTGTCTCTTCCATCTCACCAGGCTGCTCTACTGTCTAATGAATGAACCAACACAACATGGACCCAGCACCTCTGGACAGCATGTGGCACAGAGAATCAAACAAGGGCCGGCTGCTGCCCTGTGCCTGGCTCAAGTGGCCCATCCTTATGTCTGTTTCTCTTTGAAAATGAGAAATGTCCAAATTCCTGCCCCCTGAAGGCTCAGTCTGCCAGAAGGAACGGACGACCCGCTTTAAAGCTGCCCCAGCAGAGCCTGGAGCCTTTGGAAACATGAAAGAGGCGGAACCAGTTATTTTACCCAAACTTTAAGAACTTTTTTTTTTAAAGAAACAGGTTTAAGTGAAAACAAAGAAAATACCAACGCGAGTGGCAGAGAGATCCTACAGGGCACAGGGAACACAGGAATCTCCACGTGCTGGTTTCCCAGGGAGGTGATGCCATTTGAAATCTGGAAGTTCAGCCTTGATAATCGCCGTCTAAAGACTGCTTAGTGGCGTCTCTGCATCCACAAGGGGATTTGGGTGATGGGTTTCAGAGCCTTTGGGGCTTATAGGGAGGCCCTGGGCCAAGCACAAGAACAAAGGCTCCAGGAGGGCAGGAGTCTTGTTTTTCAGACAGTGTTGTCATTTCTGCAGAAACCAGCTGTGGGCAGAGACCGCTTGGGAAATCCATTTAGAATCATGTGAAACCATCTACATTTTCTGGTAGTTCCACATTTTCTGGTAGTTCTACATTTTCTGGTAGTTCTTGGAACCAAAAGAGGATCAGCAAGATTCTTCTGACAGATTCCTTTCCTGGACTCAAGGAGGGGGCCTGAGAACGACTGACATTCCTGGGCAGTAAAGAGCCTTGTTTTTTGTCCTGTGAAAGCATTTCAGTTAAGAACTGGAGAATAAGCCAGTATTTATTTGTATGTATGTATTTTTAGAGACAAAGTCTTGCTCTGTTGTCCAGATGGGAGTGCAGTACAGTGGTATGACAGTAGCCCACTGCAGCCTCGAACTCCTAGGCTTAAGTGATCCTCTCACCTCAGCCTCCTGAGTAGCCAGGATTACCGAGTAGCAGGTGTGTGCCACCACATCTGGCTGATTTAAAAAAATTTTTTTATAAATATAGGGTCTCAATATGTTGCCCATGCTGGTCTTGAACCCCTGGCCTCAAGTGATCCTCCTGCCTCGGCCTCCCAAAGTGCTATGATTAAAAGCATGAACCAGTGTGCCCGATGGTGCCAGTATTTATTGAGCACCTCCATGTACCAGCCCTTGTGCCAGATGTGATCACATATTTTATCTCATTTAATTTTCCATTGCTACTCCCAGAAGCAAGTATTAAGCCCATTTTATAGATAAGAAAACTATATAGCTCTCAACTGAGGTTGAGAGCAGTTCAGTAACAATTCCAAGGGCACACAGCTAACTGTGTGCCCAAGAACTGAATACACCTTCTCTAGGTCTGCTGCTCTGATTTCTAACAGGAGACCAGGATTTTCTCTTTCCTATGCTGCCTCCAGATCTGGGACTTCCTGCTGGGGCCTATAAACCAGCTACAGGAAACGGCAGCTCGTGTCAGTCAGCAAAACAGACCCTGCCATAGGCAGGGCGCAAATGAACCCATGGCCCATGACAGGTGTTTCAAAACCTTCACAGAATTCCTCTTCCCTGCACTTGCTTTTGAGGTACAACTATGGGTGATGGTGGCTCACTGGGACTCTTTCAAAATCTCAGAGACAGGCCCTTTCAGATT
>NW_012101865.1:2602287-2603001 GCF_000951045.1 Mandrillus leucophaeus | reverse complement strand
TTTTTTTTTTTTTTTTTTTTTTTTTTTTTTTTTTTTTTTTTTTTTGAGATGGAGTCTCAATCCATTGCCCAGGGTGGAGTGCAGTGGCCCCATCTTGGCTCACTGTAACTTCCAGCCTCCCAGGATCAAGTGATTATCCTGTCTCAGCCTTCCAAGTAGCTGGGATTACAGGCGCCTGCCACCAGGCCTGGCTAATTTTTGTATTTTTAGTAGAGACAGGGCTTCACCATGCTGGCCAGGCTGGTCTTGAACTCCTGACCTCAAGTGATCCGCCTGCATCAGCCTCCCAAAGGGCTGGTATTACAGGTGTGAGCCACCACTCCCAGCCTCTTTGAATTGTTTAAATGGCCAAAATCAAAGCTCACACAGGCCTTCCACTGGCAAGATTTTGAGCTCTCTCCTCCCACCTCCCTCCCATTCTCACATCCTCTTCCCTAAGAACTGAATACACCTTCTCTAGGTCTGCTGCTCTGACTTCTAACAGGACCAGGATTTTCTCTTTCCTATGCTGCCTCCAGATCTGGGACTTCCTGCTGGGGCCTGTAAACCAGCTACAGGAAATGGCAGCTCCTGCCAGTCGGCAAAACAGACCCTGCCATAGGCAGGGCACAAATGAACTCATGGCCCATGACAGGTGTTTCAAAACCTTCACAGAATTCCTCTTCCCTGCACTTGCTTTTGAGGTACAACTATGGGTGATGGTGGCTCACTGGG
>NW_012101865.1:2600971-2602237 GCF_000951045.1 Mandrillus leucophaeus | reverse complement strand
TTCCTCTTCCCTGCACTTGCTTTTGAGGTACAACTATGGGTGATGGTGGCTCACTGGGACTCTTTCAAAATCTCAGAGACAGGCCCTTTCAGATTCTCCCCATAAAAGAAAGGCCTGGCTGAGATTTCTGTCGCTGACAGCCGTATGTTTTGTAGAAAGGAGGAAACCATCAGGTTTTCTCAATTCTGAGCACAGCAGCTAAAAAGTAGAAGGGTTGGATTCAAACCCAGGTCTGTCTGATTCCAATCTTTGCGTGTTAACTGTTCTTTTCTCTCCCCACCTGACATCCATTCAGAAAATATTTACTGAGCATCTACTGTGTACCCCATGTTCTAGTACCTATGGCAGTAAACAAGATAGGAAAGGCACCTGCCTTCATGGCCTCTACATCCTAGTGTGGGGAGGCAGCCAGCAGCCAGCAGGAGAATTTTGAACGGTGACAAGCACTATGAAGGAAAGTCAAGCAAGGTAAGGAGGTGGGGGGTAACTGAGTGGGCAGGGTGGCCAAGGAAGGCCTCCCAGATGACAGCTGAGCTGAGACCTTAATAAATATCTGAAAAAAATGCACCTCGTTTCCCATTTATAGCCTGAGAAAGGCATTCGGGTTTTCTCTTTGTTCCTCCAGGCCCCCATCAGAAGAGATTCCAAAGTACATATTTTCTTTTCTTGGCTAGAAAAGCTTGCAAAACCCACTGATAAGGTTACCAGTTCACCCCGGGAGAGAGAATTCCAAAGCAGTAAACAGATCGGCCTAGCCTTACAAATGCCGCATAAAATAACTGAGGTCCTGGAGTCATTCTTCCCATGAAGCCACGTAGCCGCCACCCCATAAGCGCTCCTTGAGTTTGCATTAATCAGGCCGCTCAGTGTGGGTTTTCCTTTCATTTTTCCAGGTCTGTGATGATGGGTGATGTGTGGTGGCACGTCTGGGTTCATAAAAAGGGGCTGGTGGTGTCTTCTCACTCCTACAAGAGTGAATTTCAGGGGCCACTTAGGATATTTTCTTTGACAGTGCTAAGCTAAAGCACTGTGTTCTTGAAAGGATTATTGCAGTTGTACTATAAAAGATAACCTAATCACACAGGAGAGAGTAAAAGATTGAGCAATTTGATTTCAAAACCCTGAAATAGAATGCTGAAGAACAATTAACTATGAAAATCAAAAGGCTGTAATCGTGATAAACTAATGGGGACAGACTAGGAGAGAGAGAGAGAGAGAAAAAAAAAAAAACTCAGATCTTCAAGTTTCATTGCTTCTTTTTCTTTG
>NW_012101865.1:2590489-2600461 GCF_000951045.1 Mandrillus leucophaeus | reverse complement strand
CATGGCCCATGACAGGTGTTTCAAAACCTTCACAGAATTCCTCTTCCCTGCACTTGCTTTTGAGGTACAACTATGGGTGATGGTGGCTCACTGGGACTCTTTCAAAATCTCAGAGACAGGCCCTTTCAGATTACCCCCATAAAAGAAAGGCCTGGCTGAGATTTGTCACTGACAGCCGTATGTTTTGTAGAAAGGAGGAAACCATCAGGTTTTCTCAATTCTGAGCAGAGCAGCTGAAAATAATCTATTACATAAAACGATGTCAGTTCAGCTGCCAGTTGTGGAGGAGTGGGGGTCCTTTCCAGCTGCTGTTAATTAAACACCACCAAGTCTGCCTTTTCTAAGGAGGGTGGCTTCTATGCAACCTGCTGCCCTGAGAAGCTGCTGTTTTTGTCTCTTTTCTGAGCAAGAGGAAGAAATTCCTCTCCCTTTCACTACGGACTTGGTGTTCCGTTTGTGAACCTGAGAAAGATGTGTGCTACCGTTTGCTCTCCGATTTGACTCCAGGTCTAGCTGGGACCACTTAAGAGGAGTGAAAAGATGAGGCTCATTAGCTGGAATTCAACAGCCCCCGCCCCTCCTGGATGTGAAGTCACTAAGTGAAAAATGAGGTCGGGGATGAAAATGATGCAAAAAGAGAACTGAAATGCAAAAATGTTTCCTGGGTGGCTAGCTATGGCTACTTAAACCATTAAAAGTCTAAACCCTCCTGAGGTCAGGGAAAGAGCCAGAAGAAATCAGAGGCATAATTCCTCTCTTCCTATGACCAGCAAAATTTTAAAATGCAAAGCATCTCTAAACAGCTATTTGATTAGAGGGGTTTTTTTTTTTCTTCCAACTAGGCTATGATAATTAGCAAATGCCTGGGAGATGAGATTTAAATATGCCAATCAGTCCATCTCAAGAGTTTAGCATGAACAATGTGGAATGTAATTATCTTCAAGCGATAGCCACTTTTGTGGAGTTACAGCCATAACTTGAGATCTGAAACCCAGTAGATGACCTCTCCCCACGGCTGGAGCAGCTGCTTTCCCACTAAAAAAAAAAAAAAAAAAAAAAAACCAACGCCAAGTACTACCTGAAAATTCCACTAGTGTGACCTTTCAAGAGAATGATTTTGAGTACTTCTGGTGATAACTCTGCCACCATTTCTTCTACTAATGGGCCATTTTCAAAATCAGCAGGATGATGGAGAAAACCTGACTTCACAGAGGGGCCAAACAGACTCCACCTGCAATATCTAATGCCCGATTTTCTCCATCAGTGATCATTTCTTAGGTTGGAAATATTCAAAAACCTAAAGACTCCCACTTCTCATGTCAGGGGTGTGCAAAATGGGTCTCGAGGCAGAGATTGGTCTGTAATGGGACAGAGCGTTATCCAAAGATGATGGCAGAATGCAGCTAACTATTTGGAAGCATTTTTCTGTCTTGCTACTGGGGAATATTGTATCGTGCAGAACTATTCCGGTTAAAATTAAGTCTTTTTGAAGATGTAGGCTGTTATCACACCGAGTCCATTTTTCACCCCACACATTGGGCACTCTCACTTCCTAAAATAGCTTTTTATAATATTGTGATGGCAAATGGCTGAGAGGAAGGTATCACTTCTACAGCCCATAACTACAGAGACGTGTGTACGTGTGTCTCAGACACAAAGGGACGTTACCAGGCAACATTGCAGAAACGAGTAACATTGATAATCCATTCCATAGTAATAGCCTCTATAATTAAAGATTATTGCAAATACAATAGATCCTAACACAAATGGAAATAATGAAGACACACAACCATCTCTCTGCCTCTTTGTCAGAAACTGTTTCTACACAGGCCGTGCACCTTTGTGGGAATGGAGGGGCCTATAATTAACCACCTGCCAGCATTGGTGGCCATAACTCTAACCAGGCTAGCACTTTCTTGACTAAGTTCTCACAAGTGATAATTAAAGCCACCAGCCTCGCTTGTGAGGTCTGCTCTCAACTGAGCAGTACATATATTTGTTGGCATGTCTAACAGTGACGGATTCTCCAAGTAGCACTGGCTGGAGTCTGGGCTGCCAGCATGTCCAATCGTGCGATAAGTGCCTCCTTACATGAGTACCTTGAGTCACAGCCCCCGCCCAGCGACTCTTCCCCTTTATCGAACAATGCTTTGCAATTTCAGCTCCATCTATCAGACACTTCCATTGTCTACTAATAGAGTTTACAGAATCCTATTCCCCAGTCTGTAGCCAAGGCCAAGAAATCTTCCATCATTCCTGTATGTCCGAGAACATTTCAGATGCACTGTAAACTCGACTTGAACTCTGTCCACCATTGGCTGCCGAGCTGTAAAAGTGCCAGCCAGGGCTTTAATTCATAATTAGATGTTGGCTAGACAAATTATCTGTCTATAGTGCCTTTGCCTACCACTATCATATGGCAGAATAATGTTCAATGTGGGGATACATGGAAAGTGAGCACTCTCTTGGGAGGAAATGTTTTGCAAAATCTATTTCCTTGACAACTGTTTTTCAAGCAAATTCTAGTACTGTAAGGTTTTTTCCCCCATGGTTTTGAACTATTCTGGTGTCTAAAAATCAGCATTGCCAAATGCCTCATATGAAAAATAGGGATTAAAGTAAAATAAAATAAAATAAAATAACTAGTAGGGTTGAACATTTTAAAAGCTAGGATTCACTACTTTTTGGGGTGGTAATGAGCAGCATAGGGGTGCCACTAAGGCTCAGGTCCCCCAACACAGGTGACCACAGAGAGTGGGGAGGGTAGATGGGCTGCCGTACTGGCCCCCTCTACCCAGAATAACCTAGTCTCTATGGGGAATACAGCCTAGTCTCTGATCATTCCCCTTCTGGGAGGCTTAAAGAATCACCAAGAAGAACCCTGCCAGCCTCAGGAAGGACTCAGTCATGTTCCTTTAAATTCATATAACCCCTGGTTTTGTGAGACAGGCCCAATTTCAAATATTATGTCCCATTATCAGACAATGTGTGAGACACCGTGTTCTAACTTTTTATTTGGAAAATGATCTTATGGACTTGGTGGGCCTCCTGGATATGGGGAGAACCCACAGGGCCGGGACAGAGCAGTGGTATAGAGTGCTACCACTCTGCTCTAGGGGCCCTCTCCCTCACGACTTCAATGGAATTGTCAGTTCAGCTCTATGTAGGTCATGGCAAACCCACACACTCTTTTTACATACCCATCTCCCCATTCGTCCCACGGCACCCCCAACACAGTAATCCCAATACAGTAATCCCCCCATATCTGCAGTTTCACTTTCCGCAGTTTCAGTTACCCACACGTCCAAAAATAGGTGCGTACAGTACAATGAAGTATTTTGGGAGCAAGAGAGCCCACATTCACATAATTTTTCTTATAGTAGATTGTTCCATTATTGTTGTTAATCTCTTACTGTGCCTAATTTGTAAATTAAACCTTATAGCGACATATGTATAGGAAGAACATAGTATATATAAGGTTCAGTACTGTCTACAGTTTCAGGCATCCACTGGTGGTCTTAGAACATATCTCCTGCAGGTGGGGGGGGGGTACTGTATTACACAATAAGTGCTGCCCATATGCCAAGAACTGTGCTAGACATTGGGGCTAAAGAGGAACAGGAGGTGTGTCTGCTATGGAGATCACATTATTTATTTATTTTATATATATATATGTGTGTGTGTGTGTGTGTGTGTGTGTATATATATATATATATTTTTTTTAAGATGGAGTTTCACTCCGTCGACCAGGCTGGACTGCAGTGGCACGATCTCGGCTCACTGCAACCTCTGCCTCACGGGTTCAAGCAATTCTTCTGCCTCAGCCTCCCGAGGAGGTGGGACTATAGGCGCCTGTCACCATGCCCGGCTAATTTTTGTATTTTTAGTAGAGACAGGGTTTAACCATATTGGCCAGGCTGATCTTGAACTGCTAACCTCGTGATCCCCCGACGTTGGCCTCCCAAAGTGCTGGGATTACAGGTGTGAGCCACTGCATCCAGTCTAAATATATTTTTTAATAGAGACCATCTTACTGTGTTGGCCAGGCTGGTATTGAACTGCTGGGCTCAAGCAATCCTCCTGCCTCAGCCTCCCAAAGTGCTGGGATTACAGGTGTGAGCCACCACGCCCAGAAGGGACCACATTTTTAAAAACAGAGTTCTTGATTTGGAGTGTATAGATGGGCTTTAGGGAACCGTGTTTGTGTGTGTGTGTGTGTGCGCGCACATGTGTGCATGCCATGAGCATTATTCCGGGATGGAGCATTTATAGTTTTTATAAGGTCAGCAAGGAGACTGTGACACAAGGAAATGTTAAGACTCATGTATAAACTGCAATGCAAACTGCTGTGCTCTGTTCTAGAGGTCCCTCCATAGAGGAATATGAAAAGGCTATGCAATGGAGGTGTTGTCTAGCTGCACCTGGACAAATGCTGAGGAGTCTGGATTCACTTGCCTGATGTCAAAGAACAAAGGCTCGTTCTCCAGGACACCCGTGAGGCCTCTCACACCATCTCCTCCTCCACTCTCACTCCTCCCTGCATTTGCTTATTCAACAAGGTTTTCCTGAGCATTTCCTCAAGCCAGGCCCTGTGAACAGGACAGACATGGGTCCCTGCCTCCTGAAGCTGACATTCTTGTGAGAGAGATAGACATCAGTCAAACACACAAACAGATGCAGAATTATAAACTGAGGTCAATTCTAATGAGGGGACAACAGAGAGAGGAGGCTGACTACCTGCAAGGGCCTGATGACTCCAGAGAGATGGGGAAGGCTTCCGGAGCATTCTGACCACTGTTCGCTGGCCAGCAATCTGGATTATAAATTGCCCCCAAGTTAAAAAATTCCTCAAGGGGAGAGACCGTAGATCATTTGGCTTTACAGTTTATAGAGCTTATAGCACCTCATGTGGGATAGGACTTGCATTTGCAAAACAAATGGATGAGGGAATGAGCAGACTATCCTGTGATATTTCTTTCATTACATATTTTTAACTCCTTGCAGGTGCAAAGGTTTCATCTTAGATCTCCCTTCAGCCCCACACACAGCACTGAGAACACTCAGCACATCATTACATTGGGAGGAGACATCCCATTTTCACGAACTCGAATGAAACTGTGGCTCTGCTTCCTGCTTCCTGCCTGTCTTCCACAAAGCCAGGCCTCGGTCCCCAGTTCCCGGCTATGCACACATCTCTGCTCAGACCCTGTGCTCAAGCTAAGCCTTGTCTCCTTCGGTGTGAGGTTGAAAGATCCGGCCACAATGGAGGCAGAACTCACCCTCGATGGGGGAGAGCAAGACACAGAGGGGGACATTTGTGCTCTGGGGAAAACAGGGGAGAGTTTGAAACTGCATACCACGCCGTTAACATGTTTATTTTGCTTACTGTTCCTCTAACTCCACTAGAACAGAATTTGTATTTCGTGTCTGTCTTGTTCATTGCTGTGTCCCTGGTGCCTGGCACATAGTCCACACTGGATACTTATTTGTTAAATAAATGAGTCAGTGAATGAAAGGGGACTCGGGCGAGACAGTAAAAGGAAATAGCCAGGAGCAAAGGCATACACGTGTTGACATACATGGGCCACGCAGCACAGCTGCACCCAGCAGTGTGCGGTTTAACAACCAACCCTCTGCATGTAGCTCCAACATGGGCAATGGTTGATATTTTCATGTACCTTAACAAATAAGATAAAACTGAAATTTAAAAAAACACCCAGAATTTCATGTGTTTGTCAACGATATGAGCCACTTCTTTGCTGAAGTGGATGGTAAGTTTTGAAAACTGTCATTTACAATGACACACTTTTGGCCAGGCATGGTGACTCACACTTACAATCCCAGCACTTTGGGAGGCCGAGGCAGGAGGATCGCTTGAGCCCAGAAGTTCGAGATCAGCCTGGGCAACACAGTGAAATCCCATCTCGACCAAAAATAAAAAAATTAGCCGGGCATGGTTGCATGCACCTGTGGTCCCAGCTACTTGGGAGGCTGAGGTGGGAGGACCCCTTGAGCCCAGGAGTTCAAATCTGCAGTGAGCCATAACTGTACCACAGCACTCCAGCCTGGGTGACAGAGTAAGAGTCTGTCTCAAAAATGGAGTTTCACTCTTGTTGCCCAGGCTGGAGTGCAATGGCGCAATCTCACCTCACTGCAACCTGCATCTCCCAAGTTCAAGCGATTCTCCTGCCTCAGCCTCCCGAGTAGCTGAGATTACAGGCATGACCCACCATGCCCAGCTAATTCTGTACTTTTAGTAGAGACGGGGTTTCTCTATGTTGGTCAGGCTGGCCTCGAACTCCTGACCTCAGGTGATCCACCCGCCTCGGCCTCCCAAAGTGCTGGGACTATAGGCGTGAACCACCGCGCTGGACCATATATGAACACCTTTAAGTTTAATCTGATTAGCATTCTCTCTACCACTTTTCTAAGTCTAAGCAATTATCAAAACAATAAATCAAACCCAAATTTATAGTGTTTGCCAATTTCTGTGGCGAACAGAAATATTCCCAGCAGGGCTGATTTAGAGCTACCAACATGATGTCACTGAACGTGGATTTGGTGTGGGCTGTGACATTTCACTATATATAGACACAACAGGTGCATACAAATAAATAATATAGTAAAACAATTAGGAAGGGATGAGTTTTGAGTATTGGCTACCCTTGTTTTTAATTTATTTAACTATAATTTTAAATAATTTGTTTTTATAAAGAATGGCTATTAACAATTTGCACACATTTCTGAAAATGTAACAACTGGCTCTCAGGAGTCAGCCCTGAGTGTATCCTACAGGCAGACCAAGCCTTGCTTTGGGCACTGGCAAAGCTGGAGTCCAGGAGATTCTGCTTCAATGGACTCACCCAGGACTGCACAATCAGAAATGCTAGAAAGAAGCCACATCAATGTTTGCACAACATGTAACTTTTATCATTAAAAAAAGATAGATTTCTTTTGAATTATATTTTAGGCTCCATAATCTCCCCAGGTCTAGGGATTCTAAAAGCCACATTCTGGCCACATCCCAGGCCTGCTCAGTTCCTGGAGGGAACAGCTTGAGAAGGAGGTAGCCAGCACTGTGCTTTTTACATAAGGAAGTATGTAATGTAGGAAACTGCAGTCTGAGGACCAAAGCAGCAGTTCCCTGCAGGTCATCCAGGTGAGAGGTGTTTCCAAGTCTGATGTGAGGGTGGCGGGCAGAGAGGCTGCTCCAGAAACAGAACTGTAAGCCCCAGGGAGTGTGGGGAAACAGCCCTGGAGACAAGCCACCTAGAACCAAACAGCCCTGACTCTGAAGGCTTCCCAGGATATTGGCTCAGCCACAGGCCAAACCAATCCCCAACCCGAGTCACATCCAAGCCCCAGCTGGGTGCAGCTGTGCTTAGATTAGGGAACATCCAAGGCAAGTGCGTGCCTTTGCAGCTCCAGTCCTTCCTCAGCCCTGCAATGGCCTCCTGCTCTTCCCAATGCGTCCCCTCTGGGCAGCAGGCTCAGGCACGATGCAGGGCGTCTGGCAGGACCAGGGCCGCCGATGATGCTGCTGGCCAGGACTGAAAAATGCAGACTGCAGGCAACACAAGCAAGCAGGACAACCCTGCTCGGCTTCTGTGTGTGTAAAGTCTGATGGAACTGCACAGGCTGGGGGCGTCTGGGGAAATATCTGTAAGTGGCAATCGGCTGAGCAGCTGGGAGGAACTTCAGAGAAGAGACAGAATATTAAGAGGTGAGTTTGGGGCTGGGCGCAGTGGCTCACGTCTATAATCCCAACTCTTTGGGAGGCTGAGGAGGGCGGATCATTTGACCTCACGAGTTGAAGATGAGCCTGGGCAACATGGTGAAACCCCTGTCTCTACATAAAATACAAAAAAAAAAAAAAAAATTAGTCAGGCATGGTGGCGTGTGCCTGTAGTCCCAGCTACTCGGGAGGCTGAGGTGGGAGAATGGTTTGAGCCTGGGAGGCAGAGGTTACAGTGAGCTGAGATGGCGCCACTGCACTCCAGCCTGGAATATAGGGCCAGACCTCGTTTAAAAAAAAAGAAAAAGAAAAAAAAGCAGCAGCAGCAAGTTTGGATGAACAGCCAGGCTGTCTCCTTACTAGGTTCATTCCAAGCCCGGGGCCACCTGCCTTCACTCCCCATGAAGCCTCGAGTCCCCTCCCACTCATGCTAGCCTTTAGGGTCTATGGTTTGGGATAACCAAGGGCTTCACTTTAGATTCAAAGCCTGGCTACAGGTTCACAACCTGGTGCTGCCACTTTCAAGCTGTGTAACTCTGGGCACACTTAACTCTGGGCACGCTGCTTAATACCTCTGAGCTTCGGCTTGCTCACCTGGAACTCAGGAGAACCCGTCTCCCAGGACCACTGTGAAGGTGAACAGCTTATGGGAAAGGCCCACCTTCTACAGCAGTCACTGAGTTTTGGTCGTGAATTACTAATATCTACTAGGCCACCCTGCATAGGACCAGGGGCTCCCGTAGAGCAGGAAAGGTGGTCTCATCTTCAGACAGGTCAAGGCCGGGGGGCAGGGCAGCAGGCAAGGAGATGGTGTCGAGCACCACAGGGCCTTGGCTGGAAATGCTGATGGGTGAGCCCTGAAAGTGGGCAGCAGTCCAGCTGGTGGGTCAGGCTCTGTGTGTGTCCATTCACTTCCTTCCATCCACACACAGACTCGGCCTGGGGTTCATATCCCTGGGGCCTCAATGCAGAGCAAGCAACTCACTAAGAGTTACATGGGTGTTTTCATTCTAATGAGGATGATATATACAAGGTGGTACTAGCCAGTAATAACTTACTGAGGCCAAAGCCCCCATGGGTAACAGGGCACGACATGAGGTTCCCATGTTCCCAGGGCCTGTCGTCTTGTTTGTCTATGGCTCCAGCTGTATGAATCTCCTTTTTGTGTGTTTGTCAAAGGGCAGCCCCCAAACCCCCAAATGGGACATAAATAGAACTGAAGTACAACAAGCTACTATATTCTCAGCACAGGGAGTGTGAAACCCTTAGTCTTAAAGTGACAAATGGGTAGGAAATTATTTCTTGCTAAAGAATAATGAAGAGCATAAATTGCTTCTATGTGCGGATGATTCACTAGGAGGTAGGCACCTCTGGCTGCAAGGGGAAGGTGCCACCACTTCAAGCCTCAGCGCCACGCTTCATGGCTTCCCCCTACATCAAGCACCCCCACCCAGCTGCACCCTGGCCAGGCTGTCCTGATAACCCTTGCCCCTCCTTCTCCCCAGCCTCTGGGGAAGAGGCACTGAGAAAGGCATTGGGGAGGGCAGTCTGCTCAGTCTGAAAGTTCCTTTACTCCTAGAAAAGGGTTTTCAGGACCCAGAACTGTGCCCTAGGTAATGGTAAGCATGGCTGTGGCAGGCTCTCCTTAGGAGGCTGAGGGCGTGGGGTTTTCCAGTTGGACCCCAGGGAGGAGACCTTTCCCCTGCTTGGTTAAGACCCAAGGTTGATCTATCTTTCCATCTCTCTCCATCTCTCTCCCCTCCTTGACTCCTCCCTGAATAGCAAACCTAAATGGACAGCAAGATGCCAGCTTGGGCAGGACCCAACAAGTGTCTTCTCCTTTAATTTATACTTCTAACAGCACTTTCAAGTGAACCACTGCAATTAAGCAGGCTTAAGCACTGCCTCACGTATAGCAGAAAGACACACAGAAGATTAACCGCAGAAGGTAGAGACCCTGGAAGGAATTCAACACTCAGGCTTATTTATCCAAACATGAAGCTGACCCTGTAACACTGAAGAAAGTATTTCAGCGAACACCTGGGCAAAGCACTATCAAAGCAGGCAACTCAGCCGCCCAGTGCAGGTGCCAAATGTCTCCACAGCCATATTATGAAACGATGTCTTTAAAAGTACGTGATACATGCACACGTATGTTTATTGCAGCACTATTCACAATAGCAAAGACTTGGAATCAACCCAAATGTCCATCAGTGACAGACTGGATTAAGAAAACG
>NW_012101865.1:2568913-2589156 GCF_000951045.1 Mandrillus leucophaeus | reverse complement strand
CAGCTCCTGAGCACCCCCAGTCCACGGCCTCTACCCATTCCCTCACTCAGCTCCTGAGCACCCCTAGTCGAGGGCCTCTACCCATTCCCTCACTCAGCTCCTGAGCACCCCCAGTCCAGGGCCTGCACCCTCTCCCCCACCCACAGCCCTGGGGGAGTTATTCCACACTGTCAGCCTCAAGGACAAGACTTTTCTTCTTTAAAGCAAACTGCAACAAGAGAAATGGAGGTTTTGGGGCAAAAGTGAATTTCTTTCCACTCTCCTGTTAACCCCCAGAACAAGTCCCTGAGGAAAAACTGGCATCTTTTTCCGGAGGAAAAAAGGAAGAATTTCATCCAATAGACTTGCAAGTCAGTACCCCTAATCAGAGGCCGATAAGAGACACAAGGACAGAAAGCAGGAGTTGGAGAGGATGTCGGAGGAAGAGCCTGCCTTCTAACCAGCTCCACTCTGCCCAGACATCGATCATCCACTATCCCCAAAGGTCAGAGGAAAGAACCTGAGAACAGTTTTCCATTTGTGCTTGTCAAACTCAGCTCACTCCCTTGAAGCCGAGAAAAGAGATTTAAACTACAAGTGTCCACCAGTTCCCTGTAACTAAACTAGCTATTTGGTATTTTGAGAGCATCTGAGAATCATAACTACAGAGGCAAGAAGGGGGGCTCATTTCTTCCGCTCGCCCTCGCCTTGCAGAAGGGACACTGTAAGCCTGGAAGAGCAGTGTCGGACAGCAGGTTCCCTCCCTGAGAGCCACGGACTCCAGGAGCTGAGTGAGAGGCGGCAGCAAGAGAGCCTGGAGATCAAGTCTTATCCCCACATTTTGTAGTTGCAACTCAGACCTGGAGAAGTTGAAAGGACTTGCCCAAGATCACACGGTAAATAAATTCCTTACTTAGTCCGGATCTCTGGGGGTGAAGGAGGCTGAAGCTCTCAACTGGAGATAGGGTCTCAGTTTTGCTTTCGTTTTAAAAAAGCACAAGCACACAAGATGGTTTGTTTCAAACCAATCAAGACTTGTTTTGTTTTAAGCCACTTCAATTATCAGAGGACAGCATGTGTTCCAGTGAACTCCACAGCACTTTGGAACCATGGAAAATTTACAGCCTAGGCTGTGAGCGTGGCTCATGCCTGTAATCCCAGCACTTTGGGAGGCTGAGGTGGGCAGATCATGAGGTCAGGAAATCGAGACCATCCCAGCCAACATGGTGAAACCCTGTCTCTACTAAAAATACAAAAATTAGCCGGGCACGGTGGCGGGCGCCTGTAGTCCCAGCTACTCAGGAGGCTGAGGCAGAAGAATGGCTTGAACCCAGGAGACGGAGGTTGCAGTGAGTGGAGATTGCACCACTGCACTCCAGCCTGGCGACAGCACAAGACTGCATCTCAGGAAAAAAAAAGAAAAAAGAAAAGAAAAGAAAAGAAAATTTACAGCCTAAACGTGAGCAGATTATGTTCCATAGCATCTGCCATAAAGTCAGCCTTTCTGGTGCAGCCACACACAGATTAAAGTAAAAGCCTGCTAAGCAAAAAGAAAGGACAGTTATTTGGAGAAGAGAAAAGCTGCTTCGGCAACAGCTAAGTCCTGGGACCTGGCAGGCTTGGGGGTGAGCACCCACTTGGTGTGGGACAGTTTCCTCCACTAGGGGCCTAGATCTCACTCAGCAGCAGCAGCTGCTCAGCAGTCTCCCCACCCCAAAGTAAAAGTCAGAACTGCTTTCCTTTTACAAAGCCTTACCCTTTGGAAGGGGTCAGATGCCTCATGGATCGCTATAACAGCCTGGGGTCCTCTAAGACCACATACACAAGACTTCAAGTCTTTGATAAACTTCATCTGGAAGGCAACCCTAGGACCGCTGTGTCTAAGAAACGAAAGCCAAGGATCTGGTGGGGGCAAGGAATTTGTCTATAATTACACAGCACATCAGCAAGGATAAGTGACTCTAGGTTCTTGGATTGGGGGATGAAGGGATGAAGGGCTCAGGCTGACCCATCCGGGTGATACTGCTTCTACAACCCTGGGAGTTCCCAAACTTGTCTCACTGTGCAGCCAGGAATAGGTCAGGGTTTCCCTGTCCCGGCACTGCTGACATGCTGGGCCAGATAATTCTTTGCTGTGGGGGCTGTCCTGGGTGCTGTCTGATGGTTATCAGCTTCCCTGACCCCTATCCACGAGATGCCAATAGCATCCCCAGTGTAGCAACCAAAAACGTCTCGAGAAACTGACCTTCGACTCCCATGGGGGAGCAAAAGTAGCCCAGTTGAGAACTGGAGTAGATGGCAAGTTTCGGAGCGTGCTGCTCCCCACCCCCACCTGGCCCTGCTCTGCCCTCCCAAACATGCCTGATCCCCTGCCCTCTAGGGAAGAGGTGGGCTACTCAGCAAACTTCCTGCAGAAGCCAGACTTGTGAGGAGCCAAGGCCAAACCACAGCAGCTTAGTTCTGGGGAAAGCAGCTCTTACAACCAACAGCCTCTGTGATGTGGCCCCTCAGCCCTGGACACTGATACCTACTATGTCCGAGAGCATTCAGAAAGGTCAGGGAATCCGTGGAGCACCCCACCTGAGAAGCCAGAGGTCCTCCTCCAGGGTGGGATGACAAGACACCTAACTTGACTTAGGGCCACATGAGTTGTCACAGCACAACACAAAAAGATGGTTTCCTATAAGGGCCCATAATAAGGTACCAGCAGTATTGGGAAATGGTTGGGGGTTTCAACAGAGGAGTGACAGCTGTGCATGGTGGCTCACACCTGTAATCCCAGCACTCTGGGTGGCTGAGGCAGAAGGATCGCTTGAGCCCAGAAGTTTGAGACCAGCCTGGGCAACTTAGTGAAACCCCACCTCTACAAAAACTAATAAATTAGCCTGGCATGGTGGCATGTGCCCGTAGTCCCAGATACTTGAGAAGCTGAGGTGGGAGGATGGATTTGAGCCCAGGAGGGCAAGACTGCAGTGAGCTTAGATTGTGCCACTGCACTGCTGCCTGGGCAACAGTGAGACCTTGTTTCAAAAAACAAAAACAAAACAAAACAGGCCGGATGTGGTGGCTCTCACCTATAATCCCAGCACTTTGGGAGGTCAACATGGACAGATCTCTTGAATTCCTGAGGCCAGCAGTTCAAGACCAGCCTGGGCAACATGGTGAGACCTCATCTCTACAAAAAATACCAAAAAAGTAGCCAGGCAGGGCGGTGCATGCCTGTAGTCCCAGCTACTCTGAAGGCTGAGGTGGAAGGATCGCTTGAGCCTGGGAGGTTGAGGCTACAGTGAGCTGTGATCACAATAAAGCCGACATTGATTAAACACCTCCTACGTGCCAGGCACTCTGCTGAGCACTGCAACCCCGAGGGTGATCCCACTGTCACCCATTGTACAGAAAAGGACATTGAGGCAGAGGTTGAGTAACTTTTGCTCCAGGCCCACCATTGATCCTGCATGTTGGTGGGAGGGCACCCACACTCTGCTTCAGGAGGAAGCAACCTCATGCCAATGCCAAGACCCACCGAAAAGATGACATGGCTTCAGGCAGGCAGCAGGCTCTGGTCTCTGCTAACCAGCCATGCACCAAGGGCTGCCAGCAACTCGGCCCCATGCCTGAGTGGGTGCTGGGGGCCTCCAGCCCGTGGGGTGGGAAGGGCTGGCGCCAGCTGGAACAGAACTTGAGAACACATTTGCAGTGTCTCACTTCCCGGGAGAGCCACACTGCCACACTGAGCAGACTCCTTGGCAGTGAGTGATCCTTGCAAGAGTTCCAGCGCTACTTGGAGAAGCCATTTGTTTCCCAACAGCAACCAGGAAGGCAGCAGCTGTCCTGCACAGGAGTCCCTCCTGCTTCCTGGACCTCTGGTCAGGGAGGCCTCTTCTGGGAGTGACACAGGCCTTCAGGGCCTGACATGCAGCAGCAGGAAGGCTCCTCAGCTTAGTCCCCAGGACAAGAGTGTCCACACATGTCCTCGGGAAGTGCCTGGAGGCCTTGGGGTCAGACTTTTAGAAGTCAGTAGCTGCTATGAAGAGGCCAATCAGAAAGATCAAGTGCTTGGCTTCGAGTGGCCATTGCTGGGCAGCAGGACAGGCCCACTGGGTTCCCAAACTACTCCACAACTCCTGCTCAGGCCAATCTGGCCCTGGCAGGCAGGCAGCAGGGCCTTCTCTCCTCCTTCACAAGTACCCGTTATAGCAACGTGGGAACATGTTGCTAACACCCTACATGGAGCAGGACTTATTTGCTTTTCTAAACCTTACAACCTATCAGTCTGAGGAAACACCTGAAATCACCCTGATATAACCCCCAATACACAGATCTTTCCCGTGGGGAACATCTTATTTTCTTTCTGACATTTAATCTCAGGTCATAGCCAGGGTGGGGATTACACCTTTGAACAGGCCAGAAGGACCCGTGTGTGGTTACAGAATAAGCATGTTAATTCTGAATACCTGCTCCGTGCAAGGGCAGAGGGAGGCAGCACTGGTCTCTCCCTGCAGACAGTGTTTTCCTCTAAGAAAAGGATTTTCACCTTGGGTCACGGCCCCTCTGACAAAGGAAAGGCTGGATACTTCTTTGATGAGACTCGGACCACAGTGCTGGGCTGCCCCTTCCTTCCTGCCTGTCACACACGACCAGGGCAGAATGGGAACAGGAATCCATCCCACTCATACCACTTGCAGGGCAATGAGCAGCCCAGGCGCCAGCAACAAGGCAGTGAGCTCGAGAGAGGCTTACAGGACAGCTGAAGAGCCGTGCAAGGCCAGCGCAGGCTGGGACCAACCAGGGCTTTCCTGCCCGTCAGTCAGGGCAGTCTGTCTTTCTGGCCAGCTGAGCCTGGTTACTGTCAGGAGTCTCCAGCCAGGGCCAGTCTGCCCGCTTCTCCTCTGGGACAGAAGAAGGGGTGGCAGAGGATTCTCCACTGGTGCTCAAGAATTTGGCAGCAGCCGTCCCGGTCCTTGGGATCTGCTGATTTCCAGAACGCCTGCTCAGTTGGTGAGCGGCCCCTATTGTGAGTGTCCACTCAGTGGGAATCTCTCCCACCAAGCTTCCATTCACTCACCTTCTCCCCTTCTCCTAAGCCACCCCCCTCCAGCTTTCCTTAGAGGAGTTCTTATTTACTGAATGAATAAGTAAAAAAATAAGTTTAAAAATAAGCCTGGATAAGAGCAATAAAGCCTCCCTTTAGCCTTTGCTATTAAAACTGACTTGAAATAGGAGAGCTAGATTTTCCAGGTGAGAATTACAGGGTTTGTGGATTAGGGAGACAACCAAGTCTCCTTTATTCTCCTTCTGTAAGGACTAAATTGATATTTACTTGCACAAGCCAAGAGTGAAAGGGGGCAGCCAGCTCTCCTAACAGCCATTTATACATCCAAGTCTGGTAGATTTACTGGTGTCTAAAACGGCAGAAAGAAAGAATGAGAACATACTATGTCAAAGCCAAGTTCTCTATTATCCCAAACAGAATTTACTATTGTTAAAAGCCCCGTCCCTTGCTGGAGAGATTTGGTTAGGCTATGGAGAGGCCACAGAGTCAAGCAGGCCATACCTGGACCTGCTCTCTCTGCAGGGGGTCATGAGCTCCCCAAACAGGCCCCCAAATAATCTCAGAACCACCTCAGAAGCAACAGTTATGTGGAAGTACACTGCGGGAGCAGTGGCCACCCGCAGCAGCCTCAGAAGAGCAGACACTGGACACCGTATTTGGTAATAAAAGGTTCTGCATCCCCTACGGAGTTGCTGGTATGATTCCCTCAGCTCTTGGTCAAATTTACACACATTCAATAAGGTCACAGCCCAGCCATGAGCCAGATGCCTCTAGATTAATCCCTTGAGGGCCAGAGAAATAAACACTGGGTAAGAAACAATGTTAAGGACCTGATTTATAAAAGCAAGAAGGACACTGTCTTTTGGCAGAAATGACCTGCTGCATGACCCACAGTCAGCGGAGACCCACGCGCCCCAGTCAGGGGTGCAGAGCTGTGGACATGCGGGTGTCCCGAATGTACAGCCCCTGCTTTGAGAGTCAGAAGCTGGGTCTGTGCACCGCCCCCTCCCCTGACTTTGGCAACTCAGCCAGGCCAGTGGCTAAAGGTCTTCTCGGGAGCCAGCACAACCACAGACAAGACGGAACACCCTAGAGTTTTCCGCACTAAAAGCAACAAGGCCAGGCCGGGTGCGGTGGCTCACACCTGTAATCCCAGCACTTTTGGGAGGCTGAGGCAGATGGATCACTTGAGGCCAGGAGTTCCAGACCAGTCTGGCCAACATGGCGAAACCCTTTCTCTATTAAAAATACAAAAATTAGCCAGGTATGGTGGCACGTACCTGTAATCCCAAATACTCGAGAAGTTGAGGCAGGGGAACTGCTTGAACCCGGGAGGGGCAGGTTGCAGGGAACTGAGATTGCACCATTGTACTCCAGCCTGGGCAACAGAGTGAGACCCTATCTCCAAAAAAGAAAATGGACTGCTACCTGGCACCAAAACTGGGGAAAGGCGGCCCAATGACCCAGTCAAAGGGTCCGCTAATATGGACCAAGGACCCCCTCAGAGACTGCTGGTAAAGTCCAGAAACATAAGGACCTCGTTGCCCACAGAAAGGCTCAGTCAAGAAAGTCAAGAGGACAAGTGAAAACAGAATGAGGGTGAGGATCAACCTGAGCCTGAGCCGGGAAGACCAGAGGCATGCAGCCAGACTCAAGTCCCACACTGTGGACTCACACCACCACTAAGAAAACATTTGGGATTTCCGAGACTCAAAAAGTGCCTTCGTACTGGCATGCTCTATATGCTGTCACATCATGCCCTTGTCACAAAGACAAAAGCTCTGGTGGGAAACACAAAGCCTCTTCAGAAGCCCTATTCAGCCTGCACTTGCCACAGAGAAATGGTGCCAGGAGTTCTTCTGAGTACTCGTGGGTGGCAAGTGCTAGACAGTCCAGGAAGGTACCTTCTAAGCTTCCAGGTGCAAACTCAACTCAAGAAGACCTGGTGTCCTTCCTGGTACGTGCTTGGCATAAGGGTTAAGCACAATGCTTGTGAAATTCCTAAGGAAATGTGAGAGACCCAGTCCTGCACACTGATTTGCCTTCCCCTGTTCAGTTGCTGACAGGAAGTAGAAGACAGGTAGTGAGGGAAGAATGACAGTTTGGGGATTAGCGTGATGACAATTAGCCAAGTTCTGCTCTGCTTCTCTTTACAAAGAAAACTTCCCTTCTTTCTGCTCTTGGAATGCCACATTAGAAGACAGACATTTCCATGGCAACCACATACACATTTGGTGATGTGTCACTAAATGTGTGTGTGCACAAAGGCACATTAGGAGCTTTTTGAATGTGTAAGAGAAATAGATTTTCACAATTGAATTATGCCCTCAAGTAGAGTTGACCATTTGCTGAAAGCCGGGGCCACAGCAGAGGAAGCTGACTGTGCCTCATCAGAATTGAGGCTCCACTCAAATATTTCTGCCAACTCCAGGTGAGGGCTTGTCTCTTGGGGAGGCTGCTGCCCAGTAAAGGGCTGGGACAGATGGGGCAGAGCCAGGGGTCAAGATGGCCTTGACAGAGCTGGGTAAAACAGATCCATTTCATATGTGACCAGCGTGCGGGGAGGAGAAAGCACCCTGCATAAGAATCAGGTGTCACCCTCCTCCTCCTCCAGATTCTTTGCAACCCCAAGACCATCATCTGCTCTAACAAAGAGAGGGTAGGAAAGGTTAGCACCAATATCAGATAGCTTCTGCAAGAAGTACAACACAACAAAAAGAATGCTGAATCTAGAGCCAGAAGCCCCAGATGTGTGTTCTAGTTCTGGCTCTTCCTACTCATGGAACTTAAAGCCACTCTTTTTCTAAACCTCAATCTGTAAACTGGGAATATGCTCCCTGATGAGCAGATGCTTCCAGGAGACAGTGACTGTAGAAGCATCACCAGGAGATGGTAGCACTGCTAAACCCTAATGCTGCTTACAAGATGGCACTGACTGGCCAGGCGCGGTGGTTCACACCTGTAATCCCAGCACTTTGGGAGGCCGAGGCGGGCGGATCATGAGGTCAGGAGATCGAGACCATCCTGGCTAACATGGTGAAACCACGTCTCTACTAAAAATACAAAAAAACTAGCCGGGCGTGGTGGTGGGCGCCTGTAGTCCCAGCTACTCGGGAGGCTGAGGCAGGAGAATGGCGGGAACCTGGGAGGCGGAGCTTGCAGTGAGCCGAGATCGTGCCACTGCACTCCAGCCTGGGCGACAGAGCAAGACTCCATCTCAAGAAAAAAAGAAAAAAGATGGCATTGACTTGGCCCACACGCCCCAAAGGAAGCCTCTGCCAGATGCAGGCGGGGCTCCCAGAGCTTGGGCACAGCAACAAGTGCCCAGCCGATACTACTTGTGCTGATTGGAGCTGCTGTGGGCTCATGGTGGCCTGGCTCCAGGTCTTTCCAGCAAGGGGTGGGAAGGACAGTCCTGCAGCAGCACCCCAGAGGCTTTCACATCATCCTTTCCGGTCCTCTCAGACCCCTATCCTACCCTAGGTCCTAAGCCATTAGCCAGCAGCCAAGAGAGCCTGGGGACTCACAACTCACACCTTTTCCTTTGGGCTTGCAACCTGTCTTCCCTGGGTGAGCCCACACTCTGCCATTATCCCAGCCCTAGGGTCAAACACCTTGCACCACAGGCACCACCTGGATCAGCCCTCCCAAGCTCACCATGCAGCCTTGCACCACCCTAGTCCCCTGCCTTCCCACGGCATGCTCCCACAAAACTGGAGAGGGCTCAGCCGCCCGGGACCAGACGCTGGCCTGCCCAGCTGCACCTGTGAATGCCACCTGACTTCCCCAGGCCCCACGTGCCCTCCCTGCTCACTCCTTATGCCACTGGTCCCAGTGACCTTCCACTGAGGGTCACTCCAGGTAATTCTGTCTGTGCTAGAGAGGGGCTGGCACTCTGAGCTTCCAAAGTCACCACCTCCCCTCATACACTGCTACTGAGAGTGTAAAGTGGTGCAGCCACTGGGAGAAACAGTTTGCCCATTCCCCACTAAGGTGAACACACTCACCATATGACCCAGGAGTCCCACTCCCAGGTATATGCCCCAAAGAACTGAAAACATGTCCACCCAAAACCATGTACACGAATGTCCACAGCAGCATTATTTATCACAGCCCAAAGGTGAAAACAGCCCAGATGTTCATCAACAGAAGAATGGAGGAACAAAGCGTGGTCTACCCATACAATGGGATTTTCTCCAGTCATCACAAGAAATGAAACTCTCGCACACACTACAACACAGTGAACCTCAAAACTGTCGTAAGACCTCATATTCTGTGGTTCCATTTATATAAAGAATCCAGAATAGAAAAATTCAGAGGCAGAAAGCAGATTCGTGGCTGCCAGGGGCTGGGCTGGGGTAAGGGGTCTGGAGTGACTGCCTAATGGGTATGGTTTTCCATTTGGGGTGACAGAGTTGTGGATAGTGTAGGCAGTGGTGATAGTCACATAACACCGTGAATGTATTATACCTAGTGCCATTGAGTTATACATTTTAAAATGGCCAACACATATTTTTATGTTATATGTATTTTACTACAATTTTTTAAAAGCCACCACCTCCCACAGCCATCTATGCAGTTCCTCGGTGCTCCCAGCACCCTCTGCAGCCTGGAAGGCCCAGGACAATCAGGGCACCATCTCCAAGCAGCTGGTAGGCCTGGGCCCAGCAGGGAGGCTGCACCGCACATGGGCGTGGCGTCAGAAGTCAGATGCATTTCAGTGTAGTTGGTGAGATGGCCACAGGGTCCTCCACCACAAGCCCTACGGGGACCAGCATGAAGGAAGGAACAGGAACTCAGGTTAGCTTTCCGCACCCCTCCAAGGAGGCTAGGTAGCGCAGCACTGGCTGCTGAAAACACAGTGAACACGGAGGAGAAAGTCCCCGCACACACACTTCTCAGTTCTGCAACAGAGAACTGGAATTGATGTGCACCGGCCCCATCTCACCTGCTACCCTGGGGGATAGGCAGACCTCAACATTCATTCTTCAAGATGCTCAAACCACTGAAGAAAGCTCAGAATGACTTGGGCAAGACAGCAAAAGCCAAGGCTACTTGGTGCCAGAGACAGGGACTGCTGTGGCATCAGAGCCTCAAGACCTCCTCAGACATGCAGCCCAGCTGAGGAGCTCTGTTCAAACTCAGGCAGGGCCAAGAAGCAGGGCGGCTCCGGTGGCAGCAGCGAGGGATCAGATATCGGGGAAATCTGGAAGGACGGCTGGAGCCAGAATGCCACTTAGACATAAGTGGATGACAGTTTCAGCAGGAACTTTGCCAAATGACTCTCCCTTCAATGGTCAGGGCTTGGTTTCAAGAGAATGCTACCATTCGAGTTGAGGATTCCAGGCAGAAACTGAGAAGAACACATGGTGTTATCTATTTGGCCACTGTGTGCTTATGGTCACTGAGTAAAGACAAAATACATCTTCACCACTCTGCAATTTCTTCCTTTCCTCAACAGCAATGAAGATGAACTTCTTTCCTGAGGAGGGAGCTAGCCTGTGAATCTTCAGTGTGTGGCCAGGTCAGAGCTGCATCCCGTTTCCAGAAAGGCGATGGAGGAAGGGCTCTGGGCATTCTGCTGGCATAAAGAATGAGCTACAAGCCTGGGCTCCAGCAGCACAGTCCAAGAGAAGAGACACAGGACGGTCCTCAGGTGAGCTCTCGCACTCTCAGTGGGAAGCTGGAAAGCAGACAGCTCAGAGTGCCCGGCGCTCCTTGGCAGAGGTGGAATGGTGAGGCTTGACCAACGTCAGAAGATGGGGGAGAAAGAGGCTTTCCAATCCTTGATGCCAGCAAGGAAACAAAGCCCAGGAGCCTGCAGCCAGTGAAGACGCCCTCTGCACACCAGGCAAAGGGAGAGGAGAAGGGGAAACTGCAGGCAAGCCCCCCAGTGGCTTAGGCCTGCTGACCAGGCTCAGCAGACAGTCAGGTTTGGCAGAATCAGCTAGTAAAGGGAAAAGGAGGCTGGATGCAACACTTGGTCTTTCTGCCACCTGACTCAACCTTCTCCTCCAACCTCTGGTTCTTCTTTAAGACACTGGTGTTCCCAAAGCTCTGAGCCCTCTCCCTTTCCATTCAGGTTTTCCTCCAATGGCTCTGTGCTCAAGTCTTCGAGCCCTGACTCACCATACAATGACCTCTAAATCTACATCTCTTGGCTGGGAGTGGTAGCGCATGCCTGTAATCCTAGCACTTTGGGAGGCTGAGGCAGGAGGATCACCTTAAGCCCAAGAGTTCAAAACCAGCCTGGGTCACATGGCGAAACCCCATCTCCACAAAAATACAAAACAATTAGCCGGGTGTTGCTGGCATGTTCTTGTAGTCCCAGAGAGGCTGAGGCTGGAGAATTGCTTGAACCTGGGAGATGGAGGCTGCAGTGAGCCCAGATCGCACCACTGTACTGCAGCCTGGGCAACAAGGTGAAACCTTGTCTCAAAATAAATAAATAAATAAAAATAAAATAAAACAAATCTATGTCTCTGGTACCATTACCCCAATCAGTCCTAAGCCCATATTTCCAACAACCCATTAGATGTGTCCACCTAGATTTCACAAGCATCTCATTTTTATCATGCCTAGCATTAAACTCCTCTCCCTCTTCCAGGATGTCTCACTGTCTCCCACTTCTTTATGTCACCGTGTATCCCAGGTGGAAGCCTTGGCCTTTCCAAGCTGCACCATATCCACATGTATAACACCTCCCACGACTCAGTACACGGAGCTTTCTGCTAGTTTGCAAACCCATTACCCCCAGGATTGCCCACATTCGCCTGAAATGCCATTCTTTCGCCCACACCCATGACTCACGTCATCTTCAGGTGACTACCCAGCCCTTTGCTCACACCTTTATCTAGCATCTCCATGGTGTTACCATGGTGCACCCATCAGACCTTTCCATCCTCAGCATGTAGGGTATTGCCTGGCACACAGTAAGAACAAAGTAAGGCCCTGAAAAAGCTGAAGTAGAACAAAACAGATAAGCAGCAGTTAATATTCCTCTCACTGCATATCAGTTCAACTACATTATTTCATGAAGTCTGGTTTGGACCTGTTTGACAACTAGATTTCCAACATGAATCAGTTCTGCAAATTCTAGCAGCCATATGAAGGCAATTTTTAGGACAATAATGTTAGGAGGTAGAAAACAGCAGATAAAAAGAGGTAGGGCCAAGAGCGATGGCTCATGCCTGTAATCCCAGCACTCTGAGAGGCTGAGGCGGGTGGATCACTTGAGCTCAGAAGTTCGAGACCAGCCTGGCCAACATGGCAAAACCCCGTCTCTACTAAAAATACAAAAAATTATCTGGGTGGGGTGGCAGGTGCCTGTAATCCCAGCTACTCAGAAATCTGAGGCAGTTGGAGAATCGCTTGAAACCAGGAGGTGAAGGTTGCAGTGAGCCGAGATCGTGCCATTGAATTCCAGCCTAGGTGACAAGAACGAAACTCTATTTCATTCATTAATTAATTAGTTAATTAATTAATTAGTTAATTAAAAAGGAGATAGGACTAAGGATTGCAGCCAGACAAAATAAGAAGATAGAGGAAGAGGATGGAGAGCTGGAAAGTCCCTCCCCAACCCCGTCCCTCTGCAACCTAAGAAATGGCATCCACCTGGGAGAATGGGCAGAAATGGACCCATGCAGAAATGCCTCAGCATCGAATTAAACATTTTAGACTCTACTGCACACGAGAGGGGAACCTACGTCCCCCAAAGAACCCTGACAAATGAGTCATTTCCAATCAGTCTACCACCATAGCATCTGGGTACCTCAGGAAGATGAAAATAAGACCAATATATAAATGAACACCAATACACAAACAATCATCTCCCCACAAAGGCCTCCAGGAAACCACAGCTACAACCATCTGCCAAGCTCCATCCTCGTCACTGCTTCCTGCAGCCAGCAGCCTCGGAGCAAGCTTGGTTTCATATATGATTTAACAGAGGGAAGTATCTTCTCTGAAGTCTGACTCTCTATGAATGCTCTTAGGCTAAATGTCCCCCACTTGAAGCTGGAATGAAATAAGTCTGGGACAAATAGGATGTATTTTCTATGCTGCATTAGCCAAAGAATTTGCTAGAAATAGTTGGGGCAGATTGAAGAAAGATTACAAGTTGGCAAAGGTTGAGAATTCACAGGTTTCTTGCATAGAAACAGAGCTCTCCAAGGGACCATCATTAAGCCCTGGGGAGGATTCTCACACTAATCTACAGCATATTCTCACTTGCTGCCGCCTCTGCCAGAAGTGGCCTGGATAGATTTGATCTGATCAACCCAGGTCAGCAATTCTCAGGTGAAGTCACATCTAGCACCTGGCATGGCCGAGATGAAATAGCAGAGCACGGCTACAGAGTCAGAACACCTGGGACTGGGTTAGGCTCTTTCACTTCTTCAATATCTCCTATTTCCTGAGCATCAATCAGTTACTGGATTTTATAGATGACCACCGGCTTCGTTGCCCTCAGGATCTCTGTAAGGCCCAGACAGCAACAGGGAAAGGCTGCTCTGCTAATGAGAACAGCAGAGGCAGCCACAGGAAGGAGGGCGATGGCCTGTGGGGAAATCGACTTCGGGACAAGTAAATATTTTCATTTCAGCTGTTTATGTCCTGGCTGCTTCCTCAAAGAAGATTTAGGTGGGACAGGCAAATATTGATGCAGCCAAGCAATATTTCCCTACATCCATGCACCTGTATGTGGTTAGAAGTGATTCTGGTACATGGCAAGATTACACAATAAAATTCCTTAAAGCCAGAGACTCGTCTCTGTCTTTCCTTCAGCTCACTGCGACTGAGACTCAATAGATGGTTGCTGTTTTCAATATTTCTCTTAAAGTTTTAATAGATTCATGGCTTATCCAGATCATGTAAACAGTGTCTGCTCTTAACTCTGGAAAACTCAGTTTTGAGTCTCTTCTCCAGCTTTTTTCTGACTCAATTTCGGTGCAGGTCTTAATAAAGAAAGAAAATTTCCAACCTCTTCCATAAGTGAGTCAAAGTGAACTACAGCCAGAAAAGAGGCAAGGCGAGGCTAAGACACAATTGCCACAGGTTCATTCTAAAGATTTTTCTATCCCTGGGCTCAGGCTGCACCCCAGACCAATTAAATCTGCATCTCTGATTTAATTGGAGGAACTCAGACATCAATGTTTACTAAAATGCCCCAGGCAATTCCAGACTGCAATAAAGGCTAGATACCTGGTCTAAAGATTCACAAGACCGGTTCTTTTGCATGCCTATCTAGGCTATGACAATTTCTATTTTCTTCCATTCCAAAGTGAAAACTCTTCCTCCAAGTCATCACCCACCAGGCTTCAAATGACGTCACAGAAAGAACATCACCCTTGGAGTGGGGAGGGAAGGTTTAAGTCTAGGCATCGCAATTTAAACTGGTAGGACCTGGTGTTGGTCACATCCCTTTTCAGGGTCTTCATTCTCTCAGTCTTAAAACAGGATGACGGCCCATGCTCTGTATGCCACAAGGCTGTTGGCCGGATCAGCTAAACTCCTAAGGGGATGTGTGGGCTCTAAGAATACCCCGCACACTGGTAATTTTTGACCTGATCTGTCCAGGAAGCATTGTTCCAGCCTAGCCCCAACTCCCCTTCAAAGCAGACTCCCTGGGGATTCTTACATTTAAAAGACTGCAGGTTGTACAGAGTCTAAAACCCCCTTTTCTAACAGGCAAGTTGACTTCAAGTTCCAGAACTGACAAACCTGAATCCTGCTCCTACTAGCGCCAAGTTGAAGAGCACTTTACTAAGAGCACAGAGAAACTTATCATGCTAAAATCTACCCCAGTGCCTAATCACAGAAATGCCTAATGTTGGTCTCCCTCGGCTCCATCTGGATTTATACCACTCTGGCACCATTTTTAGCTACTCAAGGATCAATAATCAGGCACAGATATCCTAGCATGATTATAGGGAAGTTATTACACAATACCACCTGAGTATACATTAGTCTGGGGTCTCTACCCCTCACCTAATTATACACACAAAAATGCCAGTTTTTGAAACTGCTAGAGAAGTCTCTAGACTGAGCTGCTATTATTCTGCCAAAACGTGAACCTTTCTCTACAAAGGGTTTCCTTACACTCAGAAGTAGCAAAATTGATTCTATTTTATAGGCTGTTCTCTAAGGTCCAGTTCTGAAAGGAAGAAACTAAAGTCTTCTTTTTCTTATTGATTCTTATAATTAAAAAACAAGACTACTCCAGAGCTCTGTAAGGTATGTGACAGACATGGAGAAGGGCTTCTGGGAGACTTGGAAAGGAGGAAGATTTGCTGATTTAGGTCAAGAAAGTGCAGAAAAACAGAAAAGGTGCTGAAATGTCTTCCCAGGAAATCAGCATTTACTTGGCAAAGTATAGGTTTAACCTCTGAAAAGTTCATTCCAAGAATGAGGACGGGGGAGAGGGATCTTAACTAAGAGACTTAAAACTTTTATTCAACACTTTCACCCATCCCCAATCAGACAAATGAAATTAAAGGCAGCCTTTGCAATAAAATACAATATTTACTTCACATTGAAATTTTCTGAATGAGGAGATACAAGAGATCAGACCTCCCAGATGGTGCCTTGGAAACTCCTTCAGCTAGTTAGCATCCCTATGATTAGTAATTCAGCAATTTGGCTTATGTGAACGATTCTCCTTTTAAAAATTGTTTTAATGTGAGGATTTACAAAGTAAGTTTTAAAAAGCAGTCATGAGGCTTAAGGTAAAAAGCCCAGAGAAAATATTTGACAGGTTATGACATACTGAAAGTCACACTGATAGAGGCTACGGGAACATGACAAATATCAACATTTTCTTCTAACACTAAAAGCAGATGAGCAAAAACTACACAAATAACTTGGGATGACATCAGCCAGGAATTAGGAGCCCTTTGGAGAACTGTTGTCTCTCTTCAGGTCATAGTTTCAACACAAAATTGTATTTCACTCATCCAATGCCAATTACAAAAAATAAGTAAGAATCTTTAAATATCTAAATTATGCAAAAACCTGTACACCGAAGTTCATGCATTTGATTCAGGAGTCTTTAGAGATCTACTCAATGTCTGTTTATTTGTACTTTACATATAAGGCTAACAAGCTACATTAAATGGTTTCCTAGCCAACCGCTGGTTAGAAAATAACAAAGAAAGAAGGGTGGAGAATATAGTAGCCAGAGGCAAGTATTCTGACAGCTACAAGAAGTAACATCTGACAACCCAACAAAAAGAGGGGAGAAAAACTGTTTCAAAGCAGATGAACCTAGAATCTCAAAAAAGTAGCATCCACAATGTGTAGCATAGAATAAAAAGTGTCTAAACACATTAAGATGTAGGAAGCTGTGACCCATAGTCAATATAAACAGGTCAAATGATGACAAAGATGTTGGAAACAGCAGACAACACAATTTTTAAAAAGCTATTATAAATATGCTTTAGGATTTAAGGAAAATATGGAAACAATCAGTGAACAGATGGGAAATCTGAGAAACAAAAACCATTAAAAAGTCCAAATGGAAATTCTAAAAGTAAAAATTACTTGAAATAAAAAAGTCATTGGGTGAGCTTACAACAGATTGTACATTACAGAACGGTCCAGTGAACTTAAAGATAGGTTACTATAAATTATCCATACTGAAGTACAGAGAGAAAGGAAGACTAAAGAAAAAAAAGTGAGCAGAACCTCAGTGAACTCTAGGACAATATCCAGCAATCTAACTTATATGTAACTGGGGTAATAAAAGAAAAGGAGATAGGCTGAGTGAGAAGAAATATGGGCCAAACTTTTTCCAAACTGATGAAAAAATATCAATCCACAGACAAAATAAGCTCAAGAAAACCCAAGAAAGATCAACAACGACAATCACAGCTAACTACAATAGTCAAATTGCTGAAAACCAGAGATAAACTGAAAATCTTACAGCATCCAAAAGGAAGGAGAAATCAGCACATGCAGGGGAATATCCTGTAACTTCTCATCAGAAACAATTCAGGCTACAAGATAATGGAATGACATCTTTGGTGTAAAGAATGAGTCAACCTAAAATTCTACATCCAGCAAAAATATCCTTCTGAAATAAAGGCAAAATAGAGATGCTTTCTGATCAACAAAAGCTGCAAGATTTTGTCACCAGCAGACCAACACTACAAAAAAAATGTTAAAAGGGATTTTTCATGCTGAAGGGAAATAATACTAGATGGATATCAGACGTATAAGAAGAAATGAAGAATATTGGAAATGGTCAGTATATGGGTAAATAAAAGGAATCTAAGTTATTAATTTCTTTAAGACAACTGACTGTTTAAAGCAAAAAATAATACCATTATATTGTGAGATTTGTAACATACCTAGCAGTAAAATATAAGACAGCAACAGAATGAAGTCTGGGAGAAGATAAATGGAAGTATATTGTTGGAAGGACTTACATTATACATGAAATGATTATTATTTCAGGGTAGATTGTGATAGGAATGAAAATTCTAATCACCAAAACAATAAAGTATGTTTCTCTGCGTGTCTGTATATGTATAATGGATGACATAAAAATAGAATCTGAAATACTTGATTAATTCAAAAGAAGGCATGAAAAGGAAAAAAGAAACAAAGGATATGAGACTAATAAAAAATGCTATACAACAGATTTAGACCCAGTTACATAAATAACACATTAAATATAAATGGAATAAACACTAATTCAAAAGCAGATTGTCAGACTAGATTCAAAATGCCAGACCCAATTATGTGTTCTTTATAAGAGGTACATTTTAAATACAAAGATACAAGTAGGTTAAAAAAAAAAAGAATGGAAAAAGTTCTACCATACAAACACTAATCATATGAAAGCTGAAGAGGCTATATCAATCAGGTAAAATATACTGCAAACAAAGAGAATTATCAGAAATGAAGAAATACATGTATAATGTTAAAAAGGGCCAATTCTTTAAGAATAATCCTAAATGTGTACATACCTAATAACATAAATACAAAAAATATGAAGCAAAACCTGACCGAATGAAAGGGAATTGTGAAACAAATCCATAATTAAGAGTTGGAAAGCAATATTTTTTTCTCCATAAAAGATTTTAAAACTAGACCAAAAAAAAAAAAAATACAGAGAGTTTTGAACAACACTATCAACCTATCTGACCTAAGTGACAGTTATTGAACATTCCACCCAACAACCATACAATACACATTTCTTACTTCAATGTACATGGAACATTTGCCAATATAGACCATATAGCTGACCATAAAACAGGTCTCATGTTTCAAAAGCTTCAAAAATTAGAGTATGTTCTTTGAACACAAGGGACTTAAATTAGAAATCAATAATTAAAAGATATCTGGAAAATTAAATTCCAAATCAATGAGTCTCTATCTTAAGTTAGAAAAAACACAGTGAATTAAGCCCAACATAGGCAGAAGGAAGGAAATAAAGAGTGAAAATTAATAAAATTTTTAAAGGGATATTTTTAAGAAGACTAAAAGTTGATTCTTAGAAAAGATTAATAAAACTGATAAAGTATGATCTAAATTATTTTTTAATTTAATTTTTTTTTTGAGACAGAGCTTGCTCTGTTGCCCAGGCTGGAGTGCAGTGGCATGATCTCAGCTCACTGCAACCTTCATCTCCCTGGTTCAAGCGATTCTCCTGCCTCAGCCTGCCGAGTAGCTGGGATTACAGGCACGTGCCACCATGCCTGGCAAATTTTTGTATTTTTAGTAGAGATGGGGTTTTGCTAGAGATGGGGTTGGCCAGGCTGGTCTCAAACTCCTGACCCCAAGTGATCCACCCACTTCGGCCTCCCAAAGTGCTGGGATTACAGGTATGAGCCACTGTGCCTGGCCGAGTGTTGCAGGAAGTCAGGGACCCCGAACAGAGGAACCTGCTGGAGCTGCAGCAGAGGACCATAAATTGTGAAGATTTCATGGATAATTATCAGTTCCCAAATAATACTTTTATTATTTCTTATGACTGTCTTACTTTAATCTCTTAATCCTGTTATCTTCATAAGCTGAGGATGTATGTCACCTCAGGACCACTGTGATAATTATGTTAACTGCACAAATTGATTTTAAAACGTGTGTTTGAACAATATGAAATCAGTGCACCTTGAAAAAGAACAGAATAACAGCAATTTTCAGGGAACAAGGGAAGACAACCATAAGGTCTGACTGCCCACGGAGTTGGGCAAAATAGAGCCATATTTTTCTTCTTGCAGGGAGCCTATAAACAGTGCAAGTAGGGAAGATATTGCTAAATTCTTTTCCTAGCAAGGAATATTAATAATTAATACTCTGGAGAAGGAATGCATTCCTGGGGGGAGGTCTATAAACTGCCACGCTGGGAGTGTCTGTCAGTCTTCTGCAGTTGAGATAAGGACTGAAATACGCCCTGGTCTCCTGCAGAACCCTCAGGCTTATTAGGGTGGGGAAAAAACTCCACTCTAGTTAATTTGTGGTCAGACCGGTTCTCTGCTCTCGAACCCTGTTTTCTGTTGTTTAAGATGTTTATCAAGACAGTATGTGCACAGGTGAACATAGACCCTTATCAGTAGTTCTGATTTTGCCTTTGTCCTGTTTCCTCAGAAGCATGTGATCTTTGTTCTGCCTTTTGCCCTTTGAAGCATGTGATCTTTGTGACCTACTCCCTGTTTGTACACCCCTCCTTTAAAATCCTTTAATTAAGGATTTTAAAATCCTTAATAAAAACTTGCTGGTTTTGCAGCTCAGGTGGGCATCACGGTCCTACCGATATGTGATGTCACCCCCAGAGGCCCAGCTGTAAAACTCCTCTCTTTGTACTCTTTCTGTTTATTTCTCAGTCGGCCAACACTTATGGAAAATAGAAGGAACCTACATTGAAATATTGGGGGCAGGTTTCCCCAATAGCTGAGCTAAATTATTTTTAAGAAGGAAACAGAAAAACTAATTGCCAATACCAGGAATGAAAGAAGGAATACCACCATAGATCTCACAAACATTAAAAAGAAAATGGGCTAGGCGTGGTGGCTCACGCCTGTAATCCCAACATTTTGGGAGGCCAAACCAGCTTGGCCAACATGGTGAAACCCCATCTCTACTAAAAATGCAAAAATTAGCCAGGTGTAGTGGTAGGCACCTGTAATCCCAGCTACTTGGGAGGCTGAGGCAGGAGAATTGCTTGAACCTGGGAGGCGGAGGTTGCAGTGAGCCAAGATAGAGCCATTGC
>NW_012101865.1:2560973-2568313 GCF_000951045.1 Mandrillus leucophaeus | reverse complement strand
GAAGGAAGGAAGGAAGGAAGGAAGGAAGGAAAGAAGAAAATGAGAACCTTAGGAACAATTTTAGACCAATAAATTTTACAACTTAGATGAAACAGACAAATTTCTTGAAATACATATTGAGAAAACTGCCACAAAAAATTCTGACTACCCTATATATGTTATATAATTAAATTAATAATTAACCCCCCCAAAAAAATATCTTCTAGGCTTCATATAATGCTCCACTGATGAAGTCCATGAAATATTTAAGAAAGAGAAAACATTAGTGTCCCACAGACTCTTTCAGAAAAGAGAGAAGCTGAGCATGGTATATGGAGGCACACATCTGTAGTCCTTGCTACTCTGGAGTGGAGACAGGAGGATCACTTGAACCCAGGAGTTCGAGGCCAGCCTAGGCAACATAGTGAAACACTGTATCTAAAAAAAAAAAAGGAAAGAAAGAAAACAAAGGGACATGGAATACAAGTCAATTTACAGTTTATTTTATGAGGTCAACATAATGTTGACACCAAAAACCAAAGGATTTACAAAAAAAAACTATAGACCAATATCCCTCATGAACATAGATGAAAAAGTCCTTAACAAAAATATTAGAAGATCAAATGCAAGTTTGATTTAGTATTCTTTTTTTTATTATTATTTTTTTGAGACAGTCTCGCTCTGTTGCCTAGGCTGGAGTGCAGTGGTATGATCTCAGCTCACTGCAACCTCTGCCTCCCTAGTTCAAGCAATTCTCATGCCCCAGCCTCCCGAATAGCTAGGACTACAGGAGTGTGCCAAAAAGCCCGGCTGATTTTTTTGTATTTTAGTAGAGATGGGGTTTTACCATGTTGCCCAGGCTGGTCTTGAACTCCTGAGCTCAGGCAATCTGCCCACCTCAGCCTCCCAAAGTGCTAAGATTACAGGCGTGAGCCACCATGCGCCCAGTCTAGCATTCTTTTAAAATCAATATAATTCACTATATTAACTGAATTAAAGAGGAAAACAATATAATCTCCATAGATGTAGGAAAAGCATGTGACAAAACTTAATCCCATTACAGATAAAAACCCTCAGCAAACTAGGAATAAAAGGGAACTTCAACTTGATAAAAGGCATCTACCAAAAACCTACATCTAACATCATACTTAATGATGAAAGACTGGATGCTTTTCCCTCGAGATCAAGAATAAGGTAAAGATGTCAGTTCTCACTACTTCTTTTAAACATTGAACTGGAAGTCCCAGTCAGTGCAATGAATCAGGAAAAGGAAATAAGAAGCATATAAACTGTAAAGGAAGAAGTAAGACTGTCTTGACATAGACAACATGATCATATACGTAACAGACCCTAAGAAAGCTACCAAAATATACATATATATATACACACACACACACATAATAAATGGGTTCAATAAGGTCATATGATACAAAATCAATATACAGAAAAAAACCCTATTACATTTCTATGCACTGGCAACAAACAATTGGAAAACAAATATTTAAAGAATATCATTTACATGGTGAGGGAATTTGTCACCACCAGACCAGCCCCACAAGGAATGCTAAAAGGAGTTCTAAATCTTAAAACCAAAGCTTGATATGCACCAAAATAGAAGCTCTCAAAAGCATAAAACAGAGCCTATAAAACAGTAACACAATGGGAAAAAAACCAAGCATCTAGGTAACAATTAACATGATGAATGGAACAGCACCTCATATCTCAGTGTTAATGTTGAACATAAATGGCCTAAATGCTCCACTTAAAAGATACAGATTGGCAGAATGGCAGAATATGAACCAAATATCTGCTGTCTTCAAGAGACTCACCTAACATATAAGGATTCATATAAACTCAAAGTAAAGGGGTGGAAAACGATTCCACACAAATGGAAACAAAAGCAAGCAGAAATACCTATTCTTGTATCTGATAAAACAGACTTTTCAGCAACAATAGTAAAAAAAAAAAAAGACAAAGAAGGTCATTACACAATGATAAAAGGATCAATCCAACAAGAACATATTACAATCCTAAATTTATATGTACCTAACACTACAGCTCCCAGATTCATAAAATAATTACTACTAGATCTAAGAAATGAGTGAGAGACTTTAATACTCTATTGACAGCGCTAGACAGATCATTGAGATAGATCAACAAAGAAACAAGGGACTTAAACCATACTCTAGAAAAAATGGACCTAACATTTACAGAACATTCTACCCAAAAACTGCAGAATACACATTCTTCTCATCAGCACCTGGAACATTCTCCAAGACAGACCATATGATAGGACACAAAACAAGTCTCGATAAATTTTTTTAAAAATCGAAATTGTGGCCAGGCACAGTGGCTCACGCCTGTAATCCCAGCACTTTGGGATCCGAGGATGGCAGATCATGAGGTCAGAGATTGAGACCATCCTGGCCAACATGGTGAAACTCCGTCTCTACTAAAAATACAAAAACTAGCTGGGCATGGTGGCATGCAGCTGTAGTGCCAGGTATTTGGGAGGCTGCCAGGAAAATCACCTGAATCTGGGAGGCAGAGGTTGCAGTGAGCTGAGACTACACCACTGCACTCCAGCCTGGTGACAGAGTGAGACTCCATCTCAAAAAAAAAAAAAAAAAATCAGAATTGTATCAAGTATCTTCTCAGAGCACAGTGGAATAAAGCTAGAAATCAATTCCAAAAGGAACCCTCAAAATGATACAAATACATGAAAAGTAGACAATCTGCTCCTGAGTGATTTTGGGTTAACAATAAAATCAAGATGGAAATTCAAACATTTTTTGAAACGAATAATAGTGACACAAGTTATCAAAACTCTGTATACTGTGCTAACAGAAAAGTTTATAGCACTAAATGCCTACATTAAAAAGTCTGAAGGATCACAAATTGACAACCTAATGTTACACCTCAATTCTGTAGTTCTCAAGGAACTACAGAAACAATAACAAACCAAACCCAAAGCTAGCAGAGGAAAAGAAATAACAAAGATCAGAGCAGAAGCAAATGAAATTGAAACATTAAAAAAAGATGAAATAAAAAGCTAGTTCTTTGAAAAGATAAACTAGCTTTTCAAATGGATAGACCATTAGCTAGATTAACCAAGAAAAAAAGAAGATTCAACTAAGCTCAATTAGAAATGAAACTGCAAGTATTATAACCAACACCACAGAAATACAAAAGATCATTCGTGACTACTACGAACATCTCTATGCACACAAACTAGAAAAATCTAAGGAAACTGTTAAATTCCTGGAAACATACAACCCTCCTAGATTAAATCAGGAAAAAACAGAAACCCTAAACAGACCAGTAACAAGTAGCAAGATTCAATCAGTAAATTTAAAATTGCCACACACATACAAAAAAACCCAGGGCTTGATGGATTCACAGCTGAATTCTATCAGACATTCAAAGAATTGGGGCTGGACACGGTGGCTCACATCTGTAATCCCAACACTTTGGGAGGCCAAGGTGGGTGGATTACTTGAGGTCAGGAGTTCAAGACCAGGCAGCCTGGCCAACATGGTGAAACCCCATCTCTACAAAAAATACAAAAATTAGCCAGGCATGGTGGCACGCACCTGTGGTCCCAGCTACTCAGGCAGCTGAGGCAGGAGAATCACTTGGACCTAGTAGGCGGAGGTTGCAGTGAGCAGAGATCGTGCCACTACACTCCAGCTACTGAAACTATTCCAAAAGATTAAGAAAGAGGAAATCTTCTCTGAATCATTCTATGAAGCCAGTATCACTCTCATAACAAAACCAGGAAAGGACATAACAAAAATAAGGAAAACTACAGACCAATGTCCCTGATGAATACAGATGCAAAAATCCTCAGCAAAATACAAGTTAACCAAATCCAATAGCACATCAAAAACATAATACACCATGATCAAGTGGGTTTCATATCAGGGGTGCAGGGATGGTCTAACATATACAAGTCAATAAACGTCATACATCACATAAACAGAATTAAAAACAAAAACCATATGATCATCTCAATAGTTACAGAAAAAGCATTCAATAAGATCCAGCATCCTTTTATGATAAAAACTCTCAACAAACTAGGCATAGAAAGGACTTATCTCAAAATAATAAAAGCCATATATGACAAACCCATAATAACCAACATCATACTGAATGGGGAAAAGTTTAAGGCATTTCCCCCTAAGAACTGGAACAAGACAAGGATGCCCACTTTCACCACTTCTATTAAACATAGTACTGGGCTGGGTGCAGTGTCTCATGCCTGTAATCCTAGCACTTTGGGAGGCCGAGGCAGGTGGATTTCCTGAGCCCAGGAGTGTGAGACCAGCCTGGGCAACACGGCAAAACCCCGTCTCCTCTAAAAATACAAAAAAAATTAACCGGGCGTGGTGGTACATGCCTGTAATCCTGGATGCTCAGGAGGCTGAGGCACAAGAATTACTTGAACCCGGGAGGCAGAGGCTGCAATGAGCCAAGATCGCACCACTGCACTCCAGCCTGGGTGACAGAGGGAGACCCTGTCTCAAAGTAAATTAATTAATTAATAAAGTGGGCAAATGACATGAATAGACATTTCTCAAAAAAAGATACACAAATGGTCAAGAAACTATGAAAAATGCTATACATCACTTATCATCAGGGAAATGCAAATTAAAACTACAATGAGATACCACCTTACTCCTGCAAGAATGACATTATTAAAAAGTCAAAAAACAACAGATATTGGCATTGATGTGGTGAAAAGGGAACACTAATACATTGCTGGTAGGAATATAAATTAGTACAGCCTCTATGGAAAACAATATAGAGATTCCTTAAAGAACTATAAGTAGATTTACCATTCGATCCTGCAATCCCACTACTGGGTATCCACTCAAATAAAAAGTAGTCATTACATGAAAAAGACACATGTACACACATGTTTACTACAGCACAATTCACAATTGCAAAGATATGGAACCAACCTAAGTGTCCATTGGCCAACGAGTGGATAAAGAAAATGTGGTGTATATATATACCATGGAATACTACTCAGCCATGAAAAGGACTGAAATAACATCTTTTGCAGCAACTTGGATGTAGCAGGAGGCCATTATTCTAAGTGAAGTAACTTAGGAATGGAAAACCAAATACTGTATGTTCTCACTTATAAATGGGAGCTAAGTAATGATTATACAAAGGCATACGAAGTGATATAACAGACTCTGGAGACTCAGAAGGGGGAGGGATTTTTTAAAACCGTATATATTGAGCACAATCTATACTATTTGGGTTAAGGGGGCACTAAAATATCAGAATTCACCGCTATGTAATTCATCCATGTAACCAAAGACCACTTGTACTCCAAAAGCTATTAAAATTTTAAAAATGGCTGGGTGTGGTGGCTCATGCCTATAATCCCAGCACTTTGGGAGGCAGGGGCAGACAGATCACCTGAGGTCAGGGGTTTGAGACCAGCCTGACCAACATGGTGAAATCCCGTCTCTACTAAAAATACAAAAATTAGCCAGGTGTGGTGGTGTGCACCTGTAATCTCAGCTACTTGGGAGGCTGAGGCAGGAGAATTGCTTGAACCCGGGAGGCAGAGGTTGCAGCGAACTGAGATCACGCCATTGCACTCCAGCCTGGGCAACAAGAGCGAAACTCTGTCTCAAAAATAAAAATAAAAATAAAAATAAATGAAAATTTTAAAATATTTAAAAATAAGAATAAAGAATATCATTTACAGTATTTAAAAAGTAAAACAGATACAGTTAATAAAATATGTTCAAGCTCTCTTGAACATAAACACTATAAAACACTGTTGAGAGAAATTAAAGAAAATCTAAATAAATGGACAGAGATACTACATTCATAGAATGAAAGACCCAGTATTGTTAAGATAACAACTCTCTCCAATTTGATCTATGGATTCAAGACAAACTCAGTCAAAATCTCAGCAAGGTTTTTTTTTTTTTTTTTTTTTTTTTTTTACTCTGTTTTTTTTTTATTCTGGCTGGAGTACAGTGTTGCCATAATGGCTAACTGCAGTCTCAACCTCATTAGGCTCAAGCGATCGTCCCACCTCCCAGCCTTTCCAGGAGCAGGAACTATAGTTGCATACCATCATGCCTGGCTATTTTTTTTACTTTATTTTATTTTATTTTATTTTTTAGAGATTGGGTTTTGCCATGTTGCCCAGGCTGGTCTGGAACTCCTGGGCTCAATCCATCTACCCATCTTGGCCTCCCAAAATGCTGGGATTGTAGATGTGAGCCACCATGCCCAGCCTCCCAGCAAGATTTTTCATGAAAAGTGACAAATTTGTTCTCAAATGTATACAGACATGCAAAGGAACTACAATGGCCAAAGCTATTTTGAAAAAGAAGATCAAAGATGGAGGAATCACACTACCGGTTTTCAAGACTTACTATGAGGCTACAGCATCAAGAAAGCATGGATTGGCTGGGCACAGTGGCTCACGCCTGTAATCCCAGCACTTTGGGAGGCCGAGGCAGGCAAATCACTTGAGGTCAAGAGTTCAAGACCAGCTTGGCCAACATGGTAAAACCCTGTCTCTACTAAAAATATAAAACTTAGTCGGGCGTGGTGGCTCATGCCTGTAGTCTCAGCTACTTGGGAGGCTGAGACAGGAAGACTGCTTGAATCCGGGAGGCGGAGTGAGCTGAGATCACGCCACTGCACTCCAGCCTGGGTGACAAAGCGAGACTTTGTCAAAAAGAAAAAAAAAAGCAAGCAAGCAAGCAAGCATGGATTGACATAAAAGATAAATCAGTAGAGTGGAAGAGTCCAGAAACAAAACCATATGTATACAGTCAATTAGTCCAACGAAGGTATCAAAGCAATTCAGCAGGGAAAGTTTTTTTCAACAATAGTGCTAAACAACTGGACATCTAAATAGAAAACAGTGAACTTTAACTCCTACCTTACATCATACACAAAATTAACTTGAAGTCAATGAAAGACCTAAATGTAAAAACTGAAATGATCAAGCTTCTGGAATTAAAAAATATTCATAACCTGGGGTAGGCAAAGTTTTTTTTTAAAGTAGATATAGAAAGCACTCATCAAAAGGAAAATACTGATTCACTGGCCTTTATAAAAATTAAAACTTCTGCTCTTTGAGTGACACATTAAGAAAACGAAAAGACAAGCCACAGACTGGGAATAAACATTTATAATACATATATCTGCTAAAGAACTTGTATCTAGCTGGGCGCGGTGGCTCAAGCCTGTAATCCCAGCACTTTGGGAGGCCGAGACAGGTGGATCATCAGGTCAGGAGATCGAGACCATCCTGGCTAACATGGTGAAACCCCGTCTCTACTAAAAAATACAAAAAACTAGCCGGGCGTGGTGGC
>NW_012101865.1:2555093-2555838 GCF_000951045.1 Mandrillus leucophaeus | reverse complement strand
AGGTCAAGAGTTCAAGACCAGCTTGGCCAACATGGTAAAACCCTGTCTCTACTAAAAATATAAAACTTAGTCGGGCGTGGTGGCTCATGCCTGTAGTCTCAGCTACTTGGGAGGCTGAGACAGGAAGACTGCTTGAATCCGGGAGGCGGAGTGAGCTGAGGTCAGCCACTGTACTCCAGCCTGGGTGACAGAGCGAGACTCCATCTCAAAAAAAAAAAAAAAAAAGAAATAGTAAATAAACACATGAAAGGACATTCAATGTCAACAGTTAACAGGGAAACAAAAAGTAAAGCCACAACAAACTGTCACTACACACCATCTTGAATAGCTAAACCTAAAAAGGTTGACAATAACAAGTGTCAGCAAGGATGCAGAACTCTCACATATTGCTGGTGGCATATAAAATGGTCTAACTACTTGGGGAAAGTGCTTCCAGTTTCTTACAATCACACATCTGCTCTATGAGCTAGTAATTCCACTCCTAGTTATACAAAAGAAATGAAAACATATGCTCACACATAGACTTGTACATAAAATGTTTATAGCAGCTTTATTCACAATAGCCAGAACAACTCAAAAGGCCAACAGGTGAATGAATAAACAAATTGGGGTATAATCATACAATGGAATACATCTCAACAATAAAAAGGAATGAAGTACTGATACACACAATATGGATCAATTTCATTACTGTCTTCAATGAACGAAGCCTTTTCCATAGGGCATGTACTGTACTATTCCACTT
>NW_012101865.1:2547200-2554748 GCF_000951045.1 Mandrillus leucophaeus | reverse complement strand
TATATAGACAGAGAGAGAGAGAGAGAGAGGGAGTCTTGCTATGTTGCCCAAGCCAGTCTTGAACTCCTATCTTCATGTGATTCTCCCCCCTTCGCCTCCCAAAATGCTGGGATTACAGGCATGAGCCACTGTACCTGGCTTACTACTCCATTTTTCTGAAATTCTAGAACAGGCAAAAACTAATCTCAGCTGATAGCAATCAAGACAGTGATTAAGGCTAGATGAGAGGTTGATGGTGGGTTAATCGTCTGTCAAGGAGCAGAGGAACTTTCTGCGATGATGGAAATGTTCTGTGTGTGATAGGACTGTGGTCTACACGGTTTTCTGCATTTCTGAAAATACAGCAAACTGTATATTTAAGATCTGTGCATTTGGCCGGGTATGGCTCACGCCTGTAATCCCAGCACTTTGAGAGGCCAAGGCAGGTGGATCACCTGAGGTCAGGAGTTCGTAACCAGCCTGGTCAACATGGCAAACCCCCGTCTCTACTAAAAATACAAAATCAGCTGGGTATGGTAGCATGCACCTGTAGTGCCAGGTACTCAGGAGGCTGAGGCAGGAGAATCGCTTGAACTTGGGAGGTGGAGGATGCAGTGAGCAGAGATTGTGCCACCGCACGCCAGCCTGGGAGACAGAGCAAGACTCCGTCTCAAAAAAAAAAAAAAAAAATTCTGTGCATTTCACTATATGTATTAATTAATTACACTTAAATAAATAGTAGCTACAACACAAGGTGGTTGTGTAAAAACTAAGACGAGATCATAAAGAACAGAAGCTGGGAAGCAAACAGTCTTAGTGATACATCCCATCAGCCTCAACAGGACATTGCCGCATCCACAGTGGATTTTATGGTGACCACGAGGCCAGCAAGAATGATTTGTGTTCAGCATGAGGCTTAAGAAGATGGCAGAGGTGTGAGGAGGAGAGAAAAACTTACTGTTATTTGGCCATTGAGAATGGTTGCTATTTAGTGACAATTGTTTGCCCGGAAGGTTCACCTTGGGAGCAGCTGACTCCCAGAAGATGCCAGATAAAAGCATAATTATTGATCATCTATCAAGGCGGGCACTAATCAATATATCAAAGTTTCTTCTGTAAAAGTTACCACTAAAGGTACTGCACTAAAACAGATGGACAATTGCCCTGGTGGTAGCCTTTAATTAAAGAAGATTCCAAGAAATTCAGAGTAAGAACTGTTCTGACTACCTGCCTGCCAAGTGTAGGGAGCTCTCAATCAAATATTAGGCAACAGCCTTCTAGGAGAGGAAACACCTGCAATTGAGTCCCCACACTGAGGCTGTGGTCTCTGTGGCTTCCTTTCTCTTTGAGAGTGGCGACACCAAAGCAGGTCTGACTTAACAGCAATCTCAGTTGTATCAACTCTACATTTAAGATATCCAAAACCCTGCTGTCAGAGCTACTGACCAGCCCCCAGAGTGAAGGGGGAGTGAGGACGAAGAGGGAGGGGGCTAAGGTCCTTGAGTCCCTGGAATTCTTTCAGGAGTCTCCAATTTGGCTTCTTACCATCATCTGCATGGAAATATAGAGCTAAGAATATTTGTTGTTTCTTTTCCCCAAATTATGCAAATGCTTATGCATAAAGGCCTTGCTTGGTCCAGGAATAGTAGGGAATCAAGAACCAGGGCTTATTGTTTGGATGAGCCTGGTCTTTTTGGACTGCAGGTGCACAGAACTGGAATAATAATCCTTGACTCACGAACTTGTCCCTGCTCCATGAATGGCCCCTATTTTCAAGTAATGTAATCATAAATCCACGAGCTCGCCTGAGGCCACTATCCTACGTCCATCATTCCTTTGGGAAACCCTTCCCAATTTCATCAATGAAAGCAATGCAGGGAGAGCATAAAGCTCCCAACACTTCCTCTAACACAGATTCAACTTAGGATGCAAAGAGAGGTTTCTTTTCCAAGCCAGAGTCAGTATCCACAAGGCTGGGTGCTCACCTGGATTACCAAGAAGCTCCCTGCACGGAGGCTTTACAATCTGCAAGCCTGATTTATTTTTTTCAATAAGAGAAAAGATGTAAGTCCCTTTGAGCAAAGTATGCCTGATACATATCACAATATTTATTTTTGGTGGACTAACGGATCCGTCTTCCGGGAAAGCTAGAGAAAAAGCATTTCTTGAACTCGGATGTAAATCAGTCACCGTGAAAACCACAGGAGAATCTATATTCTTACCCCCTCCTTCCTCTGCTAACTGTACTGTGAAATAGGCAGCGACTTTTAAAAATCGTCCTTCTATTTGTTTCTAGCCCTAACACTAAAGACAGAGTTAAGAATACGGAGCCTGAGAAGCAATTGCTCCTGGAATGCCTAATTCCCTCAAATGGTACAACTGGAAATGAAAGCAGAGACCCAATCAACATGTGGGAGTTAAGTTGTATACCTGGTAGGGACAAGTACTAAGCTTTACTCAACTGCACACTCTGTCCTACAGAAGGAGGAGGCGTGTAGCTGGGCTGAGGACATAAGGGTTTTCCAAGGGGCCTGTTCACTTATTACAGGCCAGTCTCCACCTATGTTAAACGTACTGTAGAGCAGGACAAGAGGGAAACAGAAGAGACTGAAGGACCAGGGAGGAGGGAAAGGATCTTGAATGGATATGCAACTCAAACAGAGCTCTTTGAAGGAAAGCTATTTAAATCTGAGCTGTTCCTAATATTAATTATCCTGAACATCTCACAGGCTCAGATTCACATGCTACAAAGCCTTTTAATTTTCCTACCTGTCCCTGGCACTAGTGACGATAAATCAGATATACAGAGAAACCACAAAAAAACCACACATGACTAACGAACCAGCCCGTTAATGGGGAGCAAAGATCATTTGCCAAGATGACTTATTCAGACACTGTCACATATCATAACCAGCAATACCCTGGTGGCTGAATGCAGCAGGCACAGAGGGCAAGAGCTGGGGCACTCCCTGCCAAATCACAGGCACCCTTCGATGCCTGCTATCTAGGCATGAGAGATTTTACTCATGGGTGCCACCTCCACTCCCTCAAGTCAGATTTGCCCTTAGAAAATTGCTGCAACTTCTAAAAGGCCTGCTGGGTCACTGAGCTGCTAAGCTTCTAAACCTGACTATAGCTCTTACTTTGAGGCTCCTTGGAATTCCAGGTACCCTGAGGGAGAAGACCCAGCCTCGGCCACTAGCAACCTTAACTGTTAGTTTATACATCTTTAATGTAGCCATTCATTCAAGTATCTGAGTTCCAACTAAATGTCAGACCCTATTCTAGGTGCTTGGGCAGATTCATAAACAAAACAGTAAAGAGGTGGAAGTGGAGGAGACAGAAGGGTCCCCTAAATGACAACCTTTTGGTTTTACCATGAAGACTGAGGTCCAGTAATAAACAGGAATTTCCAATCAGAGTTGATGGACCAGCTACGACTTGACCCAGCTTGGATTCTTAACAGAACTGCGGCATACAGTGGTTTATAAGAACGCTGGGCCAACAGCACAGGGAAGGTGGGGAAATTCAATCCACATTTTCCTCACCCAGCCCTGCACTCTGGAGTGGTGCTGGTGCTGCATCTGACCAGAGGAAGGAGCCCTTTCTGTGGTTTGTTTGAAAACACCATATGGTCAAGGGCAAGTCCCAACGCGTTCTCAGTGCCCCAGCCAGCTTAATTCCCTTTTATAACAAGCCCCCTTCACTGGAAGGAACAGGTTCCCCAGAACAACCACCAAGCACTGGCCGGGCGCGGAGGCTCGTGCCTGTAATCTCAGCACTTTGGGAGGCTGAGGCAAGTGGATCACCTGAGGTCAGGAGATCGAGACCAGCCTGGCCAACACAGCAAAACCCCGTTTCTACTAAAAATACACCAACTAGCCAGGCGTGGTGGGGCACCTGTAATCCCAGTTAATTGGGAGGTTAAGTCATGAGAATCACTTGAACCTGGAACCTGGGAGGCGGAGGCTGCAGTGAGCCAAGACCACACCACTGCACTGCAGCCTCGGCGACAGAGCAAGACTCCGTCTTAAAAAACAAAACAAAACAAACACAAACAAACAAAAACAACAACAAAAACACAACCAAGAATCATGGGTAGGACCCAGGGCAGTCTGAATTCTTCCACTGAGTAATAACCAGAAAAAGCTGTACATTTCCATGTGTGAGACAAGTTCGTTTGAACTTGAATCCATAGGAAACCCGCCTATGAATGACATCCCCCATTTCCTATATTATCCTCAGATCTGAAAGGCAAGGCTACTACCAAGCCTTCACCCCTTTACATTCTAGCCAACACCTTTACTCTTCATGATTCCAAGCTGAGGGTAATGGGAATAATTAACTTAATCAACAGCCTGAATGTCTACTCTTGGCTAGGTGCTAGACAGAGATACAGCAGTGAATATCACGACCCCATCAACACCACCACTACCATCACACCATTGTCCCTGACTTCCAGTACAAGATATCTCAAAACAGAGTTCGGAAAGCCCAGCTGCTATGGAGTCCCTGACCAGACTGGCAGTTCACTTAGGGGCCAGGGCCAGAAGCAAGAGGGTCTATAACCAGCTTATTCTCCTCTCCCTCACCCCATTTTACAAGAAGGTCCAGGAAGGAGAGGTGGCTTGCCCAAAGTCAGACAGTTGAGAGTGAGCTGAAACTCCAACCCATGTTCTGTGGGTCTCCTCTCTCCACCACATTGCTTTTGCCAAGGTTCCAAAATTGGAAAGTGAGGAAAAATAGTTGATTCTAGTGACAGAGTGTTTCCTGACGTATGCATGTCCAGAACCTGCAGCCTCAACCATCTTATCAACACAGACCTGGTGACCACGTCCATCTGTCAGGATGCTCATGAATACACGGTGTTGATCCAGAGTCCAAGCGTCCAGTTTTCACTCATGCTCATTTATCACCCTCTCTGACTCTCTCCTGATATTTACTTTCACTTTAAAATCTTATAAGAACAGGGCCTTTTTTTATGTGATGCCAGCTCCCCCTCTGTTCCTTGGATTTAATCAATCCATGTCTGGAAATAAACAAACCAGAGAGGAAAGCAACAGTCCCTTTTGTGAAAACAGGCACCTTTCTAAAATGATCTACCCCTGGGCATGACGCAGATAGAATTCAAATGTGAAGGAAATAAAGACATCCTCCAGCAACCATCATATGCGTTCTTCCTGGGGTGGGACAGCAGGAATGGTAACTGTGTTAACAACTAAACCAAAAACCACTCTACATCTTTTGGGTTGTAATGGGAGCGTGGTCAGTGGCAGGAAGCCTGAAGAGTCAATAGCTTTCAAAACACAGAAACCAGTCCTCTCCATTCTGAGAAGCTTAAGGTCTTCAAGATTAGTAAGAGAGGGCTAGCTGAACACTAACTCCAAGTACATGCAGCATGCCTCCAGCTAGTACCAGGGGGTGCAAGAAGATGCCAGCTAGAAAGATCCAGACATCTGGCCACCAACTTAGACCTTCTCCCATCACATTATTTTATTCCCGCCTGCAAAGCACAGAATCCTCACCCCTCTTACCGCCCTCCAGTCACTCCAGCAAGCATCATCCAAGACTCTGCTGGCAAAAGAAACTGTCTTACACAGAGAGGGAAAATCAAGTTCCCTACGAGCCAGCCCGCCCTTCTTGCCGTGACTCCCAGCCCCAGGCATTCGGAAATGGACCACCATCTAAGTGCAAACACGGAGAGCATCTCTTCTGAGGAGGACGGTAGTTAATTCTTAACCCTTTGGGCAGTTTGAAAATCCGATAGCACCTCTGGATGCCCCATGAAAAACTGCATGCATGCAATTTATATGTAATTTCACCGGGGGTCACTGCCCTGCTAGGAGGCTGAGAGGGGCAAAAAGAGCCACTGTGCTCAGAAGCAGCTTTGAGAAAGAGCTATGGGTGGTGCTTTTGAGTATTCAACAGCTTAGTTCCTTAACAAGAAAGGGAGAAATTAATGCCCCTTACTTAGCTACTGCAAGTTCCAGCTTTCAATCAACCTGAGATTTCAACAGGAATCTGGAAACTGAGAGCACACAAACATGCGCACACACACACACACACATACCAAGCACTCAGCTTCCTTGTAGGCTTCCTATTGTAACTTCACAAAATGTCCTGTGATTGCTAGTTAAGTCTCCAAACAAAGTAACAGCAGAAATAAAAAGTGGAAGAGAGGTGGGTGCTGGAAGGGAGAATAGTTCAGACAAGGAGAAGGGGATAATCTGGCTAAGCTCTCCATCGGCTCTGAGCAGGTCTTGACAGAGCAGGTCCTGATCCTTGCTGCCTGCTCTTCCTGGAAATCAGGGCCGACCTGCTGACTTCTTTGCAGCAAATCAAAAGTCCAGGCAAAAGCAGTCCTTTCTTTCCTTTGAGTCCATGGGGAGGGGAGAGCATCCTCTCGTTTCTAGGGAGGAGACCCTGGCCCACAGCTTGCCCACGGCCCCCTCGTGGCCTGGGGGTGTCACTGCAGCCCCCTCTGCATTGCTGGGCACCATCCGCACGCAGGCAGTTCTAACAGTGGTCCAGCAGAATATTTAGTCAGCAGTAGCAAACTGGCAACTGTCTTCAAGCCTTGTGAGGCTTGTGTTTGCTTCTGATTTCTTAAACTAAGATTCAGACTTAAAGTGATCCTTCTAAATCCCTCCTCGTACAATCCCTACAGGGAACCAGCTCAAGACCTGCTTCATTAAGCCAATAACCTCGGAGCTTCCGTAACATGACCACTGCTTTATCATCTCTTCCTGCATCACATGCAATTATGTACAATCGTGTACAATTGTTCCAAAGCTCAATAGAAACAGAATGCACAATATCCTCTGGTTTGTAGGTTGCTTACTAGATTACAAAATATTTGCAGGACACCAAATATCCCCTTAAATCCTGGGTTTTCAGGTAAGCAGGTCCTACAGGGGTTTTGGACTTAAGGTTACACAGTGAAAAAGAATGGAACCAGTGACTCTGTGTCCATAAATGCAAAAAGCGGGTGCACTAAGAAACGAACTCCTCTCTCATTAGCAACTCCGCAAAGGGAAGGAGTGGGGCTCACTGGGGCTGGAGGTTGGACAGGACAGACCAGAGTCTGGGAGTGAGGGGGCAGTTGGTCTAGGGGTTCAGCTGCCATCTGTCACGGTGGGGACGATTAACTGACCCGAGTGGTGGGAAACTGTGTAGGGAGGACAGAAGGTGGGACACTTGGGAGGAAAGGGGAAGGTGCAAAGTGTAGTCTGCAGGGCCATAAGTAGACCCGGGACCAGGAGTGACTGAGGCAAGGGAAAGGGGTGGGAGCACCGGGATCAGGAGTGACTGAGGCAAGGGAAAGAGGATCTTCTCCTTAGTGGGGGCAACTGGTGGGAAGAATTGTGGGGGCTGAGTTCATACCTCCTTGACTTTCTCCCGCTGGGCTCGCACTCGGCTCTGGGGCTCCTGACTCTCATCGGCCCTCATTCCCAGGACGGGGTGGCGGAGGCGGCTCCGGAATGCGTTGAAGTCAAAGCGGAAAGAGACGCCCTCGTCCCCGGGCCTGGAGGCCGGGATGCTATTGCCCCGGGCCGCCGTGGCCTCCTC
>NW_012101865.1:2537829-2545420 GCF_000951045.1 Mandrillus leucophaeus | reverse complement strand
CCGGGCTTCTCAGCGCTAACGCCGAGCCGCGGCGATGCTGTTCGTGGCTGGAGCCAAGCCAGAGAGCTGTGACCGCGGCGGGGTCGGCGGAGGCGGTGTTTCCACTAACCCCCCGCAGACCACTGCGTGCCTTCCTTTTCCTACAACCCAAACGGGGCCAGGGCCCCTGGGTGGAGCATTGAGGGAGGCTGACCGCAGCCTTGAGAAGCAGCGAAAGGAAGAGCGCCCCGAGCGTGTCTACAGTAGACCACACACATCATGTGACGGACGTGTACCTTGATGCCTACGTGTGTTTATATGCACATGTGTGCGTCTGGGCATAGATCCATATGCACACAGAGACTGGCATGTGGGTGTGTACATGCACTCAAACATACACTTAATTTGGGTATGGACACCCAAGTGATTATACCACAGTATGCATAGACATATATGCAAATTAGCACAAACATGGACATGTGCACCCGCATACCCACATTCAGGCAACAGATACCTCCAAAAACAGCCGGGCATCAACTCCCAGACACGCGTGTCCTCAACCGCAAGGCCGTCACACCTTCCTCCTTGGACTTAGTCTCTGCATCTTCCCTTCCTGTTAAACCTAACCCAGGGTGAAGCAACATTGTGCTGTGTGGGTCTTTCATACAAAACACTTTATAGAGACAAATAACAGCAGAGGGACAGACAAATTAAGCGGTTTGTAATAGGCAAGAGGGAAAGTATCTACTTTCAACTGCAATTTAAAATGAAATGCAGCGTTGACGAGACAGAAAATACTGCAGGGAAGCCTTTGCCAACAGAAGAAGGGGGCCAGGCAGGCTCTCTCCTCGTAAATCTTGCTTCTTCCCTGAGGTCTGATGCGGATGGGCGGCTGGGACTCAGTCATCCTTCTACCTCTGGCCAGACAACTGACAGCAGACCCACCCTCGATGTTTAAATATCCCTGGCATGCAACTTTCTCTCAACTGAAAATGAAAGTGGGGTAACAGGTGCAAACATTTTGGTCACTGGAGATGACTAATCCTTCCCAATCCCACAAATACACGCAGCTTAAATATAAAATTCTAATTCAGATATTTCAATCTCTGGTGAGTTTGGTTGGCAGGTTGATATGGAACCAGCTGTGCATGTCAGAGATAAGCATGTGACCCTTTTGGGTGCAGGAGCCCAGAGACCTGGCCTGGCCTCACCCATGTCGCCAACACCCAAGCATCGTCTCACTGGGTCTCAGTGCAGGAAAGGGCAGCCATGTGTTTGGAGAACCAGGCAGGGAGCCAGCATTCATTAGAGTCGTCATCTGCATTGTTCCTCATTGAGAGTGTAGGGGAATCACTGTTCAGTCCCCTGTGAAGGTAGGATCCAGGAAGGGAGAAGAGCAGAGCTGAATCTCAGAAGGAAATGTCTGTTTGAACTAGATGCTCACTGTGATATGACACTCTGACCAAACTCTGCTATGCTCCGTGAGCCAGGGTAGAAAGTGGGACTGCAGCAAGACTGACGTGCCTTTCAAACTCGGGCTACGAAAACTAGAGGCCCCAGCAGGTAACTCCATTTCAAAGTGATGTGATGTTGGTGATCACACCAAGTTGTTGATACCATCACTTGCTAGGGAGATACCAGTCTCTCTCTAAAAAGCTCTCTGAAACCCTGGGTGTCCCCTTGCCCCACACCTCTAGCCCCCAGAGACCTCATACATCCCGTGGCTCTTCTCCCACTGACTTGTGACTATTGGCGTGCTTTCTCAAAGCAGGTGCTCCGTTCTTCACCATGGCTTGCTTACTTCTCTAACTCTCTAACTTAGCTAACTGCCCAGGTCTTAATCACAATGCCTTCCACATGGGCACTGTGTTTGCTCAGTAAATGAATGAAGAAATGAGTGAGTAGATGCCCATTTCACAGATGTGGAAACTGAGGCTCAGGGAATGGAACAACAGTGAACTAACATTTTCTATGTGCCAAATACATATTGTCTCATTTACTTTCCAGAATAATCTTTGTGGTAGATAATTATTAACAGCCCCATTTTACAGATAAGAATACCAAGGAGACTTGGGATGAGTTATAAGTATCTATATTAGAGTTCTCCAGAACAACAGAACCAATAGGCTATATACAGATATATAAGAAGAGATTTATTATGAGAGATTGACTTCTGTGATTATGGAAGGCTGAGAAGTTCCACAGTCTGCCGTCTGCAATCTGGAGGTCTAAAAAACTGGTGGTGTAGTTCAGTCCAAGCTAGGAGGCCTGATAGTGTAAATACTAGTCTGAGTCTGAAGACCCGAGAACCAGGAGAGCTGACGTCCAAGAACAAGAGAAGATGGATGTTCCAGCTCAAGCACAGAGCATGGATTTGCCATTCCTCTTCCTTTGTGTTCTGTTTGGGCCATCGGTGGATTGGATACTGCCCACCCACATTGGTAAGGGCAGATCTTCTTTACTCAATTTACTGATTAAATTACTAATCTCTTCCAGAAATTCCCTTACAGACACACCCAGAAGTGATGTTTTATCAGCTATGTAAGCATCCCTTAGCCCAGTCAAATTGACACACAAAATTAACCTTCACAGTATCTTTCTCAGTTTAATTCAGAAATTCAAACGGAACTGAGAACAGAAACAAACAGCTATTTCTAAAAATCTATTTATTCTGTCAACAAATCTTTATTCAAATTAGATGCAAGATATTGCACTAGTTTTGGACACAAAGGTGAGCAAAGCATGGTCCCTTGTTACTATCGATTAATTCATTCAGTAAAAAACTACTTATTGAACACCTGCTATGTGCCAGGTACAGAGAGGCAGGGGATACAGCCCTGTCACAGACGTGAAGCCTGCCTTCATGGAACTTCTTGTCTAAAAGGCAACAAACACAGACCAATCTGGCCCATCAGGAAGGGAACCCCCAGGCACCAGTGTTAGTGCTTCACTCACATCCTGTCTTACCCTCACAACAGCCCTCTCTGAGGTAGGTCTCAAGAACCCAGTCTAGCAGATGGGGAAATTGAGACTCAGGGTGTGATGTGACTTGTCCAAAGCCACATAGGGCAAATATGAGGGGAAATCAGGCCCATCTAATCACAGAATCTATGTGCTTTTTGTTAATGATATTAGCAACTACTAAGATTGATGGAGCACTTACTATGTGATTGAGCCCTTTTAAAAACATGTTAAAGACTAAACTGGCCAGGCACAGTAGCTCACGCCTATAATCTCAGCACTTTGGGAGGCCAAGGTGGGCAGATCACCTGAGGTCAGGAGTTCAAGACCAGCCTGGCCCACATGGGGAAATCCTGTCTCTACTAAAAATACAGAAATTAGCTGGGCGTGGTGGCATGTGCCTGTAATCCCAGCTACTCAGGAGGCTGAGGCACAAGAATCACTTGAACCTGGGAGTTGGAGGCGATAGTGAGCCAAGATCATGCCACTGCTCTCTAGCCTTGGTGATACAGTGAGGCTCTGTCTCAAAAAAAAATAATAATAATAAGACTAACTTATTTGATCCTTACAGCACCCCATGTGAGGGGTACCATTAAGCACAGAGATGTTAAGGAACTTACCCAAAGTCACACAGCTGGGAAGTGGCAGAAGAGAGATTTGAGCCCAGACAATCAGGATCCAGAGCCCTCTATGCCTGTCAGAGTCTACTGTCTCCCTCTTGTAATGCTGTGAGAGCAGGTTCTATAGGTAGTGAGAGCAAAGAAAGAGCACTGGCCTCAGGCAAGATCATCACAGGTTTGTTGGGAGGATTATGTAAGTTCATTCAGTTGTTCAACAAGCAGGTACAAGACACCTGATGTATATACCCAACCCAAGGCAATACACTAAGCTTTAGGGATATAGTAGTGAGAAAAAGCAGATACATTTCTCCCATCATGGAGCCTACAGTCTCATGGGGAAGATGAGTTTAAACAAATAACTTCCAAAGGAGTATGAGCTGAGATGAGAGAGAGGAAGGAGAGAGAAACATTGCCTTAAGAGCAGGCAACAGTGGACCTGGACCCAGGCTTCACTGGGTGGCCAGGGGAGGCTCCCCCTGAGGATGAGTGCAGTTACCTAGGCAGAAGGAGAGTGAGAATGCCCAGGCTGAGGGGGCAGCACAGGCAAAATCCCTGGGTTGGAGGGAACATGGTGCTTTTGAGAATAGAAGTCAGTAGGTCTGGAGTAGAGAAAATGATGGAGAAAGACAAGAAGTGATGGCGAATGAATTAGGGCAGGAGTGGGAGTGTGTAGGCAGAGGTGGGCGGGCAGATTCCAATGAATATTTTTAAAGGTTACTCTAGCTACAGTGTGGAAGGCAGAATGGAAGACAGGGGTGAATGAAGGGGGTACCTTTCAGAAGATATTGCAATAGTCTGTGCTAGACTTTTTGGGAAGTGGGAGATGGATAGCACCACAGGATCCAAACCATATTTAGAAGTCAAAATTGACAGGATCAGGTGATGGCTTGAACTTGGGCAGTGATGGAGAGGGAGGTATCTCCCAGGGTCTCTTTCGTGCCTGGTGGGGGTATTTGTTGAGATGGGAGCAGTGAACCAGGCTGTAAGGGACTCCCCTTCAGCTCTTGCACTGAGGCAGCTGGGCAGTTGGTGCAGAATCTGAATCTCAAATGGTCATTAGTCTCATTTAGAATCGAAGACTAGAGATAAAGCCAAGCTCGAGCCAAGAGATAATCATCAAGCAGCTTCCTTAATAGCCACCAGACAAATTTGGCACTGGGCAGAAGAGACACTGATGACTGTTGGAGGGGCTGCACCCGTGAGAACACACCAAGTTAGTCCTGAGAGACAAAAGGCCCTGCAGCCATCCTGGCCTCACCCCAGCAGGCTGCGGGATCCAGTCAATACCTCACTGTGCAGTAGGGGTCAATTTCAGGGTCATAGAACCAGGAACACCTGGCATGAGGCTTTTAAAATGACAGCGTAAAGGTTTTGTTTTAACTCTTCTTACCCGAGTCCCCAGTCCTGCAGCAGAAGCAGCGGTCAGCTGGGGCTTTGCCATGGGTCCTAGCACTGGGTGCCTAGTGGTTAGAGCAGGGGAGCAGAGGTTGTCTATCGGGGGCAATTTTGCCCTCAGGGAATATTTGGTGATTTCTGGAGATAATTTAGATTGTCACAACCGGGGGCGGAGTGCCACTAGTGGGTGGAGGTCAGAGATGCTACTGCACATCCTGCAATGCACAGCACAGTCCCCCACAACAAAGAATTATCGGGTCCCAAATATCAGTGGTGCAAAGGGTAAGAAACCCTGGCTCCAAGCCAAGGCTGTGAGGTCAGACAGGTTCGGGTCTGAAATCCTGGTTTTACCACACATTTGGCTGGTTGATCTTGGGTAATTTGTGTGACCTCTCTGAGCCTCAATTTCTCCATCTGTCAAACGGGATTAATAGTGATACTCACCTCAGAAAGATGATGTGAGGATTAGATAAGATCACTGGCAAAGAGCTTGAGGCAAATGTTTACTCATCCTTTGAGTGAGCGGGTCTACTCCCAAAGCCAAGTCCTTAGTATGCTGGAGAAGGGAACATGGAGTGGTAGGAATGAGGACCCTGCAGCCACAGTGCCAGCTCTAAGCCTGGACTCAGTCACTTACTAGCAGTGACACCTTGGGAAATTGCCCACTTTTTGAAGCCTGAGTTTCCTCATCTGTGAAATGAAGATGATCATAATGCCCATGATGTAGGATGGATATGAGGACTTAGGAGCTAATTTTTGTAAATATCTCAGCATAGTGTCTGGCACACAGCAGCACTCAATAAATATGAAGTAATGTTACACAAGACAAAAAGAATCAGCACTGCTTCACTTCCTAGTGGCAGGCAAGATAGCAACCCAAACTGCTATATTGTAACTCAGAGCTTTGAGAGATGCTAGAATTTCAAATACTCTGTCCATGGTCCCTATGAGAACTTTCACTTGTCAGACTGTACACACCGCTTTTTCATTTCAGAAGATATGATCCCTGTTTGGACGATATTTCATTTCAGAAGATATGATCCCTGTTTAGGAAGCCCTGTGGCGCTAAGCGCTGCTCAGAGAAGCCCCTCCTCTCCAGGAGTTTCGAGATCATTCAGCCCAATGGTGGAATGTTGCGGATGTGCAATTTAAGGATCAGAGCCTGTAAGTAACTTGCAGCTGGAGGCAGAGCAGACGCTGGCTAGCAGTACTTAAGAATCCCAGCTGAGGCTGCTTCCGCACGCACAGGAAGGCATCAAGGTTCTTCTCGTTCCCATGGTCCTGGGTTATGTTTACCTCACTGACATTGTGAGGATAAAATGAAATAATCCATATTAATGTCTAAACAGTGTGCCTGGCATATAGTAGGAACTAAATGTTAGCTATTATTATTTACAGTCCTGGCACTTTTTAAAGGGCATGTAAAATAAATATCTTTGATTCTCATAAAAATACATTTCCAAAAGCTTACATCAAGCACCATAAAGCCAGAAATAAAACAGTCTCTTTAAAATGCAACCCTGACGTAATTTAGTCACCTGGTTCCCCTTGCTAATATCAAGGAGTTTTTGTTTGTGTGTGTCTGTTTTTTAAATGTCCATGAGTTGAGGCTCCAGGTTCTACGCAGTGTGTCAAAGTATCTGCCCCTCTAGGGTTAGAATGGTAAGAAGGGCTGAAGGCATCAGCCAGGCATTGCTGGGCGAACACCACCCGGACCATACAATCACGGGAAGTCCCCTTAAAACTTATCCCCTGTGCCATTCAAGTTTTTTTCTAGAAGCAGATTAATAAGCCAGAGTGGCAGGAGGGCATTGTGGTTGTAGCTTTGATTCTCATAAATCCACGTTCGAATCCAAGTTTTGCCTCTTCAGGGACACGTAACCTTGAGCAAGTCTCCTCCTCTGTTTGAGCATCAGCTTCCTTAGCAGTGATGATAGTACTCAACTCAGTATGTTAAATGTTAGTATTATCAGAAGAAGTAAAGCATAGCCAGTTGAAGATTTGAGGTTGATATAGGAAAGAGAAGAAATATTGGGGTTTGAAGAAGGAGTCTCATGTGTTATCTTACTTGTTCCCAAGTCCCACTTCTGCCACTTGATTGGGTGACCTCGGCAGGTCACTCATCTGTCTTAGACCAGTTTTTCCATCTGCAAAGAGGCCCATAATACCTTAAATGAGATGACCCACGGGCAAGCACTTTGTGAGTGATAAAGCCAAGAAGACATATTCATTAGCGCTGTGATCCCTTTTCAGAAAGAATTGTCAACATTCCACAAATATTTATTGTGACCCACACATGATATTAAAAAAGTTTAAACATATCCTAATATTTAAATTTTTAAATTAAAAATTTTAAACATACCGTATTTCTTACTTTATTCCATTCTATGTTTTAAAAATTATTCTATTCTATGTATTTTAAAGAAATAAAAAAGCTGCACGGAGCTAGTCATTTTGCCCTCTTGGCCAAAACGTTCCAGATCGCTGCCTTTGGGGCACTTGGTAAGATTGCCCGCCCCCTTGTGGTTGAGTGGAGCCGTGTGACGAGTTGTGGCCAATAAGCTGTGAGCAGAAATGACAACTGTCACTTTGAGGCCCAAGCATTTAATTGAGGGTGCCATATCCTCTAGAGCTGC
>NW_012101865.1:2528451-2536889 GCF_000951045.1 Mandrillus leucophaeus | reverse complement strand
AAAAAAAAAAAAAAATCCTTCATGAGAAAAGTTATATTCTTTTTTACATACCAAGTCTTATAATCTACGGTGGGTTTTACATTTATAGCCCGTCTCAATTCAGCCAAGCCACATTTCTAGTGCACCGCAAGCCCTGGTGGCTTCTGGCTGGTGCCTATGGACATAGGTGCTGCCCAGCAACTTATCATCCCCTAAAACTGAAACTCTGTACTCATTAAACACTAACTCCACATTCTTCCCATCACCCAGTCCCTGGTAACCACTATTCTACTTTCTGTTTCTATGAATTTGACTACTCTAAGCACCTCATATAAGTGGAATGATACAGTATTTGTCTTTTTGTGACTGTCTTACTTCACTTAGCGCAGTGTCCTCACAGTTCATCCGTTTGCATGTGACAGAACTTTCTTCCCATTTAAGGCTGAATAATACTCCATCGTGTGTATCTGCCACATTTTCCCTGTCCATTCATCCATCAAAGCACACTTGGTTTGCTTCTATGTTTTCGTTATTGTGAATATGCTGCTATGAATGTAAGTATGGGTATATAAATGTTGACTCGTTATGTTATGTGTGTTGTTGTTGTTAAAATGGGATTGTACCATGCTCACTGCTTAGGCAATCTGCTTTTTCTAATGTACCAATATGTCAGGAGCATTTCCGTGAAATTAAATATTCTTCTACTTCATTGTTCTGAACAGCCAAATAGTATTTCTTATGTGGCTCTATGATCATTTATTTACCCAATCTGCTACCATCGGACATTTAGGTCATTTCTAATTGTCAATTACTTTTGACAAATAGTTTCTCCTTCTCATAATGCCTCATCTCTAACAGAGCAGACAGTAGGAGGACACATTCAGATGGAGGACGGCGTGTCACCCCAGGGCATCCACTGTCACCAGGGTTTTGCCACAGAAGACCCAATATCTTTGTAGCTGTGGAGTGCAGAGCCTTCTCTGGGCATTGCAAGGAGAGCTGTGCACAGCTGTGAAAAGAGTATTGGAGTCAGGAGGCCCTGAGCAGTTCGAGGTCCCGCCACGTTCAAGCCCTCAGACATCCTCTCTGAGCCTCAGTTTCCTTATTTGGAAAATGAGGATGATGATACTGGCCCCTTGGTATTTTTTTGTTTTTTAAATTGACAAATACAACTTGTATACATTTATGGTGTACAGCATGATGTTTTGACATCTATTCACATTGTGGAATGGCTAAATCAAGCTAGCTAACATATGCATTATCTCACCTATTGTTTGTGGTGAGAACACTTAAAGTCTCCTCTCAGAAGTTTTCAAGTATGCAATACATAGCTATTAACTACAGACACCAGGTTGTACAACAGATCTCTTGAACTTATTTTTCCTAAGTGAAATTTTGTATTCTTTGACCAACATCTTCCAACCTCCCCTCCTCGCCTCTGATAACCACCATGCTGCTTTCTGCTTCTATGAGTTTGACTTTTTTAGATTTCAGTTTTAAGTGAAATCACACAGTATTTGTCTTTCTGCGTCTGGCTTATTTCACTTAACAATGTCCTCCAGGCTCATTTTCTTTATCCGTTCATTTGTTGATGGACATTAAGTTGATTCTGCATCTTGGCTATTTGAATAATACTGCAACAAAAGGGGAGTGCAGATATCTCTTGGACTGATTTGAGTTCATTTCCTTTGGATACATACCTACTAGTGAGATTGTGGGATCATATAATAGTTCTATTTTTAGTTTTTTGAGGAACTTCCATACTGTTTTCCCTAATGGCTATTTTTTTTTTTTTTAAGTCAGAGTCTCACTGTGTTGCCCAGGCTGGAGTGCAGAGGTGCGATCTCAGCTCATTACAACCTCTGCCTCCCGGGTTCAAGCAAGTCCCCTGCCTCAGCCTCCTGAATAGCTGAGACTACAGGTGTGCACCACCATGCCTGGCTAATTTTTGTATTTTTAGTAGAGACGGGGGTTTCACTATATTGGCCAGACTGGTCTCGAACTCCTGACCGGCCCATAATGGCTATTCTAATTTACACTCCCACTAACAGTGTACAGGTTTCCTTTTTTCCATATCCTTGCCAACATTTGGTATCTTCCATCTTTTTGATAACAGCCATTTTAACAGGTATTAGTTGATATCCTGTGGTTTAAATTGGAATTTCTCTGATGATCAGTGATGCATTTTTTTCATATACCTGTTGTCCATTCATATGTCTTCTTTTGAGAAATGTCTATTCACCTCCTTTGCCTTTTTTTTTTTTTTTAAGACGGAGTCTCGCTCTGTCGCCCAGGCTGGAGTGTAGTGGCCGGATCTCAGCTCACTGCAAGCTCCACCTCCCGGGTTTACGCCACATTCTCCTGCCTCAGCCTCCCAAGTAGCTGAGACTACAGGTGCCTGCCACCTCACCCGGCTAGTTTTTTGTATATTTTAGTAGAGATGGGGTTTCACCGTGTTAGCCAGGATGGTCTTGATCTCCTGACCTCATGATCCGCCCGTCTCGGCCTCCCAAAGTGCTGGGATTACAGGCTTGAGCCACCAAGCCCGGCCCCATTTTTTAATTGAGTCATTTGTTTCCTTGCTATTAAGTTGTTTGAGTCACTTACATATTTTGAATGTTAACCCCTTATCAGATGCGTAGTTGTGAATAATTTCTCCAATTCCATTGGTTATCTTTTCACTGTGCTGTTTCTTTGACTGTGCAAAAACTCTCTAGTTTGATGTAGTCCCATTTGCCTATTTTTGCTTTTGTTGCCTATGCTTTTGGGATCATATCCAAAAAACCATCGCCCAGACTGTCACGGAGTTTTCCCCCTATGTTTTCTTCTAGTAGTTTTCTTCTAGTGTGGAAGTCTTTCATCAATTTTGAGTTGATTTTGATGTAAGAGAAGGATCCAATTTCATTCTTCCGCATGTGGATATCCAGTTTCCCCAAACCATTTCTTGGAGAGACTCTTTTCCCCATTGTGTGTTCTTGGCCCCTTGATGTTGTTATGAAGGTAAGTTTGACTGTGAATTCTGTTAAGGAAGTCAGACTGAGCACATACATAGAGCTCTGCTTTCTCCCGATGCTCCGCTAAACTTGAAGGCAGAAAGGATTATTTTTTAAAGACATGAAACCATGAGGATAGTTAGCACAAAAGAGGAGATGACATTAGAAAAATTTGGAAGGCAGCAGATCGATGGCCTTTAACTTAGCGGAAGCAAGAACCCCGAACCCATGGAGCGCAGTGGTTCACACCTATAATCCCAAAACTTTGGGAGGCTGAGGTGGGAGGATCACTTGAGGCCAGGAATTTGACCAGCCTGGCCAACATAGTGAAACCCTACCTCTACTAAAAATACAAAAATTAGCTGGGCGTGGTGGCGTGTGCCTATAATCCTAGCTACTCAGGAGGCTGAGGCAGGAGAATCGCTTGAACCCGGGAGGCAGAGGTTGCAGTGAGCCGAGATCGCGCCACTGCACTCCAGCCTGGACCACAGGGTGAGACTCTGTCTCAAAAAATAAATAAATAAAAATAAAGAACCCTGAACCCTAAACTGCCAATGGAGAAAGATGAAAGTAACCCAGTTTATGCTGCAGAACCCCCAATGGCTCAGTGATTGTCTGCAGATACCGAGGTGAGGTGGAACTGATGACAGCAGAGTGCTTCCCTTCCCTTCTTTGACTTCCCTCCACCCAGTTACTGCGTCTGATGGAAACATTGGTCAGGTCTGAGGTGCAGAGGTGAGCGAGGCTGTCCCCTCTATGGGCACATGCAGCTGCTGTGTGCCAGGCACTCTGATGGGCTTCAGGTGTCCTGGGTGGGGGAGGGCGGCAGACAGAGAAGCACAGCCAAAGTGGGTCCGTCCCAGGAGGTGGACTCTTCTGGATCCAGAAGAAAGCCTGCAGAGGCAAGTTACAGACCAAGACGAAGGAGATGCAGGCAGGGAGGTCTGGCGGGCTGCCTCACCCAGAGGTTGGAGCAAATTCTTAAGATGGGGTCTTGGAAGCCTGAGGGGACAAAGGCCTTGTCCCAAACTCATACGTAGCCTGGCCCTGCCCATCACTCCAGCCCTGGCTCTCTCCCTGCCTCCTTTTCCTCCACCCAGGCAGACAATGGCTTCCTCCAGACCTCTGCTCCAGGTTCTTTCTCTTCAGCCCTCGCTTGGAGAGGTGCAGGAGATGTCCTGCCAGTAACTAGGCACCGAGTCCCCAGTGTGGGGCCCTGCCACTCCCGCATCAGACCATTCCTGCCCTCTGTTAGCACCATACCCCCTTCTAGGAAATCACCCCTGAATCCTGCTCTCAGAAACTCCTTCTCCCCATCGGTTGTCACATGAAGAGCTCACTGCCGTGCCTTTAACCCTCCCAGAGGCACATGTGCTCTTCTAACCATCTGAAAAGAACAAGCCTCCAGCAGGACACGGTGGTTCACGCCTGTAATCCCAAAACTTCGGGAGACTGAGGCAGGCGGATCACTTGAGTTCAAGACTTTGAGACCAGCCTGGCCAATATCATGAAACCCTATCTCTACTAATAATACAAAAATTACCTGGGCATGGTGGCAAGTGCCTATAATCCCAACTACTCAGGAGGCTGAGGCAGGAGAACTGCTTGAACCCGGGAGGTAGAGGTTGCAGTGAGCCAAGATTGCTCCACTGCACTCCAGCCTGGGTGACAGAGCAAGACTCTGGGAAAGAAAGAAAGAGAGAAAGAGAGAAAGAGAGACAGAGAGAGAGAGAGAGAAAGAAAGAAAGAAAGAGAGAGAAAGAGAGAAAGAGAGAGAGAAAGAGAGAAAGAGAGACAGCGAGAGAGAGAGAGAGAGAAAGAGAGAAAGAAAGAAAAAAGAGAGAGAAAGAGAGAGAGAAAGAAAAAAGAAAGAGAAAGAGAGAAAGAAAAAGAAGGAAGGAAGGAAAGAAGGAAGGAAGGAAGGAAAGAAGGAAGGAAGGAAAGAAGGAAGGAAGGAAGGAAGGAAGGAAGCCTCCAAAGGTCAAAGGGCTATAGTTCTAATGGTGGATACCTAGGCAATGGGACCAGTCATTCAGACAAAGGAGTGCTGCTCCAATCTCACCAGCGGGCAGCCAGCCTTCTCCAGTGTAGGTAATGCCCACTATGCTAAGGGAAAGTAGGGGGAAGGTATTCCTGCTCCTGTTTATCCACATGGAGTCAAGCGCCTTTAGCGAAGGCAAACACTTCCACAGGACAAGGGCCAAGTCATTTCAGGGCCATGTCCTCTGCCCCTGGGTTGCTAGATTTAGCAAATAAAAACACTGGGCAGGGGCCAGAGGCAGTGGTTCACGCCTGTAATCCCAGCACTTTGGGAGGCGAGGCAGGTGGATCACTTGAGGTCAGAAGTCCAAGACCAGCCTTGCCAATATGGGGAAACCCTGTCTCTACTTCAAACAAACAAACAAACAAACAAAAAACGATAATTTAGCTGACCGTGGTGGCACACGCCTGTAATCCCAACTACTTGGGAGGCTGAGTCAGGAGAAGTGCTTAAACCTGGGAGGCAGAGATTGTAGCGAGCCGAGATTGCGCCACTGCACTCCAGCCTGGGTGACAGGGCGAGACTTTGTCTCAAAAAAAACAAAACAAAAAAAATACTGGACAGGAAGTCCAGTTAAATTTGAATTTTAGATAAGCTACAAATAATTTTTACTAAGTATGTTCCATGCATTATTTGGGACATGCATATACTAAAAGGATACTCATTATTTATGTGAATTTCAAATTTAACAGGCTTTCCTGTATTTTTTTCTGATGATTCAAGCTGCCCTTAGCTGACTATACCACACACAGGGGCTGGCACATGGTAGGTACTGATTGAGGGAGGGATTTGTTTCACCTTCGAACTGGAGGCAAAATCCAAATTTTACATTTCACTGGGTCAGAGTGGACTTTCTAGTTACTGCTGTGAGTTTTAATTATCAAAATGAAACTGTTTACTTTGACCAAAAGGGGAACAGAAAGTCACAGATCTGCCTGAATTATCAGCAGGAGTCAAGAAGGGAAATCTGTTCTTTATAGAGCAAGTTTGCAGGGAGAGGAGACCATTTCCTCATTGTCCCCCTCAATTCCAGCCTATTCAATTCATTTATACAATAAATATTTATTGAGTGCCTACTGTGTGCCAGGCACTGCTCAACAAACCAATGACATTATTATTATCATCCTTCTTATGGTCCCATTTGATTGAAGAGGAAAACTGAAGTCCAGAGTAGTTAGGTGACTTGCCCGAGGTAATACAGCAGGTGGGCGTTGGATATAAGATTAACACCCAATATATCCAATACCTGAGCCCTTGCTCTTTCCATTGTGTGACTCTGTAGCGGTACAAGGCCCTTAGAAGGACCTAGGCAGGTAGAACTCATACAGAAAGCCTGCAGCCCCTCAGCCAACACCCAGTATTATCCTTTTATCTCTGATGCATCTACCTGGCTCCCCTTCAACCACTACCACCTGTCCCAAGCCACACTCGCTCTTGCCTCGATAACAGCAATAATTTCCAGGCTGGTCCACTTCTCCAGCTCCCTGCAATCTGTTCTCCACACAGAAGGCAGAATGATCCATATGAAAGGTAGATGTAACCATGTCACCTTTGTACTATGTCATTTTTCTTTCTCTCACTCTTTTTTCTTTCTTCCTTTCTTTCTTTTCAGTTTTGCTCCTGTTGCCCAGGCTGGAGTGCAATGGCATAATCTCAACTCACTGCAACCTCCGACTTCTGGGTTCAAGCAATTCTCCTGCCTCAGCCTCCCAAGTAGCTGGGATTCCAGGTGCTCACCACCATGTCCAGCTAATTTTGTATTTTTAGTAGAGACAGGGTTTTGCCATGTTGGCCAGGCTGGTCTCAAACTCCTGACCTCAGGTGATCTTCCAACCTTGGCCTCCCAAAGTCCTGGGATTACAGACATGAGCCACCGCACCCAGCCACCTTTCCACCTTTCTACCTTTCTGTCTATGTCCTCGGATATCCACAAAGCTGCTAACCATTGTCTGGCTAATAATCCACCTCTGCTGACTCCTCCAGCTGCCTCTTGCTTCCTTGGCCTGTAGCAGTCAGTGTTATCTTTTACTGCATATCATCCCAACATTTAGTGCCCTAAAACAACTGTTTATATCTCTTGTGATTCTTTGGGTTGACTGGGCTCAGCTGTATGGTTCTTCTGGGGCTGCAGTCATCTGGAGGCTTGACTGGGTTGGCTTTCCAAAGTGGCTTACTCACATGTCTGATGGTTGCTGATGGCTGTTGCCTGGGAGTTCAACGGGCTGTTGCCTGGAGTGCCAACATGTGGCCTCTCCATGTGGCTGGGGCTTCTCACAGCATGCCAGCTGGGTTCTGAGAGACAGTGTCTCAAGAGTGAGCATTCCAGTAGCTCTTAATTTCCAGGCTAGGCCTAGAATTGACAGAGCATCAATTCTACCACTTTATTTTTGGTTAAGAAGTCACAGGGCCAGTGCCAATTGAAGGGAGGAGAAATAAGCTTCATTTCTCAATGGGAAAACTTTATGGTTTGCTTTAAAACGCCACAGTCTCGGTTTCAGATCACAGGAACTGTAGCAGCTTGTTTAGGAAGAAAGGAATTTAATAAAAGGGAAAGGTGCTTACACCAGCGTTGGGAGGGCTGGAGAGGCTGGCTCTAGGCTGAGCTTCCAGATATGATCCCCAGAAGAGCTTCCAGATATGATCCCCAGATATGATCTTCCAGATATGAACTGCAGAACTGGCCTCCCAGGGGAGCTGCAGCCACCACCATGATCAAGAAGGTGAGAAATCAGGTGACCACCACACCTGCTGGCCCCAGGAAGGACAGTACACTACCCTGACCCATTCGGCAGAATGGGTGACCCAAGCTCTTCCCCTACAATCACAACACATGGATCTAGATGCTGAGCCCTCCAAAACAACTGCTGTGCAAAAACAAATACCTCCTTGACTCTGCTTGTCCAAAGACCAGAGAAACATGGCCCCTGCCTTGGAACATTAACATCCATGGTACACCTGATTGGTAGAGCCTAAGTCACATCTGACCTGCACCCTTGGCTTCAGAGACATCTAGTTTCCGAGTCTCTCTAGTACAGGAAGGCACACAACGAAAGAGGCTGAGCAAGCCAAGCTGTCGCATCTCTGCAGCCCTGGGCCTTCTCGCAGTCTCCCTGCCTCTTCTTGCTGCTGCAGGGCTTTGCACACACTGTTTGCTTCTGCCTGTGATTCTCTTCCGTCTTCTTTCCCTCTTCCTTTGGATCCCAGCACAAGTATTTTCTCTGATTTTCCTATCATTTTATATATCCATTCTACAGATGAGGAAACAGAGGCCAAGACTGGTTAAGCAATTTGCCCAAGAGCACATCAGTAAACAGTGTAGCTGAGATTTGAACCCACACAGCCTCACTCCAGAGCCTGCTCTTAATCATCACATGATGTTATACAAACGTGAGTTCACCTGCATTAAAAGGCCCAGGCAGAGCAGA
>NW_012101865.1:2526564-2527821 GCF_000951045.1 Mandrillus leucophaeus | reverse complement strand
CCAGCACTCTGTCAAAATGGACCAATCAGCTCTCTGTAAAATAGACCAATCAGCTCTCTGTAAAATGGACCAATCAGCAGGATGTGGGTGGGGCCAGATAAGGGAGTAAAAGCAAGGTGCCTAAACTCGCCAGTGACAAGCTGTTTGGGTCGTCTTCCACGGTGTGGAAGCGTTGTTCTTTTGTTGTTTACAATAAAGCTTGCTGCTGCTCACTCTTTGGGTCCACACTGCCTTTGTGAGCTGTAACATTCAACGCGAAGGTCTGCAGTTTCATTCCTGAAGCCAGCGAGACCAAGAACCCACCGGGAAGAACGAACAACTCCACATGTGCCGCCTTTAAGAGTCGTAACACTCACCGGGAAGGTTTGCAGCTTCACTCCTATCAGCAACACCATGAACCCACCAGAAGGAAGAAGCTCCAGACACATCTAAACGTCTGAAGGAACAAACTCCGCACTACCATCTTTAAGTAACCGTAACACTCAACGCAAGGGTCGACGGCTGCATTCTTGAAGTCAGCGAGACCAAGAACCCACGAATTCTGCACACACAAGGATGATGCTTCAGCAAATGCTGGTGAGAACAAAAAAACTCAAGAGTGACAGCAAGTGCAGGTGGAAGGTCTCAGGACAAGGTCAGATGCAAGAGAGCTTGGCACTAGATCCCAGACAACATCAACAGGCTGAGTTTCAAGAGGAGCTGAACTAGAGGAGTCCAAAAATCCCCAAAACTGCTGCCATCCACTCACGGAGTAGAGAGCTATTTGTCCTGTGTATAGGGGGAGGAAAGCATCCTGTGTCTCTCCTACGTGGGACTGCCATTTTCGGTGGCAAAAACCCACAATCAACAGTGAGCAACGTGTGCTCAGCTCTCATAACCTTAACAGAATTTTGTAAAGCAAAGAGACAGCTATGGAGGGGAGGGCTGGGCATAGTGGTGCATGTCTGTAGTCCCAGCCACTCAGGAGGCTGAGGCAAGAGTTTGGAGTTGCAGCATGCTGTGATAACACGTATGAGTAGCTAGTGTACTCCAGCCTGGGCAACAGAGCAAGACCCTGGTTCTAAAAAAGAGAGATATATGTATTTTTTCTTTCTTTCTTTTGAGACAGAGTCTCGCTCTGTCTCCCGGGCTGGAGCGCAATGGTGCAATCTCAGTTCACTGCAACCTCTGCCTCCTGGGTTCAAACAATTCTCCTGCCTCAACCTCCCAAGTAGCTGGGATTATAGGTGCCCATCACCATGCCCGGCTAATTTTTGT
>NW_012101865.1:2521042-2526514 GCF_000951045.1 Mandrillus leucophaeus | reverse complement strand
TTTTTAGTAGAGATGGGGTTTTACTGTATTGGCCAGGATGGTCTTGAACTCCTGACCTCAGGTGATCTGCCTGCCTCCCAAAGTGCTTGGATTATAGGCGTGAGCCACTGGGCCCAGCCTTAAAAAATATATTTTTAAAAAGAGGAAAAAAGAAGGGAGGAAGCCATGATACAGAAGGGAGTTAGGGTATAATTTTCACCATGCCTGCCTTTCCTCAGCAGCCAGAGTCTCACTCTGTCACCCAGGCTGGAGTGCAGTTGTGCAATCTGGGCTCATTGCAACTTCTGCCTCCTGGGTTCCAGCAATTCTCCTGCCTCAGCCTCCTGAGTAGCTGGGATCACAGGTGTTTGCCACCACACTCAGCTAATTTTTGTATTTTTCGTAGAGTCCGGGTTTCACCATGTTGGCCAGCATGGTCTTGAATCCCTGATCTCAGGTAATCCACCCATCTCGGCCTCCCAAAGTGCTAGAATTACAGGCGTGAACCACCATGCTCTGCCCACATTTGATTTTGTTTTAAAGTGTAGTATCTCCTCAGTTTATGAACAGGAAAATTGCAGCATTTGCCTTCCCTAAGGCAGACCTGGGAATTCCTGAAATAGAAGAGTAGCATTCCGTCTTCCCTGGCCACAATTCAGGTCCCTCTAAAGCCAGCAGATGCTTAGCAAAGAAAAATGACAGGACCAGGAGACCTGAGTTAGTGACCCAGCTCTGCCACTTACCTACTATGAGACCTTAAGTAAGAACTTCTTCCTCCCTGAGCCTGCTGCCTTGTTCATAAAGCGAGGGCACTGGATGAGAACAAAGATTTAAAACCTTTTTCTTAGCAGCAAAATCTCTTGTTCAAAAAAATCTTACATACTCCTATCCTGTGGTTGAATAGGGATGTAGGAGCCAGGAGAGGTGGCTCACGCTTATAATCCTACCACTTTGGAAGTCTGAGACCAACGGATCACTTGAGGTCAGAAGTTTGAGACCAGACCGGCCAACATGGTGAAACCCCCTTTCTACTAAAAATACAAAAATTAGCCGGGAGTAGTGGTGCATGCCTGTAATCCCAGCTATTATGGAGGCTGAGGTAGAAGAATGACTTGAACCTGGGAAGCAGAGGCTGCAGTGAGCCAAGATTGCATCACTACACTCTAGTCTGGGCCACACAGTGAGACTCTGTCTCAAAAAAAAAAAAAGAAAAATAGGAATGTAGGACTCACCAACTAGACCATTCCCAACCTCCTGTGCGAGGCCCTTCTCCTTGAGTGAGAAAATACTGAATGAGCTGATGTCTGAGGATGCTTTGAACCCTTCCATTTTAGAAATCAATACACACTTCCAGGAACTGGAGGATTTAGTCTGGGAAAGCAAAGGTTCCTTGCACTGCAGCTGGCTCACTGTGACCTTGCTTAAGTGCCTTGTCCACTCTAGACCTCAGTTTTCCCATCTAGAAACTAGAAGCACTGAACCTGGTTGTCCAAGCCCTTCCAGCTTTGACACTAGTCCTCTGCCCTGGTAAGGTTGTGGGAACAGACCCAGGGAGGAGTGTATGGGGGCAAGGGGTCAGAGACAGCAAGAATAAGGTGATTTTTTGGAAATTCTACTCAGGGACAATCCAAGAAGCAACTCAGGTAGGACTGAGGCTTGTGCGAGGCAATAAGACCCCAGATCTGAAACCAGTTAAAGAGGTCATGGCCATAATTTCCGTGTTAGAAAGAAAAGGAGGAGAACTAGGGGATTGTATTATGTGGGATTGTATTGTGTTGGATAGAGAGAAGGGTGGATGGATGGGTAGATGGACAAATGAATGGATTAGTAGATGAACAGATGGATAAATGGACAGATGGATGGAAGCTTGGGTGGACATATGGATGGATGGATGGATGGATGGATGGATAGATGGATAGATGGATGGATGGATGGATAGATGGATGGACAGCTGAATGAAAATTTGGGTAGAAGAATGGATAGACAGATGAATGGAAGGTTGGGTGGACGAGTAGATGAATGGAAGGTTGAGCGGACAGATGGCTGAATGAATGGATAGATGAATAGATAAATAGACAATGAATGGATGGACAGGTAGGTAGCTGGAGGAAAGGATGGAGAATGTTTAGGAAAGTGGTTTGGTGGAGAGAGAGGGTACATATATTTGGCAGGTGGGAAGATGCTCAGATAGATGGACAGGCAGATGGGTAAGTAGATGGGTTTGTGGATGGGCAGGCAGATAAACAGAAAGGTTCGTGGGTGTATGGGCAGGCAGGAGTATGCCCAGGTAGTTGGATGGATGGTGAGTGGATGAGTAGGTTTTACAATGTAAGGAGAGTGAGAGGACAAAACTTGATTGATTGATTGATTGACTTATTTGGTTTTCTTAGCCATCTACCTCATTTCCTCTTCCATATCCTGCTCCCATTCAGCCAGATACCTGGAAAGTTTACAGCAAGTTTCTCTATGTATGGAAATTGTACCACTTACAAGTTTATTTGGCCTAGCCCAGTGGCTCACGCCTGTAATCTCAGCACTTTGGGAGGCCGAGGAGGGCGGCTCACTTGAGGTCAGGAGTTTGAGACCAGCCTGGCCCACATGGTGAAACCCCATCTCTACTAAAAATTAAAAAATTAGCTGGGCATGGTGGCTATAATCTCAGCTACTCAGGAGGCTGAGACAGGAGAATTGCTTGAACCCGGGAGGCAGAGGTTACAGTGAGCTGAGATTGTGCCACTGCCCTCCAGCCTGGGTGACAGAGCAAGACTCCGTCTCAAAAAAAAAAAAAAAAAAAAAATTATATATTTTATATATATGTATACAATTTTATGTAGTTACTGAAATACAGTAATCTTAGAAAGAATCCAGACAGAAAGTTCCATCTGGTGCTACCATGTCTTTAACACTTTGTTGACACTTGTGATTCTCCCTTTTTAAGAAGAGAAAGTTGAAATCAGTCTTAGGCAATGAAATACAACATTGCAAACAGTCCCTGACTTAAATAGACGGTTCAACTTACAATTTTTTGACTTTATGATGATCCAAAAGCAATGGGCATTGAGTAGAAACTGTACTTGGAATTTTGAGTTTTGATCTTTTTCTGGGCTAGCAATATGTGCTTTGACTTGGAGCCACAGCTTGTAGTCAGCCACAGGACTGTGAGGGTAGACAGCAGATACTCCACCGTGGACTGGGTTGCCAGATGACTTTGCCCAACTGTAGACTATTTTAAGTATTCTGAGCACGCTTAGGGGAGGTGTGGCTAAGCTATGATGTTCAGTAGGTTAGGAATATTAAATGCGTTTTTGACATAGCATATTTTCAATTTACGATGGGGTTATCAGATGTAACTTCATGTTAAGAAGCATCTGAATTTTGTTTTCCTTTGGTTTAGTTTTACTGTTACTTTGTGTATATCACACAAATTAGGATAGTGTTACAAAGCATTTCCTTTTTATATGAATTAGTTAAAGTGATTCAGCTATAAGTAAAATATTAAGCAAATAGTATTTATCACCAGGACAAGAGATGCTGGATATGGCAAAGTTCCTGGAGCTATTTCCATATATTTGTTCTGGGCATGTCATGTCCAGACTTAAGAGCCACTCCAGATCCTTCATGAGCCCACCTTGCTCTCCCCATTCTCATACACACCCATGAATCTTTATTTTCTACCCACTTGCCAGACTCTCGCTTGCCTTCAGAACTTTGCACCTGTACGTCCCTCTATCCTGAACTCTCTCCTTCTCTCTCTCTTTTTTTTTTTTCTTTGAGACAGAGTCTCGCTGTGTCACCAAGGCTGGAATGCAATGGTGCGATCTCGGCTCACTGCAACCTCCACCCTCAAGCAATTCTCCTGCCTCAGCCTCCCAAGTAGCTGGGAGTACAAGTGCCCACCACCACGCCTGGCTATAACTTTTGTATTTTTAGTAGAGACGGGGTTTCCTCATGTTGGCCAGGCTGGTCTCAAACTCCTGACCTCAGGTGATCCACCCACCTCGGCCTCCCAAAGTGCTGGGATTACAGGCATGAGCCACCACGCCCAGCCCTCTCTCCTCCTCTTTAAGAGAATTCCTACTCAGCCCTTGGATCTCAGTTTAGATGTGGCGTCATTCAAGAAGCCTTGCCTCATCCTCCCAGCAGGGCTGCAAGTCCTTCCTCGGTCTCGCACGGCATCCTGCACTGCCTTCATCACACTGCCCGCTGGCCCGTGCGGGAGACACAGCCGGGCCAGGTGCCTGCACTGCTGAGAGGGGGCTGGCAAAGGACTAGGACTCTGTCCTCATCACTCATTTGGCACAGTTTTAACAAATGCCTGCTTAGGTGCCGGGCACTGTTCTAGGTGCTGGAGATAGAGCAGTAAACAGGACAAACTTACTTATTTAAAAAAAAAACGAAAAATGGGCCAGGTGCGGTGGCTCACACCTGTAATCCCAGCACTTTGGGAGGCCAAGGTGGACAGATCACGAGGTCAGGAGATCAAGACTGTCCTGGCTAACACGGTGAAACCTCTCTCTACTAAAAATATAGGAAAAAAAAATAGCTGGGTGTTGCGGTGGACGCCTGTAGTCCCAGCTACTCGAGAGGCTGAGGCAGGAGAATCACTTGACCCCGGGAGGTGCAGGTTGCAGTGAGCCGAGATCATGCCACTGCACTCCAGCCTGGGTGACAGAGCAAGACTCCATCTCAAGAAAAAAAAGAAAAATGGCCAGGTGCGGTGGTTCCCACCTGTGATCCCAGCAGTTCAGGAGGCCGAGGTGGACAGATTACTTAAATTCAGAAGTTCAAGATCAGCCTGGGCAACATGGCGAAACTCCATCTCTACAAAAAATACAAAAATTAGCCAGGCATGGTGGCATGCCTGTAGTCCCAGCTATTCAGGAGGCTGAGGTAGGAGGAAGCTTGAGACCCAGAGGTGGAGGTTACAGGAGCAAGATCATGCCACTGCACTCCAGCCTGGGCAACAGAGCAAGGCTCTGTCAAACAGAAAAGGCCAGGAGCAGTGGCTCATGCCTGTTATCCCAGTACTTTGGGAGGCCAAGGTGGGTGGATTGCCTCAGGTCAGGAGTTCGAGACCAGTCTGTCCAACATGGTGAAACTCCATCTCTACTAAAAATCCAAAAAAAAATAGCCATGTGTGGTGGTGAGCTCCTGTAATCCCAGCTACTCGGGAGGCTAAGGCAAGGGAATTGGTTGAACCAGGGAGGTGGAGGCTGCAGTGAGCCAAGATCACACCACTGCACTCCAGTCTGGGAGACAGAGTGAGACTCCATCTCAAAAAAAAAAAGAACAAAAAGAAAAAAAATGTGTTTTGTCCAACTTCCCCTCTAGAATGAAAAGGGAATCAGATAAAATTAATAAAAACAAATGTATCTTATAGACAATTTCAACTTCTAATAAACCCTTTCGAGAAATTAAGGCAGGGTGCGGTGGCTCACGCCTGTAATCCCAGCATCTTGGGAGGCCAAGGCGAGCAGATCACCTGAGGTCAGG
>NW_012101865.1:2516362-2519077 GCF_000951045.1 Mandrillus leucophaeus | reverse complement strand
TGCGTCCCTGCGTACCTGGGTCTCACTGCATACTGAAGTAGAGTGAGCTTCCAGGATGCAGCAAGCCTGGGACTGTGGCACCCATTCTGGAATTCAAGAAGGAGGCTTCCCTAGGCCTGAGAACATGTTCTGAGCAAACAGGAAGGAGGAAGCCTTCTTCGCCAGCATGCCAGTCAGCACGCCAGCCTACTCTGAGCCCAGCCTAAGAGACTGCCAACGTTTGCAGAAATACTTCCTGTTAACATTTACCTTGGCTGATGTTTATTAATCGGGTCTATTAATAGACTTTTTTGTTTGGCCTTTCCTAAGGAATAACTTCTAGAAGAAGCATTCCTACCCAATTATGCCCTGCCTTGCACAATGCTTAGGGTTTGTAAATTGCTATTCCATCCTTATCTCTTGATCCATTCATTTATTTATCCATAGCACACAATTATTGAGCAGGGAACAAGACAGACTCAACCCTGCCCTTGTGGAGCATATATCTTTTATGAGACAAGTGTGGAGGCCCCTGGTGGCTCATTTTCTTCCTGCCTTTGGTAGTTTAGCAGAGCTGTCTCCGCTGGACCAGGCCAGGCTGCAGGGAATAGCTGACATCAGCTTTGGCGGATAGCAGTGCTCTTGTGTGCAGAGGATTCTTCAAGAGACTTCCTGAGTCCTCGGCATGCAGCCCTGGGCCTTGGTGTATTAGTCAGGATCTCTGGAGAAACAGAACAAATAGGATATAGAGAGATATACATATAACAGGGTATTTATTTAATTAGGAATGGAGTCTCCTTCTTTCATCAGGCTGGAGTGCAGTGGTGCAATCTTGGCTCACTGCAACCTCTGCCTCCTGGGTTCAAGTGATTCTCCTGCCTCAGCCTCCCAAGTAGCTGGGACTACAGGCTCGTGCCACCACGCCCAGCTAATTTTTTTGTGTTTTTAATAGAGACAGGGTTTCACCACGTTGGCCAGGATGGTCTCGATCTCTTGACCTCGTGATTCGCTTGCCTCGGCCTCCCAAAGTGCTGGGATTACAGGTGTGAGCCACCGCTCCCGGCCTGTAAGAGGGTATTTATTATGGGAGTTGGCCCACACAATTATGGAGGCCAAGAAGTTCCATGATCTGCCATTTGCCAACTGGACAGCCAGGAAAGCCTTGGTGTAATTCAGCCCAAATCTGAAGACTCAAAAACCAAGAGCTTCAATGCTGGAGGGCAGGAGAAGTTGGATGCCCCAGCTTAAGCAGAGAGAGAGGGAGAATTTACCCTTCCTCCAGCATTTTATTCTATATATTATTCCTCCATTCTTTCATTCTATGAGAAACTGGATGGTGCCCACCCACATTGGTGTGAGTGAATCTTCTTTACTTAGTCTGTGGATTCAAATTTGAATCTCTTCTAGAAACGCCCTCACAGACACACCCATAATGATAGTGGGTTTACCAGCTATCTGGGCAACCCTTACCCCAGTCAAGTTGATACATAAAATCAACCATCACACTTGACAAGCATACTCCTTAGTGTTGCTCACTCCCAGCCCTTGATATATTTATTTCTTTTTGAGATGGAGTCTTGCTGTGTTGCCCAGTCTGGAGTACAGTGGTATGATCTCAGCCCATTGCAATCTCCACCTGCCAGGTTCAAGCAATTCTCCTGCCTCAGCCTCCTGAGTAGCTGAAACTACAGGTATGTGCCACCACGTCTGGCTGATTTTGATATCTTTAGTAGAGAAGGGGTTTTGCCATATTGGTCAGGCTGGTCTCGAACTCCCGACCTCAGGTGATCCCCCTGCCTTGGCCTCCCAAAGTGTTGGGATTACAGGCGTGAGCCACCACACCCAGCCCAGGAAGACTTCTTAGAGGAAGGAACACTTCATCTTGCAGATGCAGAAGTGGGCATGGAAAGAGGAGTGGTCCAGGCAGCGGTGAGAGCACACAGGACCTAAAGGCAAGATGGAGATGACACTCTCAAGGAGCTCCATGACCCAAGAGAAAAGCAGGGCGGACCCACTTTACGATGGAAACACAGAACCTCTGTGAGGCCACTTGACCCATCCAAACTAAGGTTACTGACACACGGCGGAGCCTAGATTTGAACCCCAGCTGTGACTGCATCCAGAGTCCTCCCACCGCACCCGCTCCCACTGTGGATAACAGTTCTTGGTCAGTCTTTCTCTTCTCTGCGTTGGCCATTTCCATTCTCCACATTCCCACTCCATGCCTCTGTGCACAGTTTGCACTGCTCTGCTCGGTGAAACACTAACTTTCCTTCTGGTTCCAGCACAAGTCCTGCCATGGGAAGGGATCTTGGGCTCCTATTTGGGCTAGGTTTGAGGTTAACGGTTGGTTGGTTGTTCGGAAATTAGGGATTAGACTGTGGTCACAGGCACAGATCAGCTAGGGAGGGAGGTCAGGACTGAAATTAAAAGTGACTCATGGCCGGATGCAGTGGCTCACACCCGTAATACCAACACTATGGGAGGCTGAGGCAGAAAGATCACTTGAGGCCAGGAGTTCAAGACCAGCCCGGGCAACATGGTAAGACCCTGTCTCTACAAAATAAAAAATAAAAGCAGGGCATGGTGGTGCATGCCTGTGGTCCCAGCTACTTGGAAGGATGAGGCAGGAGGATAGCTTGAGCCCCGGAGGCTGGAGCTGCAGCAAGTCAAGATCACACCACTGCACTCCAGCCTGGGCGACAAAGTGAGACTCTGTCAAAAAAAAAAAAAAAA
>NW_012101865.1:2512500-2516100 GCF_000951045.1 Mandrillus leucophaeus | reverse complement strand
AGCCGAGACTGGGCCACCGCACTCTAGCCTGGGCGACAGAGCGAGACTCCGTCTCAAAAAAAAAAAAAGTAAATAGAAGTGAATCATTACAGAATTTCTGATCAGAGTCAAGGTTTAGTTAGGGGCCAGGATTAGAGTTTAGTGTATAGTAAGGGTTCAGCCTGGAACAGAGTTCAAATAATTGTCTAAAAGATGAGGGCTCAGTTTTAGAGCAAGTTCAGCGCTCAGCCTGGAACCAGATTGAGGCTCCACCCTGGAACCAGGATTAGGGCTCAGTCTGGGACTATGTTCATGACTAAGCATGGAGCTGGGGTCAAGCTCACTCTCGGGTCAACTTTGGGTCTCACCTTAGAACTAGAGTCAGGGTTCAGCTCAGGCTGGAGCTCAGATATGTGAATCTGCATCTGAGAGTGGATTGAGGACTATCAGGGCTCAGGCATCCCTGGTCAGGGCCCCCATCTGCTCAGGCCTGGAGTGTGCGCTGTGCCCAGAGTGGGAGTGAGGCGGGAGAAGCCCAATGAGGGTAAAGACACACGTCAACAGAGCCCCCACCCCTGCTGCCGTGCTGTGCTCCAGACCTCCTAACTCATCCCCTCCCCGACCCAAAACACACACACACGCACACACAGGCGCACACACATGCGCATGCGCACACACGCACACACACGTGGGAAACAGAGATCTAGGTATATGGCACTGGGAAGTGCTGTGGCCCTGATGGACGCTGGTATCTGCAGGGACCAGTCCACCCAGATCAGATGCGGCTGCAGCACAATGAGCTCTCAGGCAGGCCCAGAGATGAGTGCAGGGACAGCGAGGGGCTCAGGCTGCAACTCTCCAGCCAGCCTACCATGAGAGCCCCGGGCCACCCAATCTGAACACCAGTCCTTGGTCACTCTTTCTCTCCTTTGGCTTGGCCGTTCCCATTCTCCTATCACGAGAGCCCCTCAGCCACCTGTCTTCAGAAATCTGGGCCTCTACAAAAACCATCCGCCTTGCCTACAAGTAGGCCCCTTGGACTGGCATTGCCCAGACCCCTGGAAAGATGATGGCCAGGTATAGGGAAAACAGCCCTGGGCTTGGTGCTGGGTTCCTGGGTGCCACTGTCTTGCTTCCCTTCTCTGGGCCATCTGTAAAATGGAAATAAAATGACACTCAAGGAGGGTGGGTATTTGACAAATGAAGAAACTCACAATCAGAGAAAAAGGAAGAACCTGACCGAGGGTCACACAGCCCAGTGGGGGGCAGTGTGGGGACTAACACCCAGGCCTGCTGACAGCAAAGGCCTTACTTCTCTTGCCAATCAGGCCTCTTTTGTCTCAGAGGCTGACCTGTTCATGTCCACCCCAGCCCCTCATGCAGGCTCCTAGGAGTAGGCAGTAGAAAAGAAGAAGGGGTGGGTGGTTAGGGGCGGGACAGACTGCCCCCTCCTCGGGTCTGCTAGGATCTCGGAGCACAGGAGAGTGGAATAGGCCCAGAGGCCAGCTCCAGCTTCCCCACACACCTGCTGCGTGCTGTCAGGTGAATTGCCTAACTTCTCTGAGCAAGATTCAAACCTCCATCTATGACAGAGAGATAATCAGAGCTACTTCCTCTTTTGGATTATTAAATAAGAAATGCATAAACAGAAATGATCTATCAATGTTGCTGTTGCCACTGTTGCCACTGCCAGCCTCAACTCTCACCGCTTTGTCCTCGGTCTCACCACCCCACACTCACTGGTCTTCCCATCTCCCCATGTGCCACCCTCCTTCCTGCTTCAGGATCTTGGGACATGCCATTCTTTTGACCTGGTCTGACCTCCAAAAGTCACTTCCTCAGAGCGCCCCCAGATGAGATCAGAACATTCTCTACCCTGCCCTTTGTCGCAGTTGCCAGGACTGTAACATGAGGCTGGGGTTTTATGTGGAACAGGATAGCAGCAGGAGCTTTTCCATTTGCCCCAAAACTGACAACTGGGGTGCAGAGCCAGGGTGAAGTATTGCAGAACACCCCAAATCTTGAAGACAGGCCCCAACAAATAGGGCCAGATGCTCCCTCTAGGGCTTGCTGAGAAGGCAAGACTGGCCCTCCCATCCCTCTACTTCTAGATTTATGTGGGGGAAGGGATTCTTCAGGGATATGAAGCTTCAGTTTCATATGGAAGCTGTGGATTTTCTCTCCTCTTCCCCACCACCCGAGACCCCTCTCAACCAAGCCCAGTGGGAGAGGCACCAAGAAAATCACACGTTATTATGGAGGTGGGAAGGCCCCTGCTGAGAGGCAAGACTGGTATCTCCCTCCTGGGGACCTTTGCTGGTGTGGCCAACTTGTTCTGTCCCTGGGCCTGTCTGAGCAGGGGAAGAGAGTAGTGGAGAGAAATGGCAGGGTGGAAGGGGCTGGCAGTAAGACAGTCTGCATGCTTGCCATTTGCTGAGGCCAGCAGAGAACACAGAAAAAAGAGCTGAACTTGTACCATCTTTTGGGACCCAACCAAGAAGACACCCACCACACAAGGGACCCCAGCAACAGGAATCATGGGGCGGACTGCTGCAGGCAAGGGCAGGGGGTTGGGGGGGCATTGGAATAGGTTATCAAGGAGCCAGATAACCACATCAGGTGACTGTGGAGGCTGAGGCTCCCACAGGACCTCCAAAGAGCACACACAGGCTCCCACAGAGCCAGCGTTCAGACACCAGCCATGCAGAGGACATTGGCTGCTGACAGGCTTGACCCACAGACAGGAGCACGGTCCGGGTGGATGAAGAAGGAGATATTGCCTGTCGAGCCCCTGTTCTCTCAGCCCCTGTGCCGGAGAAGCCAGATGTTAAAAATAGGGAGGAACGAAGCACTGGCATGTGCTACAACATGATGAACCTCGAAAACATCCCACAAAGCAAAAGAAGCCAGACAAAAGATCATACAGGTCATATGAATCCATTTATATGAAATGTCCAGAACAGGCAAATTCGTAGAGACAGAAGCAGATTAGTGGTTGCCTAAGGCTGGGGGAGTCGGGAGTGTAGAGACATGGTGGAGGGTGGCATAGGGGTTTATAATGGATGGGGATGGGAAGCTACAACAGGTGTAACTTACATATAATGGGCATACCAGAAAGAGAAGACAAAGAGAAAGGAACGGAAGAATATTTGAAACAATGACAACAGAATTTTTCCAAATTTATGTCAAGCATCAAACCACAGATCCAGAAAGCTCAGAGAATACCAAGCAGGATAAATACAACAACAATAACAAATCTACACCTAGCATATTTTTTGCAAACAACAGAATATCAAAGATTTTTTTAAATCCCAAAAAAAGCTGGGCGCGGTGGCTCACGACTGTAATCCCAGCACTTTGGGAGGCTGAGGTGGGCAGATCACTTGAGGTCAGAAGTTTGAGACCAGCCTGGCCAACATGGTGAAAACCTGTCTCTACTAAAAAAGTATAAAAAATTACCCAGGCGTGTTGGCGGGTGCCTGTGATCCCAGCTATTTGGGAGGCTGAGGCACGAGAATCACTTGAACCTGGGAGATGCAGGTTGCAGTGAGCTGAGATGACTCCATTGCACTTCAGCCTGGGACACAGAGTGAGATTCTACCAAAAAAAAAAAAAAAAAAA
>NW_012101865.1:2509674-2511685 GCF_000951045.1 Mandrillus leucophaeus | reverse complement strand
GCCCGCCACCACGCCTGGCTAAGTTTTGTATTTTTAGTAGAGACGGGTTTTCACCATGTTGGCCAGGATGGTCTTGATCTCCTGACCTCGAGATCTGCCCGCCTCGGCCTCCCAAAGTGCTGGGATTGCAGGCATGAGCCACCGCGCCCAGACCATTCTACCATAATTTTTTGAGACAAATTTTAAAATAGAGGGGCAGAAGTATCCTACAACCAGATAATGCACCCCCAAATACTAGAGTCAGTGGGACAAGGATGGACCACCGCAGTCAATGTCTGATGAAAGAATGAAGAGCTTCCCTATTTGAGAGACAAGAAAACTGAGGCCCAAGGGGAAGCCACAGCACTGCCCAGGGCTGCACAACAGGGCCAAGGCAGAGATCTGGACCAGAATCCAGATAAGTTCCAGCCCCGGGAAGCCCAGGCCTGTGCTGGGCGGGGTTGGATTTCACCAAGCCCCTCCCCCAGCTGTGCACATCTGTCCATCTCAGTGGGATGAGGCCATTGCCCAGGAAGCTGGCCAAGGACTCAAACATCCAGGACAGAACAACGGAGGCGCTTCCAAGGGGCAGTATTGGCAGCCTCGCACTTGAACCTGGGCTCTGTGGGGCTGCCTGCTGCTGCCTGGCTCTGGGGGCTGTATTCCTAAGGCCACACTTACTCTCCTTACCCCAAATCCTCCTCCCTCAGCAGGAGCACCAGGATGCAGTCCAGGTCAGCTACTCCCTGGGGGAGGCACTCAGCAGGTCCCTGCCCCTCCCAGGGTCTCCATTTCCGCTTCAGCATAGTCAGGTTTCATCCAGCTCTGCCGGTCCCACTCCTCAAACCTGAGCAGCCTTTCCTGACATTGCTGTCTTGGAATACTTAGCGCTTCACTGCCCTAGTCGGAGGGAAGAGACGTGCTGCCGTTAGAAGGCTCAGCCCGAGGTTGGAGACAGAGCCCCGCACACAGGAGCTCCCGATGTGTCGGAGGAGCGAGAGTTCTGCCCTTAGGAGCCTCCAGCCCAAAGAGGGAAACAGACCACTCCGGATTCAGGAACTCCTGATCTGATGGGGGAGACCTGAGCCATCGCCATCACAGGGTCTCCTGTGTCAGTGCTTGGGCCCTGGCTGGTATCTCTCTTTTTCAGAAACTCTCTCCTCTCCCCGGCTCAAGAGGCCAGGGGCCTGTATCTACCTCTCTGCTCCTCAGAATTCAGCCGCTCTCCTAGTTTACTCAGCAGGGCCCCCACCCCAGGCTGCTGGCTACAGCGAGCATCACGACAGACTGCCCATGTGCTGAGGCCCAGCAGAGAACACATGTTCCTCACACCATATTTGCTTTTGGTGAGAAGTTCTCCACCCCAGCACGGCACCCTCTTGGTCCAGGACTGGCCCCCAAGCAGGCCAATGGCATAACATCTAGAATTAGGAAGTACTCAGTCTAGACAAGCTCTTCCTGCCTTTGCTAAGGCCAACAGACTAAGGCTGGCCTAAATTTAGGGAAACCCCTCCAGAGCCTGGTTCTGAGCCATCCAGGATTCACGGTGTCCTGCCAGGTTCTCACAGTACCCCAAAGCCTGGGGTTACTACTGAAGAAACTCAGAACCTGTTCCCCATCTATAAAATGGGGTTGATAAAAGCAACACCTCTTGAAAGATAATTGTGGGCCAGGTGCAGGGGCTCACACCTATAATCCAGCACTTTGGAAGGCCAAGGCAGGAGGACTGCTTGAGACCAAGAGTTCGAGACCCGCCTGAGCAACGTAGTGAGACTCCATCTCTACAAAAAAATTAAAAAGTTAGCCAGGTATGGCGGCTCACACCTGTGGTCCCAGCTACATGGGAGGCTGAGGAGGGAGGATGACCTGATCCCAGAAAGGTCAAGACTGCAATGAGCTGTGATTGTGCCACTGCACTCCAGCCTGGGCAACAGAGTAAGAGCCTGTCTCAAAAATAGTAATAATTGTGAAGATTAAATTGAGATAATGAAGCCAAAATGTTAGCACAGCGTCTAGCCAAGGTGAATATTTT
>NW_012101865.1:2504424-2508805 GCF_000951045.1 Mandrillus leucophaeus | reverse complement strand
TGAGCCACCACGCCCGGCCTTAGGTAAATATTTTCTGGCTTTTGGTTTTGTTTTGTTTTTCTCACTCAGCATTCAAACCCCTTTTTAAAAATGTTTTGTTTGTTTGTTTTAGAGACACTCTGTCACCCAGGCTGGAGTGCAGTGGTGCTCCTCAGCCTCCCAGAGTGCTGGGATTACAGGCAGGAGCCACCGTGCCCGGCCTCAAGCCCAGTGAACCTTACAGGAGACAGCTCTGTCTTCCCGTGCAGAAGCTGACGTTCACCCTAGTCAGCTAGAAGCAGGCATTACAACGACTCCATCCACCAGGAGCCTACCCTGAATCTGTGGAAAACAGACAGAACAGACAGAAGCAGACATCTGTAGGGGCACCCTGCCTGTGTCCTGACTGCCAGCCTCCCTCAACAGCTGTTCTCTCTTCGAGCCCACTTCTCCAGCCGATTGCCTGAGCTCCTTGGTGTCTTTCCAATAAGTTCCTTTCTGCTTAAATTAGCAAGGGTCAGTTTCCACTGTTTTCAACTCGGAAACCTGGCGGGTTTGGAAATTGGTTGGAGGGGGTGGTTTCACACTCCATACCCTCGGGAAAATGATGATCTGGTCTAGTCGGAGCTGAAGGAGGGGAAAATCCAGTTAGTGTTCAGGGATGAGAATCTAGCAGCTGTGGTATGTAGTGGTGAAACAGCTAATTAAGTTATATTAATTAATTTAATTATGGCCTGTGGCCATCTGGGAAAAAAGCGCCATTGAAGGTAGAGCTTTGAGGGTCTGAGTCGACACTGCTATTGAACAGATGAATGGCATGAAGATTTCAGAGATGGGGTAGCTGCTTCTGTGGCACTGGGCAATTCAAGGAAAAAGAATAACAAGCTTAAATCCCTAAATTCTTGGCTCAAGGCATAGACTGGAGCCTAGGAACTTTCTAAAACTGTGCTGAAAAAGAATGCTCTTATCTTTTATGGCAGCAGGATTAAGTCTGTGAAAAAACAAATGTAAAATCTGACCCTTGGCATCACCACATTACTGTGGCAGCTGAGCTCACGGCCTCCTCTTCCTCTGCCTGCTGCACAAATCCTGTCCGTTCCTCTGGGCTGCTCCTGGGTTTTCTTCTCTTCTTGCCCTGCAGTCCTCCAGGGTGTGGGATGCATTTGGCCCCGAGTAACAGAAAGCCGCCCACGGAGGCAGATCCGTGGTGCAGATCTGTGTGCAGGTGCTTTTTGCTCCCAGCTCTGCTGTTCTCAGGGCTGGCCTCACCGAGTGGGGTGCTGGAGCCAACTCTTCCTGGCTTGCAAGAACAGACTGTGTGCATCTTAACTCCAGGTTAAGTGATGTCATGTTGGTAGCTTGACATTGGCCATATTTATACTAGGAAATAAACAAACACTACAAATCAAGGTTTTAAACAACACATGGAGAGGTGGCATACTGCATACTGCTAGCTTCTTCCCAGATCTGGTCCTCTGAAGGGGTAGCATGGGTCATGTAAGACAAAGTAACGAATTTAAGAAGCCATGTTTCTCATTTCTGCATGCCAGCATAATTTCACAAGCCCCTGATTCTGTGACAACGTGCAGCTCTCCAGAAAGATGCTTTAAAGACAAGCCCCCCTACGTCTCTTGCCTGAGTCACTATATTCTTTAAAAGATAAATGAGACCGGGGTGGTGGCTTATGCCTGTAATCCCAACACTTTGGGAGGCTGAAGCAGGTGGATCACCTGAGGTCAGGAGATCAAGACCATCCTGGCTAACACGGTGAAACCCTGTCTCTACTAAAAATACAAAAAAATTAGCCAGGCGTGGTGGCGGGCGCCTGTGGTCCCAGCTACTCGGGAGGCTGAGGCAGGAGAATGGCGTGAATCTGAGAGGCGGAGCTTGCAGACAGCCAAAAGATGGCGCCACTGCACTCCAGCCTGGGCGACAGAGCAAGACTCCGTCTCAAAAAAAAAAAGATAAATGGCCACACACCAGGCACAGTGGCTCACACCTGTCATCCCAGCACTTTGAGAGGCCAAGGTGGGTGGACTGATTGAACCCAGGAGTCTGAGACCAGCCTGGGCAACATGGTGAAACCCTGTCTCTACAAAAAATATATAAATTAGCCAGGTGCAATGGCATGTGTGCCTGTAGTCCCAGCTACTTAATGGGCTGAGGTGGAAGGATCGCTGGAGCCAGGGAGGTTGAGGCTGCAGTGAGCCATGATCACACCACCGCAGTGCACGCCAGCCTGGGCGACAGGGTGAGACCTTGTCTTAAGAAAAAGAAAAAAAAAGAAAGATAAACAACCCTAGTCCTTGCCTTTTCCTGCACATAAGGTAATGATGTCTAATCTAACGGGGTTAGCGATGATGCCTCTGTAATCTGTCACCAGATGGGCTCCTGCACCCAAACTTCGATGTGATTTTGCACTACTGGACCTCCACCAGCTGCACATCAGCAGTGGGCTCAAATGCTGTGCCGTAGTCGTCTGATGGAGCGTTGCTTGTGGGCCATAGGCCTCTGTCTATAGTCATCAGCAAGACTTCTGTATAAAACTAATTTTAATTATTTAAAAGCTTGATTTTTTGTCTTTAGTCGATGGTCACGCGCTTCTTTGTGTGCTCAAGAGAGAGGGACAGAGAGAGAGAGAGGAAATAACTCTCTCAGTGTTCCCTGAAGTGCAAGAGCCCTGTTGGGGTCAGATCTCTGAACAAAACTGTTTTTTTTTTTTAGGGAATGAGGAAAGAGGAAATGGAGGTGGGGGGGCTCACCCACACCTGCTGCTTCACCGATGACACAGCTACGTCCCCAGCCCAGAGCCCCCTGAGCTCCTGACTTATGTAACTGATGACCTGCTGGAGACCTCCACTGCGACAATCCTAACAACAGTCCCAACAGCTCGTGCACACGCACTGACGCGTGCCAGGCGCTGCTCCAAGTGCTCTCTGCAGCTCCTCTCATCCACGCAAGAGCCTCACCATCACCCCCATTTACAGATGAGGAAGACGAGGCTCCGAGGGGGGCACAACCTGCCCAGGTCACTTGCCAGAGCCAACTCATTGTGATACCGGGACATGAGCCAGCCACCCGGCGCCAGGCCTCTGCTCTGCACCCTGTCTTGTCCCCGCCAGGTGCCTTAAACGTTCCACCTTCCCTCACACCTGCTTGGAGCCCTTCCCCTCCTCGTCGAACTTCACCACAGTGAGGTCTCACCGCAGGCCTCCCTGCTCTAGAAAGCTTTTCTAACCGCATGCCAGGCTCGACGCCCATCTCTGGCTGGCACATGACTCTGCCTCCTGCACTGGGCGTGGTAACTGTCTGCATGAACCCTGAGTTCCTTGAGGACAGGAAACCAGCCCAGGACCTGCCCACAGGGCCACCTGGTAAGGAACAGGTCAAGGAAAGCCCAGCCCAGGCCCTGGTGGTCTTGGCACGTCCCTTCTGCCCAGCCATCCAGGCCTTCATCCTGGCAGCCCTCCCCCACTCCACCTCCCAGCTGGGTCTGCTCTTCATGCTCCGCAAAGCTCCCCTCACCTCCGTCCATCAGCCTCCTTCCTGCTCTACTCTTTTATTAAGATTCTAATTAAATAATTCTAATTAAATGTAATGAGCTGAATCCACAAACTTATTGCAATAAAGCAGCGTTCAGAACATGCTTCCTCCCAGTCTTTCTCAGGCAGTGGATGCAGGGATGGCACAGGGTCTCTGCTGCCTGGGGTGGCTAAGTGGGGCTAGGACTGACTGCCACGCTCACAGGAACATCGCCACAGGAGGAAACCACTGGCTGGATATCCATGGCCCAGCGGGACCTTCCCACGTGGAGTCGCCCCGGACTCCCTGAACCAGGCAGAAGTTTCTCTGCTCTTAGAGACAGCAGGTGTGGGCCTGGACCACCCTGCTGGCTCCTCCTTGGGTCTGTGTCTCAGGCCACTCCTAGTGTCTCTGCCTGATGGCACCATCCTGCCTCCTCCACACCAGGAGGGGCGGGCACCACTCCAGGCCTACAATGGGGGCTTGCTAAGCATATGGGTGTCTGTCTGCCCCTCAACCCTGCTCTCTGAAGAAGCAGCAGCCCTGGGCCTGCAGGACTGCTTCTGTGTGACCTTAGCCAAGTCCCACCCCAAATCTGGGCCCGATCTCAGTTTCCACTGAAGGGCAGGCCAGATGGGGTGGGAGAGAGCCTCTGTGAAAGAGAAAGTGGATGGTGTGTTGGGTTAGGTCCAGCCTCAAATCTTGGCCCCGTTCCTTCCTGGCTGTGTGGCCTGGAGCAAGTTGCTTCACCTCTCTGAGCCTCAGTAGTAACAGCTACCACTAGCCAGGTACCCAAAGCCAGGTGCTCTGCTTTCCTTTCACTGTCTCGTGCTGCTACTTTTGTTTTTGTGTGTGTGTGGTTTTTTTTTTTTTTTTTTTT
>NW_012101865.1:2482545-2503887 GCF_000951045.1 Mandrillus leucophaeus | reverse complement strand
TTTTTTTTTTTTTTTTTTGTATTTTTAGTAGAGACAAGGTTGCACCATGTTGGCCAGGCTGGTCTCGAACTCCTGACTTCAAGTTATCCGCCCACCTCCATCTCCTAAAGTGCTGGGATTACAGGCATGAGCCACCGCACCCAGCCTCATACTGCTACTTTTGAAGTCAGGCTGCCTGGTTCAAATCCAGGCTCTGCTCATTCCCAGCTGAATGACCATGGGCAAGTCACACCGCCTCTCTGGGCCTCAGTCTCCTCTTCTGCAAAATGGGGCCAGTACCCATTCCATGGTTATCATGAGGAGGCAATGGGGTGGTTTGTGCAAAGCTCTCAGCCCAGGGCTGGGTATACAGTCAGTGCTCATTTAATCTCCACAGTAGGTCCAAGAGGCCAGTCCTGCCTCTGCAGATAAGGAAACTGAGCAGCCATTTGACTAAAGTTTTGGAACTAGGAAATGACAGAGCGAGTGTTTGTTTGTTTGTTTGTTTTAGACAGGGTCTCATTCTGTGGCCCAGACTGGAGTGCAGTGGTGCAATCACAGCTCATGCAGCCTCAACTTCACAGGCACAAGCGATCTTCCCACCTCAACTTCCTGAGTAGCTGGGACTACCAGTGCATGCCACTACACTCGGCTTGTTGTTTTTTTGGGGGTTTTTTTGTTTTGCTTTGTTTTGTTTTGTATTTTTTGTAGAGACAGGGTTTCTCCATGTTGCTCACGCTGGTCTCAAATTCCTGGACTGTAGCGATCCACCTGCCTTAGCCTCCCAAAGTGCTTGGATTACAAGCGTGAGCCCCTGTGCCTGGCCAGAAATGGGATTGGAACTCAGGTCCTTCTGACTTCTAACTCTGTGCTCTTTCCACAGTGCCGGAGTCCTGGCCTTCCCAGGAGGCCCCCAGGTTTAGGAGTCTGACTCTTCCTTGGGGCTGGCAAGGCTCAAACATCATAGAGTCTTCCCAGCCGGGTGGTGAGAGCCCTGGTCCAGCCTTGTAACCCAGAAAGGAGGGTCTCTGGGTTTAAAGCGTTGCATCTGGGGACCCGGACAGTAAGTCTTCCTTACCTCCCCAAGATGCCCGGGGAGCAGACCCTGAACCCAAGTCCCCAAGAGGCACAGGCCAGTCCTATTGGGTCTTGGGGCTGTCTGTTTCGATTCATTGCAAGAACTAGAGCTGAGTTGTGGAATGTCAAGCGAGCATGACCCAGACAGTGACAGGCCAAAGTCAAAAACACCCCTCACTGCTGCCCACTATGGACAAGCAGGAACCCATGGACATGCACAAGGAAACACACAGACCTCTCACCCTCAACTCATGTACAGACCTGCAGGTCTACACGCCGCTGGCACATACACAGTCCCACTCACACACACCCAGAGAAATGATATAGCATGCCCAGAACACTCGCCGCATCAGCCTTTCACATGGTTGGCAGGAACCAAGAGACGCCAGCCCTCCACATCACACGGAGATACATCAATCTCTGACTCAGGCCACTGCCAGAGGCCTACAGACACCCACAGGACTCCCGACACACAGACTTGGGACCACCACCAAACCCAGGCCACTGGCCACACACACATCCTTTTCTTCGACAAACCTGGAAGCTCCTAATCGGACAACAGAGCGGGAAGACACGGGGTTGCCTTTCCAACCTTCCACCTGCCCCCTTGCAAGCCCGGAGGTTGCTCTCTCTTGGGTCCGACCCTGGATGACAGCCTCACTCTCCGAGAGCCTCCGTCTCTGCATTGCCCCTGGCTGTGCAGCCTTCGTGTCCTCGAGACCCCACACTGAGCCCTGCACAGCAGGTCTGAGCCTTGCCACTGCCCCCTGGTCCAGGCGCTGTGCCTGCTCTGAGCCCATTTCTCAGCTCACCTCCTTCCTCCTTCCTCTCCAGCCGCAGACCTCCTCCTGCCCTTGGCACATTCCAAACTGCAATCCTGGGGCTTTGTGCTTGCTTTTTGCCCTCTCAGGTGCCTCTCTCTCGGGCCTCCCTACCTCCTCCAGGACTCTGTCCAATGCCGTCGACCACCCCAGGTGCAGCAGCACGTCTGGCCAGGCCACTCCCGTCCCCTCCCCTGCCCTTTTTCCTTCGAAGTGCTTACACCACACTTATTTTCACATATTTATACATATTTATACATATTTGGAGGAGCGTCAGCTCCATGAGGATGGAGATTTCTGCTGTTTTGTTTGCTGCCATGTTCCAGGCGCCTGGCATGCATCCTGGCATGTAGTGGGCACTCAATTGCTGGGCATTGGATGAATGACCCTTGACCCAAGCCTGGCTCAGGGAGAGGCAGGAGCAGGCCCCACCCATATGAAACAGCCCTGGGGTGCTCTCCTAGCTTTTCGCATCTCAATCAGATCAGTTCAGGGCCTCCCGTTGCTATCCTAAGGCTTACATGATAATGTGTGCAAAGCCTCGGCATAGCTCCTGACACAGTAGGTGTGGCAGCCAGGTTTTCTTGGGGCTAACCTCCCCCAGCTTCTTTTACCCTCCCTGCCCCCCAACAGTGTCAGGGTGGTGGGGTGCCAGAGGGTCTGCTGCATCTCAGCACCATTTCCCTTCCCTTCCCTGTGCCCTCCTGAGCCACAGGGGCTGGATGTCTGCAAACCACCTCTTTCCAACTTCTGTTGTCAGCAGCTTCAGGCCAGCTCTGCCCTGGGATGCAGCCACCGGGACCTGCAGGAGCAGCAGCCGCCAGATCCCTGAGCCCCTGCAGGGAGCACCTGCACCCTCACCCTGCCAGGGCTTTTGTGATCTGGCGCTCTTCACTAAATACCTTCCTACTGGAACAGCTAGACTGGAATGCTTTCCTGGCTAGACCGTGGAGTTTGTTGAGTTTTTCCTGAGGGCACAATGTGGTGGTCTCAACGTGGCGGGCCTGAGTGTGCACCTGGGTGCATCAGGGGAGCCGGTAGGACACAACCTGTCTCCTCCCCACCTCGGCTACCCTGGGTGGGCCTTACCCCTCGGGAGAGACTGGTCATCCCCACCCCCATCTGACCTCCCCCGGCCCCGCAAAGCAGCCCCTCTCTGTTTGGACTGCACCTTTATCCTATTTAACAGGTGAGAAGACTGAGACACAGGCTACTAAGTTGTTTCTGCGGCTAAAAAGCGGTCGTCTGGGATTGAAACCCAGTCCTGACTGCTGTGGCCCCAGAGGCTGCACTCAGAACCGCAGCTCCATGCCCCCTCTTCTAGGCGTCTGGCCAGCAGCCTGAGCGGCAGATGAGACTTCGGGGCCCTTGAGGGGGACAGTGGAGAGACGGATGATGAGCTGGTGCTCACTACATGCTCGAGAATCCACCAAGGTCCTTTCTCCAGCCTCTTCTTATCATTACATCCAGTTCCCCGCAAGTGCGTGGCCCCCTTCTAGCGGCACTTCTCTCTCCTCTCCCCCGGCGGATGGAGGACTGAGCATGGAGTCGGTGGAAAATACAGCTCAGATCCCAGCTCTCTTAACTGCTGTGAGTCCCGGGCAAGTCCTGTGCCCTTTGCAGGCCTCAGCTCCCCATTATAAGCACAGTGGGTGGGCTGGGAACCATCAGGGGCTCTCCCAGTGCTAACATTCTAGAATCTTACTTTGAAGACAGCATGAAAACCAGGATCTTTAGTCGGGCCAGAGGGTGGACCACACAATATGTTTTACCAAACCGGGATGGGTGTACCACGCCACGGGTTGTGTGTGATGGAGACCCAGAGTGCCTAAGCCCAGTGCACACCAGGGAGCTGTCACAGGATGCGTCCGACAACTGGCAAAATAGACCCCCGGGCTCCAGGGCTCCAGCGCCGCCTGCTGAGCCAGGGCTGCCCCTTCTCACAGCTCTCATGGGAGCCAGGCTGGTTCTCCCCTCCTGATGAACTCACTGATGGCCACTCTGTGCCAGGTGGTAGGCTGGGCACTGAGGCCATGGGGCGAATCAGACAGGCTTGTCCTCAAGGAGCTCCCAGGCTAGCACATGCAGTCGCCAACCATTCTACCCTTCCTTCGAGGCCCACCAGGGATAAGTCCCTCTTCTAGGAGCCTGCCCCGGCTTCCCCAGCTGCCATACCTCAGCTCTGACTTCCAATGTCCCGCTGGCCTGGTGCAAGCCCAGCCCATACCCGGGAGCTTTCCAGGGTACCATGAACTACGACCCCTGGACTGCGAGGGGGTCAAGGGCAGCTGTACCTCAGTCACCCTGAGACAGGCTGTGCCAGGGCTCAGCAGGTGCAGTCAGAATTGCTGTCTGGCAACAAGGATTCATGACACAGCCCACATCTGTCCTGGCCACAAACGCACCATCTGATTCAGTACCTCTGTGCTGGACACTTGGCTAAGGTTACTCTGTGCCGCGTTCAGAAGTTCCTAAGCAAGCAAGGTCATCCTGATTTGCCAATGTTCCAACTGGCCTGCAGAGGTAGCCACCCATCACAGTGGAGAACACACAGGCTCGGGTCCCAGGCCTGCCGCCGAATAGCTGCGTGAGGCTGGCCGATCATGTAACCTCCACAGGCCTCGGTATCATCATCTCTAAAATGAGCTAACAATACCTACAGGCACAGGTGCTGTGCAGCAGCTTAAACTAGCTGGTATGTGTGGATGCTGCTAGTGTTCAAGATGTGCACCCTCCTTTCCTGCCCTTCCGAGGCTGGCATTCACCTCCCAGAGGAAGCCTTCCTTCTCTGAGGGGCACCAACACTCACTGTGGGCCCCACTGGCAGGCTGAGCAATGCCATTGGGAACAAAGCAGGGTCTCAATGCAATGAGACACACCCCTGTGGAGTTCTTAACTAATGTCCAGAGAAGTGGCCCAAAGAGCAGCCACTGGGGAAGAGGTGGGATCTGCTCTGGTGTCTAGCTAGGAAGTCAGCCCTTGCCTGTGGAGACACCCACTGGCCAGCAGCTTCCAGTGTCTTCCGTGGTAGCTGGGGCTGCTGGCGAGGCAGAGCAGGGCACGGCAGCTCGGTTGGGGTTTACCTTGATCTACACAGAGAGGCACTGTGCAGTGGAAATCTGGAGCGCTGGAGTCAGAGAGCAGGGTTCAAATCCCAGATCCCCGAGTGGATGTGAGACTGGTCAACTTGTTGATCCTCCTTCACCCTCAGCTGCCTCATCAGGAAAATGGGACTAGGACCACCTACCTGGTAGCATGTGAGGCTGCGAGGACTAGTATCACTGGTGTTAGGTGCAAAAGACCTAATAAGCCCAAGGATTACCTCTTTTATTTTTATTTTTTGAGATGGAGTCTCGCTCTGTCACCCAGGCTGGAGTTCAGCGGCGCCATCTCAGCTCTCCGCCTCCTGGGTTCACACCATTCTCCTGCCTCAGCCTCCCAAGTAGCTGGGACTACAGGCGCCCGCTGCCACACCCGGCTAATTTTTTGTATTTTTAGTAGAGACGGGGTTTCACCGTGTTGGCCAGGATGGTCTCGATCTCCTGACCTTGTGATCTGCCCATCTCGGCCTCCCAAAGTGCTGGGATTACAGGCCTGAGCCACCGCACCTGGCTGGGTTACTTCTTAATATACAAATGGGCACCTGTTCTGATCAGTACCTGGGAATGGTCCGGGGAGGGAGGCCGGAGGAAGACCAGGCCCCAAGCCGGCACCCCAGATGCAAATCTGCCCCGATTCCCTAGCCAGGCTTGTTGAAAAGTCCCCAGAGAGATTTACATGGGACAGGATCTCTTCCTGGGAGAGAAGATCCCAACACGCACCCAGTGAAGCTGAAGGTCACATCACATCTGAAAGGCGACTTTGTTCTCCCGGCTTCATCCCTTACGCATGAAAGAGCACACGGCGGGTGCTCAGGATTCATAATCCGAGACATCCGGAGACTAAAGACATTGGCCAAATTTAAACCGAAAGATGAACTTGTTGGCTGTCTTTTCAGATTATGAGGGAAAGAAGAAAGGGGAGAATTTCTTAAGTCATCCACGATCCACTGAGAATTCACAGGGAGTCGGCCTGATGCTGATATGAGGGCTCTGCCTCTGGGTTCTGGACACTCAAAATACCACCGGTTCAAAGAGATAAAGAGATACATGCCCAAGGGGACCCCCACAAGCCATAGCTGACGGGCAGGGGAGTCTCCGGAGAGTGGCTGAAAGAACCTGAAAAGAGTGGTCCTTCTGTGAAGGTCACAGCACAGGTCAACAGGCGGCCTCAGGCAGCATATGGCCAGACTGGGCTCCCGGGAGGCCAGGACATGGTGAGGTGAGGGCCACACAGGTCGGAGGCTTGGCTGTGGCCCTGCCCGGCACTGGAAGCACAGCTGCCTTCCTCTCCCGTTACTTCCTCTCAGCAGTAGCGGGAACTAATGCCATCTAACACCATCTGGGCTCAGCACAACCGTTCCGATATGGTGCAGAGCTCAGCACAGCCCTTGGCGCATAGCAAGAGCTCAGTTAACACTAGTTGCTAACCATTTTACTTTGCCATTGTTAACATATTGAGTTCCAATTGCCTTTGGCTCTGAGATAACCTGAATGCACAAGTGTTCTACCAACAACGTGATCATGGTCACTGCTGAGTCACACAAAACCCAGGGTGGTAAAAGCAGGGAGGTCGTTGCACCATTTTCACAGATGGGAAAATCAAGGCTCAAGAGAAGAGGTGACTGATCAAGCGTCACAGCTTCCAAGTGGCAGAGCTAGGGCTAGACCTCGAGTCTCCCAAGACACTGAAATACTTCCCACCATCCCCCAACACACTGAAACGACACATCCTGAGTCCATCGGGGGACGCCTGGACCCCTGTCCCCAGTACTGAGACCCAGGCCCAGTCCACGTTCGGCCTGGAGCAAGGCTGTGGAATGAAAAAGTGTTGCGGATCCAAAAAGTGATGGAAATAACGGACATCCTCTCTGGGGAAAACGCCCATGTGGACACGTACACAACCTCATGTACATTGCGGGGAACTCACAGCCCCTGGCCAGGGTCCCCCGCCCAGGCTCACAGACGCTTCAGCTGATGCACCAGATCCCTGGTGTGGCCTCCGTGAGTCATCCAGAGGTGACCTCATCACACACACACCCAGCTGCTGGGTGAAAAGGGGGCCCCACTGGGCCTTCAACGCCGGGAACCTAAGACCATCACCCCCCAGCTCAGTGCTGCACCTGGGCACGTGGCCCCACCCAGCCTGCAGTCACTGCTGCTGCCATCCCCAAAGGGCAGGAGCTGCCGGACGCTGCTGCCGGTCTACTCCATCTGATGAGCGCTGCTTGCGTTTCAAAACGAGAACATTTATTATTTGTTTTTTCCTCATTAAACTTTCACAAATAAAGCACAGCAAGACTTGTCTGCAGACACACAGGAGGCACACGGACAGCCCGTCAACGAGAGATGGAGACGAAGGCCAGTGTGGCTCTCATAGGGCAGCGCTTCTCAGAACCCCTGCCCCCCCCGTGCCAAGGCTGGCCTGTGTCAGGCCTCGCCCACGCCGCCTTATGACAAATACAGAGGCTGATGCCAAGGAGGTGGCTACAGAGCTGGGGCAAGAAAGTTATCCTCTTGTTCTGATAATGACCCTACAAATCCCACCCCACCCTCAGGCACCTCCATCTAAGGTGTCCGGTTACTCCAGGTAAGGAGGTTCTGAGGAGGGCTGTGTTTTCCCTGGGGCTGATGAAACTTGCTCAGACAAGCCAGGCCACTGGGAGGCACCTCAGGATGGCAAAGATGCTGGAGGCTTTGCTGGCTTTCAGGATGCCGGGAGCCCCACGGGGGCAAAAGGGGAGGAAGGAAAGAGATTCTAAAGACAGACTGCTGCTGGTATGTCCCGACCCAGGGTCACAGTGTCAGCAAAGAGAACAGCACGATTCTGACAGGGTTGGATTTTGTTTCACCCTCGGGATGAGCAGACTTCAAACACTGCATTTTCACGGAAATCAACAAGAGAGACAGCTAGCAGGACACGGGGCTCCTGCCAGTTCTGTGTGGAAAGGCACCAGATGGTTTGTTATGAAACACATTTTGGTCAGAAAATAGCTGGGGTTTTTTGGTTCCTGGGAGGACAACAAAGCTAGAAGCAAAGGAGGTGTGAGTTGTGTGAGGAGGAGGCAGAGAAGAAAGCAGCTTTGGCATCAGACCTGGGTTCTACTCTTCACTCTACCCCGCCATGCTTGAGGCCTCAGTTTCCTCATCTGTAAAGTGGTCATAGAATATTTCCAAATAAATCTAGGTGTCAGGTTTCACACATCATCCCAGGAAGTATGGGGAGGCGGGGCAGAGACACTCAAAGGGACACACAGAGAGCAGAGGAGGAGCACAGCCTTGCGTGCAGGGGAGAAGGCAGGGAGGGGCCCGACGGAGGGCGGTCAGAGATGATCCCCGCAGTCAGTCCCTGGGAGCGGGGAGCAGCCAGTTACACTGGTTCCAAGCACAGGTGGAGACCATCCACGGGGACCTTGGGCCCCTTCTCCTGGAGGAAGGGCAGAAGGAAAGCTGGATTCAATGCAGCACCATGGAGGAGCCCTCAGGGCCACACCTGCTGTGAATGCTTTAAAGTGCCAAGCTGTATCGTCTTTGGTCAGGAGCTGCCCCTTAGTCTCTAAGAGCCTGGGGTCCAGGACTCAAGTCCCGCCTGCTGGGCCCTGAGGAAAGAGAGCAGGAGGACACATTCCCCTTCTGAGGCTGTGGGTGCTCTCCTATGCTGGGGGGTGAGGGGAAAAAAATCACTGAAATCCAACGGCTTTCAGAAAGCAGGATGCCCCCAGGGAAATTTGGGTCCTTAGAGAGAGAGAAGGGACTAGAAATGCTTTGGTCACAGTCCTGATACCCACAGCCAGGGCAGAGCTTGCTACAGGAGAGCAAGCGGGAGCCGACTGCAGCACTGCACACATCATGCAGCAGGAGACGTGCCTGACGCAGACTGGCTTCTGAGCATAAGCCAGAAGTCACTGAATAAATATTCAAGGCATCTTTTGGTTCTCAGAGAAAGAGCAGGGCTTAAAAAAAAAATCTCTCCCCTGCCTGACTGGCTGCAGCTCTGATCTCCAGGCTGACAGTGCTGAGGGCTGGGAGAGGTGGCGGGCGGGTTCCGGAGCCGGCTCCCCCGCAGCAGGTGGCTTTGGTCTGTCAGATGTCAGGGTCGCTTGTGTCCGGCTGGCCCCGGGCCCTCAGAAGCTGAAGAGGTCATCCTGCTCTGGGCCGCTGCTGTCAGGCTTGTCCCAGTCGACAGGCGAGAGGCACTGGGCGTAATGGATGTCCTGGGCTGTCAGGCCAGTGTCCAGGACCTGAGGGTTCGTCCGAGACTGGGCAAGCCTGGAAGGCAGAGCTGTGTAAGCCGAGGGCCTGGGTGAGGGCTGGCGGGCCCCGGGGTCAGATGCGAGGAGGCAGCAGTGGGGAACAGCAGGGCAGGTGGCCCAAAAAGGAAGCCCCAAGTACAGTGGAGGTGGAGGAGCCTCAGATCAAAGCACCTCCCTTGAAAGTCAAACAGCTCAGAAAAGTCTGGGGCAGCCAGCGGTGCACCCACCCCCGGGAGAGGCCAGAGCACCCACTCTGTGGCCCAGCTCAGTCAGGATATGCCCAGGAAAGAGGAGAAGGGGCAGTGCTGGTAAAGGGAGCGGCAGGGGTGGGGTGGGGTGGGGAACAAGCTGTGGGAGGGAACACGGAAGATTCTTTGGCTATAACTGTGTCAACACCGTGCTGTTCGAAAAATAAATTTACAAAGGGAGACAACCTACATGTCCAAAAGAATAGAGGAGAGTCAAGTAAATTACAGCCGCTTCCCTTCGGAGAATGTTAGGCAGTCAATGGAAGGGGTGTTTACGAGGAGTTTTTAACAGCCTGGAGCAATGCTTCTGACACAATGCTGTTAAGTGAAAAATCAGGATCCCAAAATGCAAATACGATGAGCTGATCAATGCAAAAATAATGTATATGTACAGGATTAGCATGAATTAAGCCCAAAACTCTGAGCTGTGGGATTATGGGATGGTGTTACTTTCTGTTTAACGCTTTGCTGATTTTCAAAATTGTTAATAAAGGGCACACGATGCTCAAAACAGTGTGGAAAGATGAAACAGTGTGTGAAAGATTTTCTTCAGAGGGCGGGTTTACTCAGCCAGTGAGACAGGGAAGGTGTCGCCCTCGCCCCAGGCTGGACCAAGGGGTTTCCACCAGTCCCTGGCAAGGAGGAGGCAAGGAAGAGGAAGGAGGAAGCAGGAGGGCAAAGACCCTGACTCTGTCCCCACTCGCTGGACCAAAAATCGCGGACCGTAACCCCAAACAAAGCCCCTGATGTGGGAGGGCTGTAGGAGGCTGCTGAGGGTCTCAAGGGAGAAAGGGAGGCCTGACAGACGGGGACCCAGGGCTTGGAACCCTGACCTGCCCAGGCCTCTCCTCAGCCACAGCCTTCTCAGTGGCATGTCCCCAAGCTGCAGGGGACCACAAGGATGGCCCCTGGGAAAATAGGGAAATGCCACCACCCTCAGGCTTTACCAAAACACCTCCCCACTGTGCCTGACCTTCCCCGCTGTGGAACAGTCCACAGCTTCATTAAGCACTTTCTCCTTCCCTTTTTCATAAATGCAGACCTCTGGAGAGCAAAGCCTGTAAAAAAAACCGCCCCTTTTTGAAGGCCACGCCAGGCGGAGGAAATCAACTTGAGCTGCAGTGTGTTTCGCTCAGCTCAGACTGAGGCAGAGCAGTCACCAGGAATAGTTTTTGACTCAACAGTAAGAACTTTCTAACAGCTCTGGACAACATTGGAAGGGGTTCCCTCCCCAGACAGTCTGCTCCCTGCCCCTGGAAGCATTTGAGTGGAGGGATGGGTCTGTTGCTCTGGAGGGGTCCGAGTGGCTTGTAGTTTTTTTTGTTTTTTTTTTTTGAGACGGAGTCTCGCTCTGTCATCCAGGCTGGAGTGCAGTGGCACGATCTGGGCTCACTGCAAGCTCCGCCTCCCGGGTTCATGCCATTCTCCTACCTCAGCCTCCCGAGTAGCTGGAAGTACAGGCGCCTGCCACCTCGCTCGGTTAGTTTTTTGTATTCTTTTGAGTAGAGACGGGGTTTCACCGTGTTAGCCAGGATGGTCTCGATCTCCTGATCTCGTGATCCGCCCATCTCGGCCTCCCAAAGTGCTGGGATTACAGGCTTGAGCCACCGCGCCCGGCCGCTTGTGTTCTTAATCACATCCCCAGGGGAAAGGGTGGCAGGGCCAGACCACGCACGCCAACCCCACCGTCCAGCACAGGAAGCTCACGTTACCTTGAAAACGCTTCATCCAGGCCATCATCCAGCTCCTTGGGGAAAACAAAGCAGGAGATAAGAACTCTGTTTGGGGGAGCCCACGCTCACAGCTGGAGCTTGTCCCAGCCCTGGGTAAGCTACAGGGAGACTCAGGACACAAGCTCAAGGTAGGTGCCTGGAGGCACGGGCTCAGGCAGGCCTCCTGCCTGGGTGCATTGCCAGCATCTCAGCCCAAGGACCCAAAGCTGGAGACGTGGGAGAGGAGAAAGGGCATGTCCTAGAGTGTCTGGAGACCCAGGTGGGTTCAGTGCCCTGCTCCACTGCTACCTGCCCATGAGACCTTGGGCAAGTCACTGCTCCTCTTTGAAACTCAGCTTGTCCTTCCGTAAGAGGAGGGCGTTGGACCTGATAATTTCTATGGCTTTCAAATTCCAAAAGGAAGAGGGTGGGGAAGGAAGTTTTCTTGCCTTCATTTATTTCCAAAAGCCAAGCCAAAATTCCAAGCTCATGAGGGATAACTGATGCCAGGAGTCCCATAGAGCGATGGGTGAGGTCCCTCCATGGCCTGCTGGTGAGGATGGGCAAGTGGCAAGGGTAGTTCCTGAACGGCAGAGAACAGGCTCAAGGGACACCTGGGGAACTCCCAGTACCCAGATTTTTAAAAATTAAAGAGACAAGTTAACATGTGATTCTGCAATGGATCCTGGGCCAGAAACAGGACACCGGAGGGGCACCTGGAGAAACGTGTAAGTTCTACAGATTATACACAACCGCATGGTATCGTGTTTGTTTCCTAATTCTGACCACTGTAATGTGGTTATGCAGGATGTTAAAAATTGGGGAATCTGGATGAAGGGTGAACAGGAATTCTTTGTACTACTTTTATAACACAGTCTGAAATTATTTCCAAATGAAAAATTAAAATTTCAGGTTCCTCGGGGAGATTCTGTTGGCAGAGGTCATCACCCTCACTGAGATGAAAAAGCTGAGACAGAGAGGTCAGGGGGCTTGCCCTGAGTCCCTGAGGGAGTCAGGGACCAAGCTGGTGACTGCCCAAGTCTCTGGGTCCTCATTCAGGCAGCTGAGGGGGAGGGGTGTCAGCAGCGAGCTCTGCCACGCCAAGAACAAGGGCGCCTTTGGCTGGTCTTGTGGTGGGCAGAGCCGTGGACGCTCAGGCCAAGAGGCCAAGCATTGTGAGGAGACAGCTGTGCTGGGAGCCAAGCTTGTTGGGGACGCAACCTCAGGTTCAAAAGGGACATTGTTTATTCCCCATCCTGGGCCTGGGCACTACCGGGCTGGGTCTGGTCCTCCCAGAGGCCCACAAGTCACGGGTCCCAGGGCCTGGTCCCTGGAGCAGCCCAAGGCTTGCCCAGAGGTCAGGCTGAGGATCACCAATCTGCTGGCCACACAACCACTCACCCAGACAACACTGCTGCCACTCAAGGCTTGTGGCCGTGGCACCTCGTCCACGTTGGTGGTGTTGGCGCTGACCGTGGACAGCGGGGCCTTAGCCGTCTCCTCTAAGTCCAGCAGGTTCCCAGTGGCGACCACTGTGAGGGATCCGGTCAGGTTGTCAGTGGGAGATTAGCCTCTTCCTTCCTGGCCCCCTCCTGGGCTGTCCTGGCCCTGACCCTCCCCTCTGATGTGGCCTTGCCCAGGCTTCCTAGCAGAGCCCAGCCCTGGCACCTCCCCACAGCAGATGCACAGCTGCCCACAGAGTGAGAACCTGACTAATGGCTTAGACTGAAACTTTTGTATTCACAATAGTTAAGTTTTCTTAAGCGACCACACAACAGTATGTTAAGTATATACAAAGGTAGACACATATTTATATATTTGCATAGGGATATATCTCTAGAAGAAAATGTACTAAAATGAGTTATTTCTTCCCCTTATCTATATTTTCTAATTAATCTGTAATGAACGTGTATTATTTATCTAACAAAACAAAAGTGGAAAACCAAGAGGCTGCCCCAGCCCAGGCAGGAGCGGGACCCCCTGGTGAAGCACAACCCCAACACCCCACGGCAGAACCCCGCTTCCCTGTCAGGACTCACAGCTCTTCAAGGCGGGGGTGCAGTCTCGGCGGACCCCCAGGACATCCCCTCCCTCTTGGCTGGCTTTGTCCCTCTTCTCTTTCTCTGCAGGATGAAGGCACAACATGTTGGAGCCTCAGACCCCAGCACTCCATCCCCAGCAATCACCGGGCAGGGGTGATTAGCTGTGGCCAATCTCAGGGGACAGTTTCAGGTTTCCAGCCAGGAGGAAAGAAACCTTTCGGATGTCAGTTAATCCTCACAAGCACCCTTGGGGAGGGAGACAGCTGTTCCCATTTTTCAAATGGGAAAACTGAGAGTCTGAGTGGTGAAGGGACGGGCTCACAGTCACAAGTCAGGTGGGTGATAAAGCAGGAAGTCGGTCCAGGTCTGACCCCAGGGCCTTCACGTGTCTCCCCACCTCCCACCACACCCACAATGTAGATGCAAAGTCTCACCTTCTTTGGACACCTGCCAAAACTCAAAGGCGACTTTGAAGGCCTGGGCTACGGTGAGGGTAACAGCCTGTGCCTGAAAACAGGAAGTGGGGATGGGGAGGGGTGCAGCGTCAGCCAGGGCAGAGCAAGTCTGCACTGGAGGGCTGGGGACTCCAGGCCAGGACCCCTGACTCCCTCCCTGCAGCTTCTGCAGCTCCATCCCAGGCTCTGGAATGCCTCCTGGGCAGAGAAGGGTCCTGGCCCTTCCCAGGTCTCCAAAGCAGCCTGGCGTGTCATAAGGCCACAGCCTCGCAGAGGCAGTAGGGGCTTCATCTTTACCATCTCTGGTCCCACCAAAGTTCTCACCCTCACTCTAGGGCCCCTGCCTGCAAAGGCTGTTCACCTCCATGTCTTTTCCTTCCCCTTTGGGCTTCCCTAAATTCAATGAACTGTGAGGCTTACTTCCTCCAAGCCCTTCCTAATTACCTGTGGACTTAACTTAGCCCTTGGAATTGGAGAACAGAAAAGCCAGAATTGGAAGGGCCCAGCCATTGCCCCAAATGAGCCACAGCCAGAGAGGTGAAAGTTAGGTTCCGGCTGGGACTATGCCAGGTTTATAACTGGATCCCACAGAGTAGAAGGCTTGTCAATTTCCTGATAGAAGCAAGATGTCAATGAAGGCCCGGGGACCAAAACCGGTCAGTGCTATAACCCACCTGTAAGGAAAGGCCACACCTCGGCCCTTCACCCGGGAGGAACTCCCCCGACACCCCTCCAAACCCAGCTCAGATATCTGTCACCACCTCTCTCCTATCACCAGCCCCAGACTCCTCTAGCCCCACCCACCTCCCTCTGGCACCATGCATGTGAAAGTGTCACTGGCTCCCCTGCCTGTGTTTCCCCCAGCTGTGTACACCCTAAAAGCAAGAATCAGTCTGAACACCCCCGCCCTCTGGAGCGGGCCAAAGCCTCCCAGAGGTGGCAACAATGCTGGGTGAATTACATTCATCTGAGGGGCAGGCCTCATTCCAGCCAGGACCTATCCCCAGCCCATATTCATCTCAACACCTTGCTCTCTCAGCCATTCCAGTCCAGGGTTAATCAACTCAGCTTCTGGGAGTGGAAGTCCCAGAGTTCGCAGCTACAGCCGGAAACATCTAGCTTCCTTCTGAAGCCCTGGCTGAGAGAAGAAAGCACCAGCCTCTTTCAAGTTCACAACAAGTTCAGGCCTTACCAGCTTCAGCCCCACTCCCTGCCCTCCCCCAGACAACTCAATTTAATTGAGAGACGGACCTGTGGCCACTGCCTTTAAAACTCCTTTAAAAAAAATATTTAAAATTCCTAAACAAACTGACGGATCCGTGCCAATTAAACTTCACAAAAGTATAAAACCTCATTTGAATGTCTCCAACATTTACATTTTTGATGGAAGTACAGGCACTTTATGGCAAAACTTAAATATGGTAATTAAGTATGAAACTCTTCGCAGCTGTTTACAATTTAAGCTGTCATATCTGAATCAAGTTTAATAGACCCAGTTACCATTGAGAATTGCCCATGAACTAAAAATATGGGCTAATTACCAGCCCAAGTCAGATCACTATCCACCCAAGCAAGGGCTGGTCACCCAATGTGGCAGGGATATGAAAACGCCATTATTTAAGCCTGCTGGAAATCTGGAGACACAAGCTTAGACTGCAAAGGCTGTTCACCTCCATGTCTTTTCCTTCCCCTTTGGGCTTCCCTAAATTCAACGAACTGTGAGGCTTACCTCCTCCAAGAAGCCCTCCCTAATTACCTGTGGACTTAGCCCTTGGAATTGAAGAACAGAAAAGCCAGAACTGGAAGGGCCCAGCCCTTCCAATTCTGTTTGCATAAATCTGCTTGTTCATTTGCATACATTCCTACCCTTTTGCCCTGAAGTCCCAAGCTGTAAGTTAAACCGAATACAACCCAAGAGGTGGATGTGTGCAGGTGGCTGCAAGCCCAGGCTGGGCAGGGACTGGGAGTGGGGTGGGCCCTGCTTCCTGGGGTGGCTGCAGGAATCCGAGGACCAGCATTAGGTGAGGGACTGCTCGGGCCTGCCCAGGCGGGATGCCCGCCCCTCCTGACTGCCTCTGGCCTGCAGGTCTGCCTTACTATCCTGACTGGATGCTACCTTGCCCAGTTTTTCACATTCCTTGTTCCCAGGAACCAGGCTGCTCATGGCTCAAAAGGGGCCAGAAACTCGGACCAAGACAGCCATGTGCCCCCCAGGTGGAAATGCGGGTAGCACTTTGCTTACCATCAGCCCAGGCCCAGCAGCTGCATGACACCTTCACTTTGGAGCCCAGAGGCCTCCCAGTTGGGCAGATGGAAGGGAGTCCTTGGAGGAACCCAATGCTGGCTGTGCCCAGCAGCACCAGGGAGGGGAGAGCTGCGGTGGTTGTGCTGCCCCAGAGTTCAACTGACTGGTGGGTGATGTAGAAAGGAGCCCCTCTCCCCCAACCTGAATGGGTCATGAACTCATTCAGGCAGCCCAGCCAGGAAGAGTAGGGATGTGGAGGCCCCCAGTCACAATGAGTGCGGTTTTGTCAACATCCCGATTCAAGTCCCTCAACATCCCGATTCAAGGCCCTCAACATCCCGATTCAAGTCCCTCAACATCCCGATTCAAGGCCCTCAACATCCCGATTCAAGGCCCTCAACATCCTGATTCAAGGCCTGCTGCAAACGGAAGCCGCCTCACCACCCACCCCAGCGGAACCATTTCACTTTGCCCCTCTGTGCTTGCACGTGTGTTAATCCCGTGCTGCTGTGCACTCACCACCCACCACCCCACCCCCTTCTTTTGGCCTAGCAAACTCCTCCTGGCTCCTCAGCCTTCAAAGCCCCATTCCAGGTGTCTGTCTCAGGGAAGTCTCACTGACTCTCCCGTGAGATTTACTAACTTCCACCCCAGAACTAAGCCCCCCTGGGTTCCAGATACTGAAGCTGGACTGTTCTCTACCGCCTTGGATGTTTTCTCCATGGCGCAGACCAGGACAGACGGTGCCAAACATCTGTGGCGGAGCTGCCAGCAGGTGCGGAGGCTGACACAGCCATTCCATCTCCTGCCTCCCCCAAGAACACTTCCACTTAGCTCAAGAATCTAGGATTTCCAACACGACGAGGTCATCAACACACTGTCAGCCCGGGCTGGGCTAAGACCTTGAGGCAGCAGGTGATGTATTTACACCATGCTGGGCTGGGCTGTCTTGGAGAGGGCTCCGCAGGGCCCCTGAAGCAGGGAGGCCAGGTAGCAAAGGGTAGGGAGATAGATAAGCCACTCCAGCCATCAACCCAACCCCAGAGAAGAACACACTAAGAAAGATGAAGAATTTGGGTGTCTGGCAGGGGCCCTTCCTGCTGCCCGGTCAGGGCTCTGCAGTCAGTGGCTGAGCAGTGGCCTGGCTCTGTTTTCCTCGGTAATTGACCCCATGGCCTGAGAGTAGGCTGATTTCGCTCAAGTTTGTGTGAAGTCCTCTGACCACAGGCCAGGTCTCCCTTGTAAGAGCTGGGCCTGCACCTCTCTTACTCCCAGACCCCTCATCCCAGAGGAAGCCTCTGCACTGTCGAAGGCCCCTCCCACCCAAGGCCAGCTGTCCCTGCCCAGGGCCTGCCCTGGTCAGCAGGGAGGAAGAGATGAACAATGGGGACATAAGGAGCTGTATTTTTAAGTCTGCGTGGGCTCCCAAAAGACAAAGCCACGAGTCACATCTGTGGGAACTCACAGGAGATGCCACAGCAACTTGGAGCCCTGGGACCTCACGAGGCAAATGTCCAGTGACACTGAGTCTGCAGGAAAGAAACAAGGTGTTCAAAAGAACCTGGGGCCTTTCAGAACAACCCTGGAGGTCACTGAGGCAACCTTCTCATTCTGCTGACAGGCAAGCGGCCCAGAGAAGGGCAGGATCTTCTCCAAGGTAACACAGCAAATCAGCCAGGATCAGATGGCTAGACTGTCTCCTCCTATAGTGCCTCTTCCATGACACCTGTGGTGGGCTGAATTGTGTGTCTGCCCCCAAGATGTCCACATCCTAATCCCTGAGACCTGTGAATGCTGCCTTACACAGCAAACGGGCTTTGCAGATGTGGGTTAAGGATCTGGCGATGGAGATTATCCCAGATTACTCAGTGTGTCCAAATGTAATCACAAGGAGTGTTGAGCGGGGTAGGAGAGTCAGAGCTAAAAGCAGCAATGTAACAACGAAATCAGGAGACCGGAAGATGCTACATTGCTGGCTCAGAAGATGAGGACAGGCTCACGAACCTGGAAGTGCAGGTGGTCGGTCACTGGGAGGTAGAAAAGGTAAGGAAATGGATTCTCCCCTAGAACCTCCGGAAAAAAACGCAACCCTGCCAACCTAGTTTAGACTCCTCATCTACCTCTGTCACAGAATACATCTTTCTTCTCCATAAGAGAATAAATTTGTGTTGTTTTAAGGCACTATGTTTGTCATCATTTGTTACAACTTACACAGTATCTGAAGTGTGCCCTGATGGGCAGCAGGAAGCCTGGGGACCACAAAGACTGTGATGGACCTGACATGTCCTATGATGACAGCGGAGGGAAGGGGATCTTGTCTCCTATAGGTTCCAAGGGCTACAGGGCATGGGGACTGGGGCTCTGAGCTGTCAACAGAGGTCAACAGGTGTCAATGCTCCATCAACGGGTGTCAGGAAGCACCTTATAGGAAGGATGCTCAGATCCTGGGGGTCTCAGAAACAAAAGCTGCAATGCCAAAGGTTGACCCACTCCACTCCTTGCCCCCAAATTCAGGACGAATCCCCAGTGACCACCAAGGTTCCCACTCATCCCGGCTAAGATGTGGTCTGGGGTGTCCTGGAAATGAGACAAGGAACTCTGAATTTCCCAGTCACGCAGGGAGGGGAAGAAACGTGGGTTTAAACCCCCACTTTAACCCTGACTGGTTGTGTTACCCTCAGCAAGACAGCTGGCCTCTGGGAGTCTGTTTCCTCATTGAAAATTTAAAAAAAGAAGAAAAAAAAATGGAGAGAGTAACAGTTCCCACCTTGCAGAGCTGTGAGGATTAAACGAGTAAAGACCTGGAACCTAGCACTGGAATGTACACACAGGAGGCACCGAGAGATGGTCACTGCCCTCCACACTCCGGTCACAGCTGGAATGAACACGCAGGAGGCACCAAGAAATGGCCATTGCCCTCCTCACTCCGGTCACAGCAAGCCCAGTTCTCTGATGGCTCTCGCCTTTGCCTTCCACCCCAGGCCCCCCGATCTCCCATCTCCGAGGACCAATCCCTACAAGGCCCTGCACCCCTAGACCATATTAAAGACAGCAGATCCAAAATAGCCTCAACCCAACAAATCACGTTACAGAGAGAAAGGGGCCCAGACAAACACTGGGGACACGGGCTAGCCACTGCCCACACCAGGCTGACTGCCGGGTCATCTGCCTGCTGGCAGCCTCACCACTGTACCACTTAGCTCTCAGCACCCACTTGGGGTTCCCAGGGATTTCACCCTCTTCTTCAGTAATGGTCACCTTTGGGTCCTGCCTCCCACACCAGACAGCCCCCCACCCACAGCAGGGCTGCCAAGGCTGCTGGAGCCTGCCCCAGCCCCAGCCCTCCCCGCTGACCATCTTCCGCTTGGTGCAGAGGAAGGCGTGGCACTCGAGGCTCTGGTTGTGCTGGCTCTGTGCGATGTATGCGAACACCTTGTCATGCATTTTGTCTGCCGTGCAATAGGAGATCCTGAAAGGCAAGGAGGAAGTATCACCGGACCTGGCACGGGGGCCTGAGCACATGTGGGAAGCCCTGTAGGGCAGCTCCCCTGAGTTGCAGAGAACCTGCTATTCCCACTCCACCAGGGCAGACTCTGAGAGTCCAGCCTTGGCCTCCAGGGTGGGTACCTAGGCCATCTGTGCAGGAGGGGCCGAGGCCAGGCAGGAAGGAAGGAATGGGGTAAAGACTGGAAGCAGGGCACTTCCCCTCTTCCTCCCATCCCACACTGAGCCACACCCCAAAACAGTAATAGCTGAACCCTTACCACATACCAGGCAATGTGCCAAGAGCTTTCTAGATCTCGCCTCATGTAATTCTCAAAGCTACCCTCTGAGATGGGTTCTATCACTATCCACGTTTTTCAGATGAAATAAACTGAGGCTAAAGACCGGAGCCCAGACCTGAACTCACTTGTAGGACTCCAGAGGTCATGACTGCCATGCTGCCTCTTAAGGCTATGTGCCAACTGGCTGGAAGGGGAAGCAGAAAGCAGGACACTCCCCTGCTCACCGATGCCCTTCACCTGGCCTCCCCCATCCCATCTGCCCTCCGACCCATGCCCCCGCCCAGAGGTCTAGTGAGATTCGGGTCCGTCTCTCTCAGGGTGGCTGGGACCATTTGCATGTTCTGGAGCTGTGGCCAGGGGTGGAAGAGTTGGGAGTAGGGGTGGGGTGTGTGTGTGACAAGGACCCAACAAGGAGTCCTAGTGGGCCTGGGAGAAGACACACAGCAACTCCTTCTGCATGGAGCACCCTCTCTGCCCCCAGTCGCCACCCGTAACCTTGGGGCCACCCGAGCCCTCGGCCTCCCACCCTCCCTCACATGTCTGGTCCCAGCTCGTTGCCTCTAGTCAGCCTCAGAGTCTCAATCGGGGAGGGGCCGGCAGCCCAGAGGTGGGACCGGAGTGCCACAGACCCATCCCTCAACCACGTGGCCCCAGCTTTAATCACAGGCATCAACACTCCAGGTGAGCAGAGCGTGAAGGTGCCAGGCCCCTTCCTACCTATTCTCCATCCCAGGGGATCCAGCTTCCTGCTCTAAATGTTACTGGGTCCTTGGTATCAATAAACTAGATCCTGTTATTCCTCAAGCCCCAACAAGGTGCTGCCTCCCCTGGGAGGCCTTCCTGGATTTCCCCGGGCAGACCCTCTCCTTGCCTTCTTGGAAAACACTATGCTCTATCTCCTGTTTCCTCCCAACTATTCCCAATTAGAGTGGAAGCTCCTTGAGGGCATGAGCAGGATTGGAGTCCTCATCTGGCACAGACGTTGGCAGAACAGGTATCTGAAACTGTTGACTAAAGGCAGGCAGGTATGATCAGGCCAGTGAGAGGAAGACATCACCCGGGCCCCCACAACACACATCTATCCACCCTACTACTGGCCTGTGCACCAACGGGCTGAGCCATCTGCTTGGAGACAAAGCAAGAGGGTGGGGGGATGCCTGGCAGATGGGAGCCTGCTGGACAGGGCTCTGGCCTGGGTATCCTAGTTCCAGTTCAGCTACTACCTCACCGTGCAGCCGTAGGCAATCCCCTCTCCGGGCCTCAGATTCTCCATCTGTAAAATGGACCTGAGCTATCCCTTCCGGTTCTGAAAAACTACAACTGACCAGCTGAGAGACGTGGGGATAGCCTGAGGCTCTAAGGGCTGACCAGAGGACCCACTAGAGAGACCATCCATACTGACCTCAGATCTTGGCTGAGGCCTCCCTGGAATGCCTGGCCAGATACCCAGAGCTGAGCCGCTGCATTCACAGAAGGAGGAAAAGGCAGTGACTCTGCAGTTCTCTGCTCCAAGCCCGGCTCAGAGGCATGCTGGTGGGGACTAGGGGGCGGGGCACAGGCAGGCTCAGCTGTCTTCTGTAACTGGTGATGATGACAGCAGCAGCTGCCACTTAACCAAGTGCTCATC
>NW_012101865.1:2473951-2482495 GCF_000951045.1 Mandrillus leucophaeus | reverse complement strand
CACCTTGTCATGCATTTTGTCTGCCGTGCAATAGGAGATCCTGAAAGGCAAGGAGGAAGTATCACCGGACCTGGCACGGGGGCCTGAGCACATGTGGGAAGCCCTGTAGGGCAGCTCCCCTGAGTTGCAGAGAACCTGCTATTCCCACTCCACCAGGGCAGACTCTGAGAGTCCAGCCTTGGCCTCCAGGGTGGGTACCTAGGCCATCTGTGCAGGAGGGGCCGAGGCCAGGCAGGAAGGAAGGAATGGGGTAAAGACTGGAAGCAGGGCACTTCCCCTCTTCCTCCCATCCCACACTGAGCCACACCCCAAAACAGTAATAGCTGAACCCTTACCACATACCAGGCAATGTGCCAAGAGCTTTCTAGATCTCGCCTCATGTAATTCTCAAAGCTACCCTCTGAGATGGGTTCTATCACTATCCACGTTTTTCAGATGAAATAAACTGAGGCTAAAGACCGGAGCCCAGACCTGAACTCACTTGTAGGACTCCAGAGGTCATGACTGCCATGCTGCCTCTTAAGGCTATGTGCCAACTGGCTGGAAGGGGAAGCAGAAAGCAGGACACTCCCCTGCTCACCGATGCCCTTCACCTGGCCTCCCCCATCCCATCTGCCCTCCGACCCATGCCCCCGCCCAGAGGTCTAGTGAGATTCGGGTCCGTCTCTCTCAGGGTGGCTGGGACCATTTGCATGTTCTGGAGCTGTGGCCAGGGGTGGAAGAGTTGGGAGTAGGGGTGGGGTGTGTGTGTGACAAGGACCCAACAAGGAGTCCTAGTGGGCCTGGGAGAAGACACACAGCAACTCCTTCTGCATGGAGCACCCTCTCTGCCCCCAGTCGCCACCCGTAACCTTGGGGCCACCCGAGCCCTCGGCCTCCCACCCTCCCTCACATGTCTGGTCCCAGCTCGTTGCCTCTAGTCAGCCTCAGAGTCTCAATCGGGGAGGGGCCGGCAGCCCAGAGGTGGGACCGGAGTGCCACAGACCCATCCCTCAACCACGTGGCCCCAGCTTTAATCACAGGCATCAACACTCCAGGTGAGCAGAGCGTGAAGGTGCCAGGCCCCTTCCTACCTATTCTCCATCCCAGGGGATCCAGCTTCCTGCTCTAAATGTTACTGGGTCCTTGGTATCAATAAACTAGATCCTGTTATTCCTCAAGCCCCAACAAGGTGCTGCCTCCCCTGGGAGGCCTTCCTGGATTTCCCCGGGCAGACCCTCTCCTTGCCTTCTTGGAAAACACTATGCTCTATCTCCTGTTTCCTCCCAACTATTCCCAATTAGAGTGGAAGCTCCTTGAGGGCATGAGCAGGATTGGAGTCCTCATCTGGCACAGACGTTGGCAGAACAGGTATCTGAAACTGTTGACTAAAGGCAGGCAGGTATGATCAGGCCAGTGAGAGGAAGACATCACCCGGGCCCCCACAACACACATCTATCCACCCTACTACTGGCCTGTGCACCAACGGGCTGAGCCATCTGCTTGGAGACAAAGCAAGAGGGTGGGGGGATGCCTGGCAGATGGGAGCCTGCTGGACAGGGCTCTGGCCTGGGTATCCTAGTTCCAGTTCAGCTACTACCTCACCGTGCAGCCGTAGGCAATCCCCTCTCCGGGCCTCAGATTCTCCATCTGTAAAATGGACCTGAGCTATCCCTTCCGGTTCTGAAAAACTACAACTGACCAGCTGAGAGACATGGGGATAGCCTGAGGCTCTAAGGGCTGACCAGAGGACCCACTAGAGAGACCATCCATACTGACCTCAGATCTTGGCTGAGGCCTCCCTGGAATGCCTGGCCAGATACCCAGAGCTGAGCCGCTGCATTCACAGAAGGAGGAAAAGGCAGTGACTCTGCAGTTCTCTGCTCCAAGCCCGGCTCAGAGGCATGCTGGTGGGGACTAGGGGGCGGGGCACAGGCAGGCTCAGCTGTCTTCTGTAACTGGTGATGATGACAGCAGCAGCTGCCACTTAACCAAGTGCTCATCGTGAGCCAGGTGCCATGTACTCGGCGTTTCCTAACAGCGCTGTGCAGCAGGACCTGTTCCCACCCCCATTTTACAGATAAGGAAACTGAGGCTCCAATGTCACCCAGGTAGGAAACAGTAGAGCCTGGATTCAGATGGGACACTCCAGTGGCAGAGTCGATGGGTCAACCCCATGCTGAGCGTACCTGTATATGGACACGTTCTCAATGAGCTGGTTGGTGAGGTTGTCTGTCAGGATAATTCCCCGTGGAGACACCTTCAGAGTCACCTTCTGCAGCTTCTTCCCACTGGCCTTAGCCTTGGGGCAGACAGGAGTCAGAGGAGTCTGCCAGCCTCACTTGAGACCCACGCTTATGGCCTACACCGCACTGTTCCTAGGACCCAGACGCAGGGCCCATCTCAGCTCAGGCGACTGGCAGCGGCATGGGGAAGACCACTCAGCCAGCACCCTCTTGTAACAGAAACAGGAGCAGCATCTGCTGAGCACCAGCTATCTGTCAGGCACCGTGGACCTCGAGTCATCCTCCCTCTCCCCAGAAGGAGATGGACTCAGAGAGGCTAAGGGACTTGCCCAAGGACACACAGCTAGGAGGGCACACAGACTCGGCACTGAATGAGCTAGCACAACCCAGCAGGATGACTCTTGGGGACTCTGCTCCATCCACTGAGCTGAGGGGTCCGAGGCCACCAAGGGAAGTGGATTTAAAAGGCCCGCCCTTGCTCAAAGCTAGGAAGGGGGCAACGTGCTCTCGAATGTGCTATGCTGTCTCTCAGGCCGTTGAGCAGGTAGTCAAGGGAAAGCAACCTCCCCACCCTTCCTGGCGCTGATAAGTCACCAATGCATTGGTAGGGAGCCTGAGGTGGGGGTGGGGAGGCTGGAAGAGGTCATAACGGCTGGAGGGAAGCACCAATGCATCAGCAGGGAGCCTGAGGTGGGGGTGGGGAGGCTGGAAGAGGTCATAACGGCTGGAGGGAAGCACCAATGCATCAGCAGGGAGCCTGAGGTGGGGGTGGGGAGGCTGGAAGAGGTCATAACAGCTGGAGGGAAGCCACTGACCGTGACCTTGCAAGTCCAGTGGTTCCCTCTATCAAGGCCCAAAAGCTGGATGGAAGGAAAATCAAGGGCAGGGCCAGGCTCAGACACACCCAACTGGAGTAACAAGCTGGGACAAGGGCACCCTGGGAAGAAGCTGGTCCTTGGTCCCTGGTCCCTCCGCCCTTCCCAACTGGGGTGCTCACCGTAGCCACGATCCTCTTGATGGCGGCGGCCGACAGCTCCTCGCCCTTGGGCTGCTCCACCAGCGTCATGCCCAGGTATTTGAGGCTGAACAGCATCCCCTCCAGCAGCGTCTCCCGAGTGTCCGTCCAGTTCTCAGGCAGCTCTGGGGTAGGACAGGGAAGGCCCTCAGACCCTGTGGCTCAGGGCCCACCACCAGCAACAGCTCTCATCAGCCTTCTTTCCCAGGAAACCCCAGCAAGTTGGCTGGGGGTCTCCCCCACCACTACTGTCATTTTTTTTTTTTTTTTTGAGACTGAGTTTCACTGTCACTCAGGCTGGAGTGCTGTGGTGCGATCTCAGCTCACTGCAACCTCTGCCCCCCAGGTTCAAGCAATTCTCCTGCCTCTGCCTCCCGAGTAGCTGGTCTCGAACTCCTGACCTCAAGTGATCTGCCTGCCTCAGCCTCCCAAAGTGCTGGGATTACAGGCATGAGCCACCGCGCCGGGCCTACTGTCACTTTTAATAAAAGGCTAAAGCTTTCTGGCACATATCAAGGCTCCATGTAAGCAGCTTTACCTAAAATGTTCTCATTAATCCTCCTTAAGAACCTATGAGGTCAACGCTTTTATCAAACCCATTGACAGACAAAGACATGGAGGCCATGGAGACTCAATCACATAACCAAGTCCAGAGAGCCAGGAAGTGCAAGAGTCAAGTTTCGAGCCCCGTTTTCAAGCCCGGAGCCCTCTTTACTTCAATGCTACCACTTGTTGAGGGCAAATCATACCATTTCTTACTGAATCCTTAGTGCAATCCTGTGAGATAGTGATTCTACAGATTAGAAGACTGAGGCTCAGGGAGGCAAAGTCATGAGATGAAGGCCACATACAATGAGTCAGACTTCAACCTTGAGTGGTTCCCACGGCCCCAGCCTGCACTGCTTTCCTCCCTGTGCGCATCGGTAGAGACCAACGGGGGCGTGCGGGAGGCTGGGAAGGAGACAGTAGCCCAGGGAGAGCAGGGTAGGGTAAGGCTAGGTGGGGAGAGGAGAAGGTGATTTCCCAAATCTGAGAAGGCTCGAGACCCACTCTGCTTCCCACTCCCTGGATGGTCCTAGGGAAGTCCCCTCTCCTCTTTGGGACTAACACTGCACCCCCCTCTCTGGGCTGTGGCAATGGCACAGAGCAGGGTCCACAAGGAGAGTCCTCTAAAAGCACCAACCACACACATGTCAGGAAATAAGGGGATGAGCCTGCCTCACTGGTGGGCAAACGGACCAGGAGGGACATGTGGAAAGAGTGCCCCACCACATGGGTGAGGGCCTTGCGGAGGCAGATGCGCATGAGGGGAAAATCGCGCTATGCTGGTGGTTTCTGACCATCCCCGGCTCCTCGGAAGGAGATGAACAAAGATGAACGAACACCCCACACTCCCACCTGCCAGAGCCCCTGCCTGTCCTCTACCATCCCCTCACAGATGCTGTGCTTGTAGGAGGTGTTTGTTATGACTGCACCATTTTACAGATGAGAAGGAAAACTGCTCTTCAGCCTCACACACAATCTTGTTAAGGACAGAGCAGGATCCAGCCAGGGATCAGTTTCCAGGGGCCATGAGAGGTAGCCAGGGCCAGCTTCCCTAGACCATCCCCCACAGAGGGGCTGGGAGATGTCCTGGGCCCTCCCTACCTCTGCCTGGGGCCTTCCTCACTGGCTCCGATTGAAAAGCCACAGGAAGAAAGTTTAGGTATCGCTGGTCCCAGGGCAGCTGAGGCTCCAGCAGGGATGTGGGCCCCTACTACAAGGCTCTGCTTGGCTCTGGAGTTCTGGCTCTGTCAAGAGCAGAAGTCTGGGTCCAGGTGGCATCACCAGGTCCCCTACCCAGTCTGGATCCCTGCTGCCCCTCTCAGCTCCTGTCCTAGAGCTCTGGGCCTCCAGGGGCTCTGGTCCCCCTCTCCACAGCCAGAAGGGGCCTTGTACACCCACATTTCTCTGGATTTGCCTTGAGCAAGCCACTGTCCCTCTCTGAGGCCATTTCTTCATCTGAAAGAGGGTACAGGTGTCAGGGCTGCGGAGGGTTATACAGGAACTTACAGATGTGCCCAGTTCCCCTCATGCCTTGAGATCAGGTGAGCAGGGACTTACTGACTGTCATCTAGAACCTGGCATGCAGCTAGCGCTCAATACTTGCTCAAGGAAGAAATGACGAGGACAACCCCATCCCATCCCCAGCCCTGGCCCCAGGCCCACTGCCCCTTCAGCTCTAGCCCTCATTCCCGGGCTTCCACCTCAACATAAGGCCGGGCCCCCACTGAGATGACCCCAAAGCCCAACATGACCTTATCTTCTGTCCCATCAAGCACAAGCCTATTCCATTTGATCCTCCAAAAGAATGTGAAAGTCCCTGAGGTGTCCCCAGTCCTGGGTTGAGTGATGGGGCCCTGAGCAACTCAGACACAGACCCTGCTCTCAAGCTCAGAATAACAGCACCATCATTGGGGAAAAACGGCGCTTTCATATAACAAAGATACAACGATAATAAAGCTGTAGCTATTACCATCACCTCTAACACTCACAGCCACCTTGCAAGCAGGCATTCTTTCATTCCCATTTTACAGAGAGGAAACAGACTGACTCTAAAGCCCAAGCTCCTGACCATGAGACCATACTACCTTATCATGCCGCAAACTACCTTAATTCTAGCAAAAGATCAGGTTTTTGGAGGTGGAGGCATTTCTTCTCACCTGGAATTAGGTATTCCTAATACTTAAGGTTTCCCATCTGCAGGCTAGGATATCCAGACCACCACTTTCAACCTGAGACCCATCTAAGCAAGGACAGCAATGGACAGAAGTGCTACTGTGCCTATGGCCCGTGCCCTTGGCAGACATTGATAATCAATTGCAGCTCTACTTCCCTCTGACCGTTTCTCAGCACAAGGCCCCAGGCGGGCAATACTGATTGATCAAGTTTTGAACATCTCATTATCCATTCCTACCCCCGGCAAACATTCTCCACCCTCCCTCTCCAGCCCCCATTTTCATGTCCCCATTCTCCCACTTCCTCTGGTTCAGCCCTTTCCTGGCCCCTTTCCAAAGCCACTTCCGCTCCCTCCATTCCAAAGAGCCAAAGCCTGCCAAGGTCACTGGTGATCTCTTTGCTGTCAAAACATTCCCTAGTCCTCCCTGACCCCTGAAATGTTCAGCATTTTTCTGCATTCCTCCTTCCCTGGACTGACCCTTCCCCTCCTCTAACCACGTCCTTACAGACTGGTTGCCACTCATCAGCCTTAGGCCCTCAGCTCAAGCCCCTCACTTGATAGATGATACAACTGAAGCCCAGACAGGGACAGGACCTGTGCAAGGTCACAGGGCAAGTCAGAGGGCCCCTCCTCACCCCACCCAGCCCACTATAGACAATCCCCATGATGACCAGTGACTGTGAGGGGATTTTAAGTTTCCCTGTCTCTTCTCCCACAATATCCCTACACGCTCCCTACCCCAAGAAGCTCCAACCATGCAGAGCTTCTTCCTAATAATGTCACATTTACTGTCTAACTTCTGTGCCTTTGCTCAGGTAGTTCCCTCTATCCCAAATGCCCTTTCCTCACTTGATCAAATCCCACACATTCAACCTCTTCCAGGGAGCCTCCTTTGAGGCAATGTAGCCTTGTGGTTAACAGCAAGGGCCTTAATCCTAAGATATTAGCTCCGATGCTTCATGTCTGAGTCATTTTGAGTGAGTTCATTACCTTCCCTGAGCCTCAGTTTTCTCATATTTTAAAATGGGGGAAACAACAGCTCTGACTCCTGGGGGCTGTTGTGGCCCGTGGATACGTTTATAGAATTTAGCAGAGAGGCAGGCCCATCGTAGGTGTTCAGTACACCTTCCAATGGGGCCTCATCCCTCCTGTGGGCAGGCTGCTGGTGCCTTTCTTGAACGTAAATCTCTTCTTCCTCCCACAGCCACACCACCCACTGCCAAGCACTGCCCGCACTTCTCTTCCCTTTAAAGAACCTGCCATTCATGTCTGCTTCCCCAGGACCTGGCACGGAGGTGTACGCCTGCCCAGTGTGGCCGTCCAGTCTGGTCCTGTTTCTCCCTTGTCCCCCATGTTCCCAGGCCCCACTGAGATGCTCCTTTCTCTCTAGGAAGCTGCTTCCCTCCTGTGGTCTGTGCACGTGACTCATCTCTTCACTAGAGCGTAAGGCCCCTCATGCCCACACCCTCCCCACAGAAACCAGCACCTGGGAGCTCTCAGTGAAGGCTCACTGGTAGGGCTCAGGACCACACCCGCCCCCCTTGCCAGCCACAGCCGGAGGCCTTATTCCCGGTGCTCCCGGAGGACCCGGGCAAATACAGGCCTGAGTGCACAGCCCTGTTCCGGTCCTAGTTATTTTTGGCCCTGTAGTGGGTAATGACTGTGCTATTTTAACGCTGCAATTTTACAGATGACCTGCTCCCGGAGTTAGCTGGGGACAGACCATATGCCTGGTCTAAATTACAGCTGTGAACACGTGCTCTTTCCTCGTTAAGGTCCCCCCAACCACCCAGGAGTCAGAGCTGGGCTGAATGCCCTTGTGCCCCTTCTGCTGCTCCCAGAGACCCAGCCTGGCTGGTATGTCTGCAACATGAGAGTTGCAGCCAAACCCAGGGGCCAGGGGAGCCTCTGACCGGGGCTCTGGCCTCCAGTCTCCCCCAGCCTGGTGGGGAAATGGCCTCAGAGGCCAGAATGACAACATCTCAGAAGAGGGCTCAAGCTCTGCCCTGACCTGGAGTGTAGCTGCTTCTCTGGGCTATAATTCTATCTGATAAATGGGTTCAGCCCCTCAGGAGCATCATCAGAAGTTTCTGGATGTGAAAAGTACTAGGAAAATTTTGGAAGTCAAAGCTGTTGAGATTGTTATCAAAAGAAAATAAGTTTTAAAATGATAAATTGCAGCAGCTACCACGTCCTAAGTACCTATTTACACAGTAAGAGAAAAATATGCTATGGGCTCTGGAGTCCGTAGTCACTGAACCTCCCCGGACCTCAGTGTCCTAACTTTAAAACAGAGACAAGACAGGCACAGTGGCTCATGCCTGTACTTCCAGTGCTCTAGGAGGCCGAGAAGGAAGGATTGCTTGAGGCTGGAGTTCAAGACCAATCTGGACAACATGTTAACACCTCATCTCTACAAAAAATAACTAGCTGGGCATGGCAGTTGTGCACCTGTAGTCCTAGCTACCCAGGAGGATCCCTTGAGCCCAGGAGGTTGAGGCTGCAGTAAGCTATGACCACATCACTGCATTCCAGCATGGGCAACAGAGTGAGACCCTGTCTCAAATAAATAAATAAATAAATAA
>NW_012101865.1:2459483-2473696 GCF_000951045.1 Mandrillus leucophaeus | reverse complement strand
AGCTTGCAGTGAGCTGAGATCCGGCCACTGCACTCCAGCCTGGGCAACAGAGAGAGACTCCGTCTCAAAAATAAATAAATAAATAAATAAATAAATAACAGGGACAATAGGAGTATCCACCTCAGACAGGCATGGTGGCTCATGTGTAATCCTAGCACTTGGGAAGCTGAAGCAGGTGGATAACTTGAGGTCAGGAGTTCAAAACAGCCTGGCCAACATGGTGAAACACCGTCTCTACTAAAAATACAAAAAAATTAGCTGCGTGTGGTGGCGGGCACCTATAATCCCAGCTCCTTGGGAGGCTGAGGCAGGAGAATCACTTGAACCAAGGAGGTGGAGGTTGCACTGAGCCAAGATCCCAATGCTGCACTCCAGCCTGGGCAACAGAGGGAGACTCCCTCTTAAAAGAAAAAAAAAAAAAAAGAGTATCCATCCATGGGATTGTCTTGAGGATGAATTGAGTTCACACCTGAGGTGAGCTTAGAACCCTGTCTGGTACATACCAAGTATCACAAGTGTGAACTACTGTCATTACCAATGGTCAAATGCAAAGAGCTTTAACATGTCCATGGCCATTCTCATACTGAAAGAAGAGTCCCGGATAGATCAGTGTTCCCATTTCACAGATAGAGAAGCCCAGAGGAGTCTGACCATGGCTCACAATCGACAGCACTGGGACTCCAGTCCACACCTGCCTCCTGCAGCCCAAGCCCCTTGGTGGGATCAGGCAGAGCTCTGTAGGGCTGCTCAAAAAGAGTATCTGACCCTCAGTGGGCAGTGGGTGACCTCTGACTCCTTCAAGCCACGTGCCCCTCACACAGCCCCCAGGCCCGTGAGAAGCAGAGTCTTAGGCTCCAGTTCACCATTCCCTGCACTTGCTGTTCCCTCTGGCTGGAACGCTCTTCCCAGACTCCTCCCTCCTGGGATTCACCGGTGTGTACTGAGTCACCTTCTCACAGGGACCTTCCCTGGTGCTGTCAATGGCCGCCCTTATCCCCTCTGCATACCACTTCCATGTTGTGCTGACTGCCAGCACCTGCCGCTCTACCTGCTGGAGATGCTGAGGCTGGTGCAGACTGGGGATTAAAGATCTCCCATCCCCAGGAGTCCTCCCCTCCGGCAAGGTGCTGCCCTTCTCTGGGCTTGTTTCTCCACAAATAAGCAATGCTCATGCTAATCCTAGTGAGGACCTTGACGGAGAGGAACAGGTCACAACTGAGAGCAGCGTTCCAGTCTAACTTGAACTCCACTGGCTTCAGTTTGGCCTCAAAACTCAACCACAGGGACCAGGTCCAAGGCCCGGATGGGTCACAACCCTGAGCAAGGTGACCCTAGCACCCCCACCCCCACATACCCCATGGCCCCTGCTCTAACCTGTGGCCACTGCTGTCAGAGGCTGCCAGCCCAACCTGGGGTGGGTGAGGACTGCTCCCAGCTCCTCCCATGGCAGAATCCACCAAGCACACTGGTAAGACCTCTGCGCTAGGAATGTGGAGCTCTGCCTCTTAGACGTTCTGTGTCTGGGGCCAATGACTCCAATGCTCAGAATCTCAGTTCCTTTGTCTCTAAAATGGGCCTGCTCTGTCACCTCACAGGAGTCAATGAGAGAATGGAAGCAAAAACACGTTGCAAAACAGTTACAAAAAAAGTAGTTACCATTTACCAAAGTCTTCCTCTATGCCAGGCAAACGCAATTTCATTTGATCCCCACAAACAGTTGGAGGCAGGTACTACTGTTATTTGCAATTTACAGGTGAGGAAATTGAGACTTCATCACGAGGGACAGGTGGGGCTCGGCCCGCCCTCCTTCAGGTCCAAAGGCTCCAGGACAGCACTCTGGGCTTACTGGGGCCTGGAGGAGGGGGAGAGGTGCTCCTCTCCTTTCCTCCAAAGGTGCAGACGAGCTCTGGGCCCCCAAAACCCATCTCACCACAGTACTAATCATGCTGGCGGTGTCCCAAGGATAGGCAGGGGGAAGAGGAGCAGGGCAGAAGAAAGCCACCAGTTAGGAGGGAGCATTATTACTACTAATCTCCTTGATACTCCAGCCAGGTAAGAGTTTTTATCCCCATGTTGCAGATGAGGAAACCAAGCATCAGAAAGGACAAGTGACTTGCCCAAGATTGAAGATGGCAAGAGAAATTCTCTTCCACCATCCAAAGTGGCTACCTCTTCTGCGTCCCCAGATTCAGAGATGTTTCTTTCTAGCCTCCCTTCCCTTGCCAGCCCCCCTTCCTTCAAAACCACTTCCCCGGGGGCTGCCCTGCCACACTCCCTCCCTCATTCCTGGAGAAAACCGCAGGATTCTCCCGCTGGAACAGATGGCCATTCTCAGAAGTTCTGGTCAAATCTTGCCAGTTTTTAGAGGGTCTATTTTGGGAGGCAATCAGTGTGATAAACGGTACATCCCCTGGCCTACTGGCCCAGCCCTAATGGGTCTCTGACACCACCCCCCACCAGCAGGCACCACCCCACATTCCCAATGCCAATGCCAGTCTCAGTTGGGAGGCGGCCACAGCTGAACAACAGAGTGGGGCCAGAGGAGGAGCAAGGCGGGCCCTCTAGGCCCAGACACGCTGGCATTCCTGGGACCAGGGAGCTCGGGCTCCCCTGGTGGAGCCCTGTAAGGCCAAGAGGGAACGGGGTGAGGGGGTGCTGTACTGTCAGTTGTTTCCTGATGAGGGGAGAGGCTGTGGCCCGAAGTGGCTGGCAGGGAGGTGGGAGTGTGCAGCAGTCCTGGGTTCTGGCTCCAAAACCGGCAGGAAGGTCTGTGTGACCCCAGGCAAGCCACTCTCTTCTCCCTCCCAAACAACGAGACCTGCGACCTGCGCTGGGCTGGTCTTCTGGCTTCAGGGGAAGGTGCCAGGTGACAAGTTCCTTGAGCGTAACCAGAAACAAGGAGAGAAAGAAGCCACGGGGAGGCCCCTCCCAGCCTCCCAGACGCTCCAGGGAGAGATGACAGCGAGTCTGCCGTTTGCCTGGGCGCCCAAGGGACTTTAGAAGCCCGAAGGGAAAGGTGCGAGAGAAAACAGGTTTCAAAAATAGTTGGGACGCCAGGCTTGTCACCTGGACCCGACTAGAGGAAAGGACGCAGGGGTCTAGACCGCCTGATGTGGGGCTCTCCCGAGGCACCCCAGGCGGGGCCTCTCTCCCAATTTCAAGTACGTACCTGCGACCCCGGGCTCACACCTGGGTGGGTGTCTGGACACCCGGAGTCAAAAGTTGGCCCGGTGGGTCCGACAGGGGGCGGGAGAACGGGCCAGTGGGCTCCCGCCCGCCGCAGCCGCTGGCTGGGGCGCAGGGGTGCGGGACCGGGGCGTCTTTCCAAGCTCCTGCGCGCTTTCCTCCTCCCCCCGGCACCGACGAACACGGCCTGCCTCCCCCTAGCTGGCCAGGACAGCAGGGCGGGAGGTACCGCGGGTGGCGGGGGCCTCTTCTCCCAACCTGCACCCCACCCCATGCCGGCTGCACCTGGGGACCTCGAGCTCGGGCTCCTTCCTCAGCGCTGCCCCTCCTCGCAGCGGCACCGAGCGGCCGGGGAGTAGGTGCGCAACTTGACCCCGGCCGACCCCCTGCCCCGCAGGGCCGGGAAAGGGCCACGCCGGGACCTGAGCGCCGGTCAGGCCCCGCCTCTGCCCAACTTGGCCGCACTCCGGGCGCCGGCGGAGGCCCCGCGCGCCGACCCCGGCCCGGCCCGGCTGACGCGCGCACACTCACTGCGGTGTCGGCCGCCGCCCCCCCAGCTCTGCTTGGCCAGGCTGGGGCTCCGGATCAGCGCCCGCCCCGCGGACTTGAGCGCGTCCATGGCCCGCTCCGCCGCCGCTGCCGCTGCCGCCACCAAAACTCCGTCAGGAAAAACTTTCCGCCCGGCCCTGCAGCGCGCGGGCTGCGCGCTCCTCCCCTCCCGGCGCGAGCTCCGCCGCGGCGTCCGACGGGGCGGGGCAAGGAAGGACAGGCCACGCCCCCAGGCGGGCCCCGCCCCCGACCGCCGATCTCGCCCCGCCCGGTCCCTGTCCAGGCCCAGGGTCCAGGCCCCAAGAGCTTCTGAGGCCGCCCGAAGGCGCCAGAAGATAGCGAATCGCAAGCCCCAGACGCCCCCGCTTTCCTCCTTCTCCCCAATCCCCACCCCGTAGGAGCCTGAGGGTCTGAGACCAGCGGCCTAGGATTTCCAGTGACCATTTTACAGATGGGGAGACTGAGGGCTCCTCCAATGGTGAAAGGTCTTGTTCAGGGACAAGAACAATGCGATGTCCAGGGCAGTGGGAGACTTAGGAAAGAGTGGAGGCTGTAAATCAGGGATATCCAGACTTTTGGTTTCCTTAGGCCACATTGGAAGAAGTGTCTTGGGCCACACATAAAATACACTAACAGCCCATGAGCTAAAAAAATATATATATATACACACACACATCTCTCTCTCAAAAGAAAAAAAAAAAACTCTTGAGTTTTTTTTTTGTTTTTTTGTTTTTTTGTTTTTTTTTTCCTGAGACACAGTTTTACTCTGTTGCCCAGGCTGGAGTGCAGTGGTGCGATCTCGGGTCACTGCAACCTCTACCTTCCGGGTTCAAGCTGTTCTCGTGCCTCAGCCTCCCGAGTAGCTGGGATTACAGGCATGCACCACCATGCCCGGCTAATTTTTGTATTATTAATAGAGATGGCGTTTTATCATGTTGGCCAGGCTGATCTCGAACTCCTGACCTCAAGTGATCTGCCTGCCTCAGCCTCCCAAAGTGCTGGATGGCTGTAAGCCACCGCACCCGGCCCAAAAAGTCTCATAATGTTTTAAGAACCTTTACGAATTTGTGTGGGGCCCCATTCGAAGCCGTCCTGGACCTCACATGGCCAGTGGGCCACAGGTTGGACAAGCTTGCAGTATAGACCCCTTGTTAGGCGCAGGGTCGGTATATAAAAGTTTGCCCTTACTTTACTCATCCACGTAGCTCCCTGGCTGCTCCCTGGCACCACCTGAGCATGCTGGGCCACCCCATGCCCCTGCAACTTCCCAGGTAGCCTCAGAAATGGTATGATCTGAAATGTGCCCCTGACACTGACTTGCTGTGTGACCTCAGGCAAGTCCTTCCCCTCTCTGAGTCTTGTTTTTCTGTGAATGAGAGTCAATGCTATCTCTAGTGATCCTTCCAACCTGCCAGGGTCAAGAATCTGCATGACCTTGACCCTGACCCCATGCTGCTTCCTAGGAGCATTCGGAGGGCAGTCTGAACCCCAGAACTGCTCAGGCACAGATGTTCTAACTCCAGGATTGGAAGGATTTATTCTAACTCTCTAGGATGCCGTGCCTTCCTTTCAAACTGTGCCAAAAGTAGCCAGAGGGAGGACACACACATCCAAGCCACAGCCTGGCTTCTTTTAGAAGAGGGTGCCGCAGGCAAGGCCAACTTCAGCCTCTGTAATTACTCCCAGCTCAGAAGCCAGCAGTCTTCTCTGTGTCGGGAGAAACATAGCACTGTGCTGTCCCCAGCTGGATAGGGTGGCCTCACTGACATTCCCCTGATTATAAACCAAGTGCTTTGTTAGCCAGTCTGTCCTTGGCTTCCCCAGCAACACTGCTTAGGTGGACCCACTTAACAGATGAGAGCCCTAGGTCAGGGAGGGAAGCATTCACTGATAGTCTCCGAGAGTCAGAGATTGGGATCAGACTCAGGCCCATAGGCGATGGGGTAGAGTATAATGCCAGGGGTTAGAACTCAGCTGTCCTTTTGGTGGTTGTGAACTCACCCTTCTGAGCCTCATCTGTAAAAGGGGCAACTGTACCTATTTCACGGGGCTATCCGTAAGGACTAAATAACAGGAGTTGGAATGGCTGAATCCTGTTCTTGAGAACCTACCTTTAAAGTTGCCTCCTCCAGGAAGCCTTCCCTGACTACCACCCATGGATTAAGTTTCTCTTTGTGGGCGCCCACAATCCTGAACTTTCAGCACTGCAAGCACTGCTGCTGCCTGTTTATACTCTTCTCATCTCCATTAGACTTTGTACCCTCCAAAAGCAGGAAGTTTTTCTGATTCATTTCTGAATCGCAAATGCGTAGTAAGGGGTCCAAATGGAGTTGGAACACAGTCAGTGTTCCTATCCTTCCTCCCTCCTTTCCTCCCCTTCTCCCTTTCTCCAACTTTTCACCAAACCAGGCTGCCTTCTGCAAAAGGGCTGTGGCAATAGGTAGGTGGGTCCACAGGGCTGAGCCCCCCGGCTCACTTATCCCGAGCCAGCTAGATTCTGGAATAGTAGAGAGAGCATTCTGGAGCAGGGAGGAAAAGTGATCCCCCAGGGCAGACTGGCCAAGGGCAGCTGGTGGTGTCCGGCTGGCAGGGGGCACCATATGGGCCTGATAAGCAGGAAGGCCTGGGAACTCTGCGTGTGCAACGAAAGCTGTTTACCGGCCTTTGCAGTTTCCCGGAGATGGCTTGCTGGGAGCTGTCAGCCATGTGTCCCCTGCAGAGGGGCAGCCTGCTAGTGCCCCTTCTGCCAGTCGCAGAAACAGAAGCAGAAACAGAATGTCAGAGCTGTGAGTGGCCTCCTCTGAGGTCACTGTGGCCGAACCCTCATTTCACAGATGAGGAGGCTAAGACCCAGAAAGGGATAGGGACTGGTGCAAGGTTACACAGCAAGCCAGGAACAAATGCCAGGTCTCCTGCCTCCCACCTTGGATGCTTATAACAACAAGGAGGAGGCAAAGAAGTAGGGCCAGGCGCGGTAGCTCACGCCTATAATCCCAGCACTTTGGGAGACCAAGGCAGGCAGATCATCTGAGGTTGGGGGTTTGAGACCAGCCTGACCAACATGAGAAACCCCGTCTCTACTAAAAATACAAAATTAGCTGGGCATGGTGGCACATGCCTGTAATCCCAGCTACTACTCATCTCTACTAAAAATACAAAATTAGCTGGGCATGGTGGCACATGCCTGTAATCCCAGCTACTCGGGAGGCTGAGACGGGAGAATTGCTTCAACCCAGGAGGCGGAGGTTGCAGTGAGCCGAGATCACGCCATTGCACTCCAGCTTGGGCAACAAGAGCAAAGCTCTGTCTCAAAAAACATAAATAAATAAATAAAAAAGAAAAGAAAAGAAACAAATAAGTCCTGAAAGTAGCTCAGTATTCAAGAGGGGCTTGAAAGGGGATTTTTCTTTTCTCTTCTGTTGTTTGGTTTTCTGTTTATCTGCCCTAACTTCGTAAACATTTCTGTAGTGATCATGTTCCTTTAGTGATCAGAAAAAGAACAGTAAAAGGGGTGGGGGAGCTACCTATGGGAATAAATGGCTTTTGTCTTTAGTCAAATGGCATCAGCTACAATCTTACTCATTTCTTCCTCAGCGGACCCACAGGACCCCAGCAAGATAGTGGATGCCAAGGAGTTGACAGGGCTCTCAGCCTCTCTCCAGCCATCATTTGGGCTTGTAGTGGGACCAAGACAAAAGCCTAAGCTGGGATGAGAGGCCCTGGGGTCCTCAGGTGGTCTGTCCTCCCTACTTCCCTGAGCCAATCCCTTCCTCTGTTTGTTCATCTGTAAAATGGGAGTTATTAGTGGAAGACACCAGAGCGCAGTAGTTAAGCACACCGATGCTGGATCCCGGGATCCAGGCTCCCCTATTTCTTTACTACGTGGCCTTTGGCAAGTCATTTAAATCCCATGGGCCTCAGTTTCCTCTACAATGTAAAACTGGTGCAATGGACTGAATGTTTCTGTCCTATCAAAAGTCGTATATCAAAATCCTAACCTTCAAAGTATCAGGAGATGGGGCCGTTGGGAGGTAATCCCTTCATGGAAGCAGAGGCCTCATGAATGGCATGAGTATAAACAAGACCCCAGAGAGATTCCTGGCCCTGTTCACTCTTACAGTGACAAGACAGCCGTCTATGAACCAGGAAGCGGGCCCTCGCCAGACACAATATGCCAGCACCTTGAGCTTGAACTTCCCAGCATCTGCAACTGTGAGAAATACATTTTTGTTGTTTATAAACCAGCCGGTCTTTGGTATTTTGTTAGAGCAGCCTGAATAGACTAGAATAATGGGGATTACACCTCATGGAGTCATCATGAGGATTAAAAGTTAATGTTGGCTGGGTGCCGTGGCTCATGCCTGTAATCCCAGCATTTTGGGAGGCCAAGGTGGGCGGATCACCTGAAGCCAGGTGTTTGAGACCAGCCTGACCAATGTGGTGAAACCTCATCTTTACTGAAAATATAAAAATTAGCTGGGTGTGGTGGCAGGCGCCTGTAGTCTCAGCTACTCGGGAGGCTGAGGCAGGAGAATCACTTGAACCTGAGAGGTGGACGTTGCAGTGAGCCAAGATTGTACCACTGTACTCCAGGCTGGGCAACAGAGTGAGACTCCATCTAAAAAAAAAAAAATGGCCGAGCGTGGTGGCTCATGCCTGTAATCCCAACATTTTGGGAGGCCAAGGCAGGTGGATCATGAAGTCAGGGGATCGAGATCATCCTGGCCAACACGGTGAAACCCTGTCTCTATTAAAAATACAAAATTAGCCGGGAATGGTGGCACATGCCTGTAATCCCAGCTACTCGGGAGGCTGAGGCAGGAGAATGGCTTGAACCTGGGAGGCAGAGATTGCAGTGAGCCGAGATCATGCCACTGCACTCCAGCCTGGTGACAGAGCGAGACTATCTCAGAAAAAAAAAAAAAAAAAAAGAGTTAATGTTTGTGACATGTTTAGAATTCTGCCTGGCAAATAGTAAGTGATATATATGTTGCATATACACACACACACACACACACACACATATATATATATATATTTTTTTTTGAGATGGAGTCTAGCTGTTACCCAGGCTGGAGTGCAGTGGTGCCATCTCGGCTCACTGCAGCCTCCGCCTCCCGGGTTCAAGTGATTCTCCTGCCTCAGCCTCCTGAGTAGTTAGGGTTATAGGTACCCACCACCACGCCCAGCTAATTTTTGTATTTTTAGTAGAGACAGGGGTTTCACCATGTTGGTCAGGTGGGTCTCGAACTCCTGACCTCATGATCCTCCTGCCTCAGCCTCCCAAAGGGCTGGGATTACAAGCTTGAGCCACCACGCCCGGCCACATATTTTAATAAAACTAAAATTGCTTTCCTAACTGGGTGGACAATGAAGATGGCGTGGCTGGAGCACCTATGAATATCATAGTTCTTGGCTGGGCCCCAGGGAAGGGAGCGCTCTGTCTTGGGATTAGAACCAGCATAGCCCAGTCTGAGCGGTAGGCAGGCTAACATCACACCCTCAACAGACAGGGTAGGGTTGCGCCACCCTCCCTGGGGCCCAGGTCGGAGACAGTCCTCCCCCAGGGAATCAGAAGAAGCCTGGGTTACTTACTGGTGAGTCACAAGCCTCAGGGCTCTGACCTTTTACCTCAAATGCAGGGCCTTTCCTGCCTGCTGTGCCCGCTGACCTGACCACCCCAACCAGTTGCCTCTGAACCCGTCCTTCCTCAGACCCTTCCCATGCAGCTGCTTCTTCCAGGAACACCCAGCCAGACTCCTTCAACTCTCCTGGCCTCCCCACTTTTGCCTTGAACAGCTACTTGGCCTCCTCCCTAACACCCATGGTCACAGCCACCCACACACCAGTAATCTCTCCCCAACACACACATACTCCTAAACAACTGTTAGACCTTGGAGCTCCACATACCTTGGCTCTAAAACAAATCCTCCATGTATGTATATGTAACCTTAGCTATCTCTGAGCCTCAGTTTCCTCATCTGTATAGTGGGCATAATACCTACCTTAGAGGGCTTTGTAAGGCTTCTGTGGGATAATATATGCAAAATGCTTAGTCTAGTGGCAGGCGTGTGGCAAGTGCTCAGTAAATGGTAACAGGGCTGGGCACAGTGGCTCACGCCTGTAATTCCAGCACTTTGGGAGGCTGAGGTGCGTGGATCATCGCTTGAGCTCGGGAGTTCAGGACCAGGCTGGGCAACAAAGCAAAACCTCATCTCTATAAAACAAAAGATTAAAAATTAGCCGAGTATGGTGGCACACACCTGTGGTCCCAGCTACCCAGGAGGCTGAGGTGGGGGGATCGCTTGAGCCTGGGAGGCAGAGGTTGCAGTGAGCTGAGATTACGCCACTAAACTCCAGTCTGGATGACAGAGACCCTGTCTCAAAGAAATAAAAATAAAGATAACATTTTTTTTAAAGAGTAACTCTGATGATCACTATTATGATGATGGTGAGCCTGTTTGCCTCTTCCAGCATCTGGGCATGCCTCAGGCATGGGGGCTGGAAATCAGCATTCGCTCCAGGGACTCCTAGAGTTGCTGATCGGTGCCTGGCGCAGAGGAGGTGTCTCACACGCATCCAATGGCTTAACTTCTGTCCTCTGGTTCTCACAGTGTCTGGCAAGTGGGTGAGGAAGGAGGAGAAACAGCAGGTGGAGAAACAGCAGCCCCTAATGGGCCTGGGGAGGTGCTCCTGAGGGGGGGCCCTTGGTCCCTAACCCTCCAAATCGCCCTCCATGGTGGGACCAGCAGCTGTCTCCTCCCCCAGCCTGGCATCTACGGGGAGATCTCTGGGCTGTGGAGCCACTGAGCTAATTAAGAATGACAAAGCACCGTGTAATTGCCAGCAATTGATGAGTCCCCTGCTTCCTCCTGCCCCCGCTTCGCTCATCCTCCTTGGCACTGTCTGGCCTGGAGGTCACCGCACAGACACGGAGGCAGGCAGAGTAGTGTGACTGAGCACAGGCTGGTGTCAGGAGACATGGGGGCTGGCCGCCTCTGCTACCCTCTTGCAATGGCACTTTGGGCAAGGAAGTTCCCTTTTTAAATTGACTCTATTTCCCCTTTTCCGTCTACAGGGATCTTGACCTTGTGCTGAAAAGAGGTAGGAGGAGGGACAAAGTGAACGGACGAGGCCAAAGAGGACTCTGCTTAGGGGTCTGCTGCACCTTCCAGACTGGTTGAGTGCGAGGCAGACAGCCTCAGGTTTGAGTCCCAAGCCCTACTCAGCAGCTGTGGGATCGTGGGCAGCCCACCTACCTACCGTCTCCAGGCAGCAGGTTCCTCAGCTCTAGAATGGGACTTGTCTGAGAGCACTTAGCTCTTACTAGGACAACCTGCATGTGTCCTGAATCTGGGCCTATAAAGAGATCCCTGGACAAGCCCAGTCCTATCAGAGAGAATATAGATATTAAGGGTTGAGAACTTTTAGAGCAATTTGATAATTTTATGTCTGTTGAATCTCATTTTTTAAATTAGGCTTGTATTTTTTGTCTTATTTTATTTTATTTTTCTAGTAATTCATTTTCCTTGTATTTTACAAAAGCATTGGTCTGTGACAGATTAGAAATTCTTTTAAAAATGGTCCTGCTCCACTGATGCTTTGAGAAGCACGACTTAGTGGACTTTATAAAACAGCCATCGGTGGCAATCTTGCCATAATATCTATATAGTTCCAGGGTTTGATTTCCAGGAACTTTCAACTTCTCCGAAGCCTATGGGATAAAGACCAAACCTCTTAGCCTGGCTTTCAAGGCCCTTCTCACTAAAGTCCCAACCCACCTTCCCATCCCTCGTCCTCCCCAGCCACACAGCCTTGTGATACTACCCTGTAGCCCCTTCCCCTAAACTTCCTGTATCCTCCTACTTCTCCATGCCTTTGCTGTTCCTTCTACCTGGAATGCCTTTCTCCACTTTGCCCTTCAACTGGCGAACTCCTATTCATCCTTCAAAGCCCAGACTAAATGTCACCAAGCCTGGGAAGCCTTTCCCAATGCCACCCCAGCACTCACCCCAGGTGGGGTTGCTCCCTTCTCCATGCTTCACATGGAACATGTGTGGGGACAGGATATTGCTGGGGTTAAGGCTACAGGCTCAGCAGTCAGAACAAGGTGGGCTTCAGACCTAACTTTATCAGCTGCACAATCCTGGGCAGGTGACTTAATACCACTGAGTCTCATTTTCCCGTCTGTGCAGTGGAGTCTAGAGGTGATGTGTGAAAAGTTTCCAGCACCATGGCACACAGTAGAGACCTCAGATATGACAGCTGCTGTCAATGGTATCCCTTTGGTTCATAACTTTCCACGTCGCTTTTCTGTCTCCCTACTAGGCTGGGTGCTCCTTGAGAGCAGAAGCACTTGAGAGTGTCTGGTTTGCCTAGATGTTCCCTTTGCCCAGCCCAGGGCTTGCACAGAGCTGTGCGTTGAATGTGGGTCTCTGGGTGCTCCCTGCCCCACGGTGCTGGCAGCTGCTACCTTGTCAGTGACGTGCTGATTAACCCCATTTCTGATTTGTACTGTTTGCCAATTTCCATGATGCAAATACACCCACCACAGCCAATTTCAAGTTACCAGAAGTTTAATAACCATCTTGCAGAACTGCTAAATATTAAACAACCTGCTCATTTGAGCCACCCGGCTCCTGCACCCCTCTGGGTGTGACTATGCTGAACAGAAGATGAGCCAGAGCAGGCTTGGGTCCCGGTTGAGGGACGACAGGCTGCCTCCCATGCTCTCTGCCCAGCCAGCACATTGAGGACCACCCAGGGAAGGGCCATAGGGTCAGCCATGCCCCACACAGAGGCCTTCGCTCATCTCCCTCCCCCAGGCCTCCAGCCCCTTTGTTCTCTGAGATAAAAGCCTGTGAAATTGTTCATCTGTCTCCTCCCACAGAAGGAAGAACAGAGGCTGGTTAAGGGACCTGGCAGATCCATCCATCAATGGTTCTTGGGGGCCTGGGCAAGAGGGTGCTAGCCATGCGGCTCACAGGGCCTAATTTGCGATAGCCCTGTCCCCACCGCTGTTGCAAGCGAATAAGCTAAACCTGGTCACAATGGAGATCAGAGAAAGCTTGTGCACAACCTCCTCTAGCCTCCTTTCCTATGACCCCTTTGTCTCCGAGGCTCAGAAGGGTCCCCACTTGGCATTTTATGCTCTGCCGTTATCGTCCTGCAATTCTTCATAATTTCTTTTTTTTTTATTTTTATTTTTTTTCTTTTTGAGAGTCTTACTCTGTTCCCCAGGCTGGAATGCAATGGCGCGATCTCAGCTCACTGCAACCTCCACTTCCTGGGTTCAAGGAATTCTCTTGCCTTAGCCTCCCTGGTAGTTGGGATTACAGGCATGCACCACCACGCCCAGCTAATTTTTGTGTTTTTAGTAGAGACAGGGTCTCACCATGTTGGCCAGGCTGATCTCGAACTCCTGGCCTCAGGTGATCCGCCTGCCTCAGCCTCCCAAAGTGTTGAGATTACAGGTGTGATCCATCACACCCAGCCAATTCTTCATAATTTCATCTTTGAATTTGTGTTTTTTAAATGAAGTCTGATGGGACAGTGGAGCATGCCTAGAGGATTTAGAGCCTCAGTTTAAGTGTATGCCAGCTCTGCGGCTGCTCCCCGCCTGTTAGCACCTGTTCGCCTCCTCTGCCCAGCCCCACTCTGCAGCTGTGCTGTCTCCTGTGCCAGGCAGGACCCTGGGCCCAGGCATGGGGGAGGGGGGATGGTTTGGAATCAGGTGCACACGCCCTTCATCATCTTGGGCAGGGCATGGCAGCAGCTCTCCCCACCCTGGGCTGGCAGCACCATGGCACATCTGGTGGGTAGCTGGCTAGAGGCCACATCTCAGTGGCGGAAAGACTCTGATCTAAGGACTCAGCACATCCTGGCATGGAGATTTAAAGACCCTTGGGGATGGCCTATCTGCCAAAGGGTTGGGGCAGTGGACCTGTGGGAAGGAGAGGCCTGGTTTGGCTTCAACACACCCCACTCACACCCGGCGTACCTTGCCTCAGTCCGGTGTCTGACTAGAGGGGAGCCCGGGAGAGTTGAGTGGTCACAGTACAGGTCACGTGGACAATTTGACCATTGTCAGGCTCCAGAGAGTAGGAGTGTCCTCCACTGGGGGGGTGGTGCCCCTGGGCACCTATGAGGGTCTTTATGAGTCTCCCTGTGCCCAGAAGCACTTTCTCACCTGTGCTGAGGGGAGACCTCTTCCTCCTTCCAATCTTCCTGGGTCTGACTTCTGTCTGTCTCTTCCGGCCGGCTTGAGGCATCCGCAGGGATGAGCCGTGAAATAAAAATTGAGTAATTTCTGTGATTCCACACACAAGTTAAAGGCTCTGATATTTGCATTGTAAACTGACATTGCATAATACAAAGATGAATGGTAAAATTCATGCTAATAATTTAAATGTTTAATTTCTCCTTACTTAGAACCACATAAATAGCAAATAAAAAACACAGTGACAAGAGAAAAACCT
>NW_012101865.1:2430303-2459063 GCF_000951045.1 Mandrillus leucophaeus | reverse complement strand
TTTTTTTTTCCCAAATAGAGACAGGATCTTGCTTTGTTGCCTAGGCTGGGCTCAAGTTCCTGGGCTCAAGCGATCCTCCTGCTTTGGTCTCCCAAAGTGCTAGGATTACAGGCGTGAACCACTGCACCTTTACCTGCCCACAAGTACCTTTAATGGCCCCTTTTGTCTGCTTTTTGAACAACAGGCCCACACACATCTTCATCTGGGATTGGGCTTTGTAAATTATGCAGCTGGCTTCCTCTGGTCACTCCTGATCCCTCTTAGCCTGTGGTTGATTTGTTTTAAATAGCACGTATTGCATCCTGACACTCTGTGAAACTGATTGACTTTTTAAGGTTGTTGTCTATGGTCTGCTCCTGCCACCGAAATGTGGACCCTTAGAGGATGGGGTTTTGAATGCTGGGTTCAGGGCATAGCCCCAGGGCACAGAGTAGCCCCGTACACAGTAGGTGCTCAGTAAACATCCTGGGAGTATGGCATGATGAATGCTCTCCAGCCTGACTTTGGTCCCTCGTCTTTCCACTCCCCAGCTGCCCAGGCTTCAGTCCCTCCCCTTGTCCGTTTTGCCCATTTGGGTTCCGATATCTCATATCAGAACTTGGTGGTTTCAGCATTCTTTTCCAGACCTGAGTGATTCAGCCCTTCTGCTTCCTGCCAGCCCCGGGACTGTGGGTTTGAATGACGACTGCCCAGCAGGCTGCAAGGCACTCAGCCTGGACCTCCGGGCTTCCCTCCTTCCTGGGATTCCTTAGGTCATTTCCATCGATTGTCTTTGGCTGCAACTTCTTGAGTTAATCTCTCCATGTTGGAAAGCTTCCGTTGCTGGTTTCCCCATCTGCTTCCAGCTTCAAGTCCTTTTTGGCTCCGAAACCACGTGCCTGTGCTCCCAGCTACTCAGGAGGCTGAGGTGAGAGGATCGCTTGAGTCCAGGAGGTGGAGGTTGCAGTGAGCCGAGATCGCAACACTGCACTCCAGCCTGGGCGACAGAGTGAGACCCTGTCTGAAAAAAAAAAAAAAAAAAGATCAAGAAACTTGGGTTCTGCTCTGTGTATTCCACCCAGGGCAAGTCCCTGCCCCTGTCTAATTTCCTCACTGTGTCTACACAGTCACCAGTAGCATATCTGATACCCATGTCAGAACTACTGATAGGTTCCCTCACCAATGGACAAAACACAAACAGGTGTCCCTTCCCCTATGCTGAGACATCAGCATGGGGACAGGCTGTCTTTCAGCCACCCTACCCGTTCACTTTATGCGCTTGTGCAGTGCACAACCCACACAGCTGTGTTTAGGCAGCAGTCTTGCCAATCAGCCTCCCTGAGACGTATTTTCCCAAGGCCGTAACTGCTATGAGAACGGGTCTAAGCATCAATGACCCCCAGAAAACCCTTGTTGTTTTTTTTTTTTTTTTTTGAGATGGCGTCTTGCTCTTGTCACCCAGGCTGGAGTGCAGTGGCGCAATCTCAGCTCACTGCAAACTCCGCCTCCCAGGTTCCAGCGATTCTCCTGCCTCAGCCTCCCAAGTAGCTGGGATTACAAGCGCCCACCACTACGCTTGGCTAATTTTTGTATTTTTAGTAGAGACGGGGTTTCACCTTGCTGACCAGGCTTGTCTCGAACTCCTGACCTCAAGTGATCTGGCTGCCTTGGCCTCCCAAAGTGCTGGGATGACAGGCATGAGCCACTGTGCCCGGCCAACCCTTCTAACCAGCAGGTTTTCTTTTTCTTGGGTTCTGCAACAGGGCTGGGACTAGTGTGGGGCCTGGGGTACAAAAGTCAAGACTCATCTTCAGGGCTCGCTGAGGATGAGAGTGCCTCCGTAAACCTCGCACACAAGGCACCTCGCTGGCCTCACCTTCACCCCGGTCTGTTCTATGGATTCCCAACAGCTATAGGAGGCGGTGGCAGTGTTTTAAAGGAAAGTGCCAGAAAACCGCCTCAGACTCCCAGCGGGCAGCTTCTTTCAGCAGCTGGGAGCCATGGAGGAGGCTGACTCTGCAAGAGGAATCCAGGGCAGGAGACAGAGGCCAGGGAGCTGGGTGCCAGGGGAGGCGCTGTGCCGGGAAGTCAGCCTTGCCTAGAAAGAGGGTGACCTGACGCCCATGGGAGGGGAGCAAAGGGAGGGCCGGGTAATCAGTCCCCTTGCTTGTGATCGAGGAGTGAAGGGAGGGCCGGGTAATCAGCTGTGATCGAGGGGTGATCAAGGGGTTTATAGGAAAATCTGTGGGGAAGGGGGTGGGGAAGAGAGAAGGCCACGGCAGACCTGGGCTCTGCAGGCTGAGCTCACACTCTGGGGCGGACACAGGGTCCAGCGGGACAGCCCGAGCCCAGGAGTGGCCTTCTTGGCCCCCAGTACACTTCCCTCCAGTTGCTTTGGAGACCCGGAGGCTGACACCCTGATGCTTTGAGATACAAGGCCACCTGTGAGTCAGTTACCATTGTCAACACCCGGAGAACACCAGGACGACTGTGTCACCTCCCAGATCCCAGAAACCCTTTAGGCTGTGTTTCCCAAATCTCTGACATCCAAAATCACTTTCATCTTTGCCTGCACTGATAGCTATGTGGTGTGTTTTGGAAAACTCACTCCTCTTTACTTAAATAATTATTTTCAAAGGAAACGATGCAAATAGAAAACAACTCGGTTGCCATAAACAGATGCGGGTATTTTTCCTTCTGGCTGGATTCTGGTGCCCCCAGGGCTCTGAACCCAGGGCCAGCCTCTTTTCAAAGAGGAGGCCCGCAGGCCCGCAGAGGCTCTCGCAGCCCCGCAGAGGCTCTCCCCTTTCGCCAGGGATGGAATCACTTTCTCGCTTGATGTAGAGGCTGTGCCCACATGCTTCATGAATGTGTCTCCTCCTCGTGAAAAACGTTCCCAGGGAGTCCTGGGCAGTGGCTGGAAGAACTACCTTTTGCGGCTGGGGAGGGGAGACTGCTGGCTCTGGGAATGTCTGGGCCCTGAGCGCGCCCCCAGCCTCAGCCGTGTCCTCCCATCTCAAGTGAGCAGCGGCTGTCGTGACAGAGGTGTTCAGAGGCTTCACATGAGATCCTCTGAATCCGGCAATCCCGGGATCCAACCTGATCACAGGTGCAGCCTCCACCAGGCACTGCAGGAACGGGAGGCTGGAGGAGGCCCAGGCCCCGCCCTCTGGGTCTAGTTGGGGCTACAGGACACTGCAGGTCCCTAGAGGTGGCATCGCTCAGGGAAGGAACAGGAGGACCCTGAGTGGGTGGGAGGGCGCTGGAGGCTGGCGGGTGGGCTTGGTGGGGCTGGGCGGGGAGGGAGGGCAGTGGAATGAGCCAGGTGTGTGGGGGTGGGCGGAGGGGGTGTTGAGGGGCCCTAGACAGAGCAGAGGGACCAGGACCCCAGGGTCTCCCACACCAGTGAGAAAAATTAGGACTGACTCCATCAGAGGGCACCAAGGGATTCTGAAGAGGAAAAACTAACGAAGGCGGTGTTTTCAGAAGAATGCCCTGCGCCTGCGGTGTGGCGTGCCCTGCGCACTCCCCTCTTCTCCCCTATTCCCTGGAGCAGATGCCGTAGGCGCCTCCATCTGCAAATGAAGAAAGGGACGCCCTGCTGATGCCCATGGTGGAGCCAGGGTAGGAGCCCTGTGGCAGGAGCATGGGCAGTACCCCCATCCCACTGCAGACGGGACTGGGCACCCCTTCCTTCTTCTGCTCCAGTGGGTGAGGTGTGCCAGCAGCAGGGCCGGCTCCTCACAGCCCCTCCCTGACCATCAAGCCACTTCCCCTGCTGGGAAGGGAGAGGAGGGGAGCTGTCTCTGCTGTCTCCTTGCACTGTGTTCTCCTTGTACTGTGTAAAACACAGTGCACCACAGCACACACAGTATACACATGACCTACAATACACATAACACACAACACATATACACAACACACACACCACATATACCCAACACAACACACACGCACACACCACGCATATACACACAAAACAGACAACATACACATACACACGACAACACACACATTCGCACACCACATATACACAACACAACACACATACACACAACACATATACACAACACACAGACACAACACACATGCACACATACCATATATACACAACACACACATACACACATACATACACAACACACATACACACACCACATATACACAACACACACAACACATACACAACACACATACACATACACACAACACAACACACACATACAACACACACATTCACACACCACATATACACAACACATACACACAATACACATACAACACATACACAATACACAACGCACACAACACACACGACACAACTCACACATACCACATATACACAACACACCACACATACACACAGCACACATACACAACACACACATACACACACCACATATACATAACACACATACACACATCACAACACAATTCACACATACCACATACACATAACACACAAACACAACACACACATACACACATCACACACAACACACATACATACACTCATACATACACATAACACAGACCTACACACACCACATATACACATCACACACACACCACACACACCACATATACAATACACATACATACAACACACATACAACACATACACACAATATAGACACATAACAAACAGCACACAACCTAAATACACACACAACACAAACATGCATGCAGCACACAACACACACAACACACAGGCACAACCCATACATACAACACAACACAACATACACATACAACACTCATACATACACAGAAACAACACATATGCACAACACACACACAACACACCACATACAACACACACAACACATACCACACACATACATAGACCACACACAACACATATACAGAACATACTCATACGACACACATACACACAACACATACAATATATACACAACACACAGCACACAACCCTCATACACACAATACAAACTTGCATTCAACACACACACACACAAAACATACACACACACAGAGACACTATACACACAACGTAAAATACACATACAACACATGCACACAACATACACATACACACAACACACACAAACACACAACACATGCACACAATAAACACAACATACAACACACTCAACACATATATACAGACACACCACATAGGCACAACACATACATACACACAAACAACACATATTCTCAACACAACATACACACAACACACCACACACAACACACACACCAAACACCACACCATACACATGCACAAACTATAGACAAAACCCACAGACTCCTCATCTAGTCGCTGCCCAGGAGCTACTCCACGGAGGGAGGCAGCAGCCTGGGAGAGCAGAGGGAGGGGCTGCCCTCCACACTCCCCACTCCCCCATCCCCGCTTCAGGCCCCACTTCCTCAGAGAACTCCTCTGTGCCCCCAGGCCAGGGCGGGGCTCCCACACGTGGCTCCCTGTGTGTCTACAATGACCAGTCGGGGCGGTGGCGATGGAAAGTTTGATTGTGGGATTGTTGGATGCCTGTCTCCCCATCAACTGTGCTCTCCATGAGGGCAAGGCCTGTGCCAGTTTTGCTATCCCCTTTAACCTCAGCCTGTGGTATAAGAGCTGGCACACAATGGGTGCCCAATAAATGCACGAACACAGAGCCCTTGGAAGAGGGGATAGGTTGGGCCTCAGGGAGCTGCGGTCCTGGCTGCCGCAATGGCTCCCAGAGGGCTGGTTCATCTCAGTGTCCAGCCCCATCCCTGACTTGGAAACCCTAGTTCTGTGAGCCTGGAGCAGGAGGAGGGGGAACATGATCAAGGCTGGGAGGCAGGGGTGTTTGCAAAGGGAAGCCCATGAGGTTGGCATGGCTTTGGCCTCCCGATCCCAGCAGCCCTCTGTCCTTCCACATCCTCATACACCAGGTGGGCCACCTGCCTGGTGCAAGGGTCCCCTGGTGCTTGCCCAGCCCTGCGGGCCTGTCCTCCAGCGTGCCACCAGCAAAGAGGACACTGGGTGCCTGGGCTCTTGGTGCATTCTTGCTGTGTGACACTGAGCATCTCTCTGTCTGGACCTGGCTTTCCTCATCACTGAATGGAAGGGAATGGATGCTTGGTGGCCAAGGGCTTCCCCCGCCAAGGCATCTCATGGGGTCCTGGGGGCAGCAGTTGATGGGCCTGGGGAGACCCAAGAGGGGAGGACGTCCCTGTCACGGAACGGATGTGAGACAAGTTCCCCGTAGGCTCCAAGTCCAAGCTGCACACGGAGGGCACGGGCACAGCTTTGGGAGTAAGAGCCAGAGCACACGGGCCGGACACGTGACGCTGCCTGCCCGTCAGGGCCTGGGACTGCAGGCAGGAGCAGAAGTAGCCCGGCTTCGCGCTGCCCTCGAAGGGTTCCAGGGCCGGGGAGACAGACCAGCCCACAAGAAGTGACAGCACAAAGACTCTAGTGGGCGGCTGGTAGTGCTTGCAGGGGGCGAACAACTCTGTAGCGGGGAAGGGAATATTCCCCATCGTTTCTTTATTATTTATTTTCTGTGGTTTTAGTATTATTGAGATATAATTTACATGACATAATGTTACTATTTTAAAGTGTACCATTCAGTGGCTTTTCATACATCCACCGTGTGCTGCAACCATCCCCTCTAGCTAATTCCAACATCCACATTGTGGTGCAACCATCCCCACTAACTAATGCCAGGACAGTTCCATCATCCCAAAAGGAAACCCTGTATTTTGCAGTGGTCACGCCCATTCCCTCCTCCCTCTAGCCTCTGGCAACCACTAATCCACTTTCAGTCTCTAAGGACTTACCTATTCTGGACATTTCACATGAATAGAATTCTATACTACGTGGCCTGTTGTGACTGGCTTTCCACTTGGCATGTTTTCAAGGTTCATCCATGTTGTAGCATGTCTCAGTGTTGTTCTAGGCCACCAAGATGTGGGGGCTCTTGGTTACCACAGCAGAGCCTGGTCCCCCTTCTAACCAGCCTGGCCCTCGGCGGGCTGGGCCCCACACAGCCTCCGTGCACAGGAGCGAGTCCAGGCTTGCATATGCACAGACACAGCTTGGGTGTATTTTTAAAACAATTAGTTATGTGCCAAATTGGATAAAAACCGAGATCAAGCTGTGCGGCTTGAGTTTCCAAATGATCGGCATGTACATTTTGGGAGCTGATTTTCATGAGAAAAATCTGTCTGCATAGTGGCTGAAACTTTACCAAGGCAAGGCTCTCTCCTGGATCAACCTCATCTTTGAGAATATCCATTCAATCGGCAGATAATCAGAGCCAACAATGAGTATTTATAGAGAACTTACTAGATACCATGTTGAGCGCTTCTCGTATATTTTGTCTTCCTAACCATCCTAAGGGATAGGCACTGTCATCATCCCCATTTTTCAGATGATGAAACTGAGGCTCAGAGAGGTTAAGAGATTTTCCCAAGCTCCCACAGCAAGTTGGTGGAAGAGGCAGAGTTCGAACCCAGGTGGGCCTGCCTCTGAACTCACACTCAACTCACCATATTTGGCCTCTGAGGTCATCTTGACACTGCAACTGATTCAGCATCTACCTGTGTCTTGTGCTGGATTCAGCAGCCAGATCCTTTAAGGTGAGACACATCATACTTTGGTAGACAGAACCCAGGATTAAAAGTTGGGAGTCCTGGCTTTAAGTTTCAGATCCAGCTTTAACTTATTTCATGGCTTATGGCAAATTCCTTCCCCTACCCTCAAGTTCAGTACCCACATCCATGGAATGGGACATTTGGATGAGATCAGTGGTTCCCAATGTTGGCTGTGCATCTGAACTCCCTAACAAGCTGGTTAAAAATAATGATTTCTGGGCCAGGCACGGTGGCTCATGTCTATAATCCCAGCACTTTGAGAGGCAGAGGCGGGTGGATCACTTGAGATCAGGAACTCAAGACCAGCCTGGCCAACATGGTGAAAATCTCTCTACTAAAAATACAAAAACTAGCCAGGCCTGGTGGTGCGTGCCTGTAATCCCAGCTACTCTGGAGGCTGAAACAGGAGAACTGCTTGAACCCAGGAGGCGGACATTGCAGTGAGCTGAGATCATGCCACTGCCCTCTAGCCTGGGTGACAGAGCGAGACTCTGTCTCAAAAAATATATAATAATAATAATTAATAATAATGATTCCTGGCTGAGCATGGTGGCTCATGCCTGTAATCCCAGTACTTTAGGACACTGAGGTAGGAGGATCACTTGAGTCTAGGAATTCAAGGTTGCAGTGACAACAGAGCAAGACACTTGTCTCTAAAAACAACGACAACAACAATAATGATTCCTGGACTCTTCCCCAAACCTGAAAATCAGGCCTGGGAACCTTGAATCCACAGGTCGATTCACACCTGAAGCAAGCATTAGGAACCTTGCCTCCAGGGGCCCTTCAACAGCTGAGCCTCTGTGAGTTTATGGAGGCAGAAGAGACCAACCCAGTAACCATTCCAGGCAATCTGAGTCAAACACTAAACTAAATTTTCTTTAGTCAAACACTAAAGAAAATCATCTCTGAAAGAATCCAGAAGATAAAGGTTGGACCGTGGATGTTGGGGAAGTAGAAACTGAAGCTGGCTTTGGTTTATTTTCATGACTTCATCTCTCCCTTGGAAGAAAACCACATTTCTAGCTAAACCACACTTCCTGGCCCCTTTGCAGTTAGGAGAGGCCCATAAGGTAGGTAACTGATGACCAATAAAGTAGGTAACTGATGAGCATCAGTTCCAGATACGGCCATGAAACTCCTGTGGGATCCTCCATGCTCTCTTCTCTTCCTCTTGTGTGGGGGAGGATTCCGGAGTCCCCAGGGATCCACTTCCCCAGAAGCTTGGAAGTGAAGTGTTGATCTTGGTAGCATTTACAAAGGGAAGGAATTGGGGTTCCTGTGGCTGCAAGGAGCAGAACACCCCTGCTACTTGCAGTGGACTGCAGGATGAGTGAGCAATAAACTTAGATTGTGTTAAGTCACCGAGATTATGGGGCTGTTCATTATAGCAGCTAGCGGTACTCATCCTGACTAATACAGTCTGGAAGAAGTGGGACCACAGCAGGCTCTAAAAAGGCGAGTAAGATTTGGATACATGGAGAAAAGGAGTAAGATCTGGATACAGAGGGAAGAAATAGCAGGAGCAAAGGGGTGGGAGTAGGAACAGGTGTGATGTGTTTGCACCCTAGAGAGAAATTCAGCCTGATTGGCACAGAGGGCTACACTGGGTAGGAGTTGAGATCAAATATGTTCCAACTAGTGGGGTGCTAGAGCCAGCTCATACTGGCTCATGGGAGCCAACTGTTAGCATCTTTGCCCAGCTCTGTGTTCAGTGACATTGCTTTGGTAGCTTAAAATTGGCCATGGTGGGAGTATTTACACCATGGCAATTAGCAAACACCCAAGTCAGGGCTTTTTTCCTCCCTTCGTTAACCATTTATCAGCACACTGCTGACTGCGACCCACACAAGGAGAGATCCTGCCTGTGTGGGAGGCACTGAAAAAAAGCAAAGATCCAGGAGCTGTGTCTAATCCTGTTTTTTCTGAGCCATGTGGCCTCGGGCAAGTGAATGTCACTTCTTTCTGCCTCAGATTCCTCATCTGCAAAGTGGATCTAATAGTACCTCCCTCATAAGGTTGATGTGAAGATAAATAGGATCACATATGGGGATTGCTGCCTTAATCACTTCAGCATTGATCCTGTGCACGTGGCACCCTCCTACTCCAAGTCCCTGGGACTCTCTGGGGACCTTCTCTGGCCGTGGGGCAGGCCCAGCCTCCTTACAGAGAATGTCGGAAGGGCAGGGGAGCTGCTGTCTTTCAGAGCAGTCCTCAACCAGAGATGGGTGGGAATTGGTAGATAAATGCCCCAGCTTTCTCAGTCCTTGATTAGGACAATCTGAGGCACATCCTGTCCAGTTCCCAGTGGACTCCAGCAGGATTGAGCCCCAGCGTCCCTGGCCATAGCCAGTTCACCAGCACAGCCTGAATTGGTTTCTTCCTTCCTTGCCTCACTTCCCCACTTCCCACCTTGCTTCTTGGGGTCACTACCCAAGGGAACTACCTGCTCGCTCATCCTTGTCTCGGGGTCAGCTTTTGGAGGACCCCAACCCAGACAGCAGCCAAGATGATCAATAACCAGAATTGCCTCTTAATGCTACTGAAATGTACACAGTGAGGCCACACCTGCTCAGTCCCTGCAGTGACCTCGCAGGCAGCAGGACCCATGTACTCCACTTTACAGATGGGGAAACTGAGGCTCAGAGAAGAGCAGTGATTTGCTGAGGTCATCCCACTGTCAAGCAGAAGGGCTAGCACTGGGCTGTCTATTTCCCATGGGCTCAGCTTTGAGTGGCTCTGGGCCCTTGGAGGGCCCTGAGCTGGCTGGGCAGGTGGTCCCTGCCCCTCTGATGCTCTCCCTGATGTCAGGCTGATTCTGGCCCCTACGTGGGCCTGGGACAGTGAAGAGCAAATGGGCTGGTAGTAAGAATGGCTAGTTATTAAAACCGTCTATCACTCAGAAGGCCTGACCTCATTCTGTCCCAGGAAAGCCAGTCCCGCCTGGGCTGGCCGGGGGTTAGGGTGGGGTGGGAGGGGTGGGGCTGACCCAGGAGGAAAGGGTGGGCAGGGGCTGTGCAAGGCCGGAGAGCAGCTTGGGTGGGATGAGGTCAGAGACAACTGCTGGGTATCTGTGTCTCCGGAGTGTGAGGGTAGCCAGTGCCCCGGGGACAGTGAGAGGAGACAAGGCCAGTGTGATACACCTTTGGGCCATGGCCTGAAGAGGGGGCCCTTGCTCAGAAAGAAGGCGGGGGTCTCTGCCTCTAATTTCCTCATCACTGCCTGAGCCATGCAAGTGCTGAATCCACCAGATCCAGGTTCCCAAGTGCCAAAAGACAGGGATCGGGGCAAAACGGTGGCTATGACGTGAACTCTGAATGTGCCAGCGGGTGGCCACTATTAGTGAGTACCAACAACGTGCCATGCACTTGTGTTGGGCACTCAACACACATCTCATTTCACTCTTGGGTGAATGGTTAGGGGCCTGAGTCAGAATCCAGGCCCCCACCATGGGTGTCTGCGTGCTTTGGTGAGTTGCCTCGCCCTGCTGGCTTTACTTTCCATTTCTACATCTGTAACGTGGAGTAACAATGGCACCCGCTTCATGGGAGGGATGTGGCGAGGATTTGGTGATGGATTGTGTTCATCACGCTCAGCTTAGAGCCTGGCACATGCGACACTTATTAATTGGCAGCAGAGATGATGACAGGGGACCCTCCTGTGTCCAGGGTGCTGTGCCGAGTGCTTTTCATGGATTATCTGATTTAAACTTCATAACCACCCTGAGGTGGTGGGACTGTGATTGGCCCCCCTCTTACAGGTAAGGAAGCCAGCTCAGAGGGATGAAGTCTCTGGCCCAAGGGCACACAGCTGCTGGATGGCAGAAGTGGGATTTGAATCTAGGTCTCTGCCTTAGAAGCCTGATTAGCAAAAACTCCTCACCCTTCCTCTTACCACCCCATACCCTCATATGAGGCTAATAACTCACTACAGTTCATCTCTCTGGTCCTTTAAGAAACACTTCTGGGTGAGGCTTTACTGGAGGCTCAGAGAGGGCAAGGGACTGCCCTGGGGCTGCAGAGCTAAATGGTGCCAGAGCTGGTCCTAGGACCCAGGCCCTCTGGCTCTCTGGCCAGGCCTCATGCCCACCCATAAGAGATCATTCAGGACCCCGGATGTCATTTCCATCTCTGCTCTGCTCTCTCAAGGTGGCGGCTCTGATCTTCCATCCCTGACCCTGCCTCACTCCTTTGTAGAAAGGTTCCAGGCCCCATGGGAGCTCAGGAAGAAGCTTCTGGGCTTTTCTTCCTAAGACCACTGAGCTGTGGGATTGAAGCCTCATTCTTTTCTCTTCCACTGATAGGTAATTTGCCTGGAACATGTTGAGCACTTTAAAAATTTGGTCACATTGCAATGTCTGGGTTACCATGGTGACCTCACTTTGAATTTGCTTCCCAGGGGAGGCTGGTAATAATTAATACAGCACTTAGTGCTGGCTGCCCGCAGAGTGTGGGGGAGGATTCTGGAGTCCCCCGGGATCCACTTCCCCAGGGCAGGCACTGCCTCCTCTTCTGAGCAGGATCCTGGGGTTCTCCAAGGAGCAAGTGGGTCGGGGAGAGGACCCGGCCATGCTGCCCACTCCTTCAGCAGGCCCAGCAGCTGTGCTGTCAGAGCTGGTCTGTATTGGGATGGGGAATTCAGGGCTCAAGGGAGGGTATATGACTTGACCAGGGTCACACAAGATCCAGACAGCATCATCATTGGGCAGAAAGCTGATTTCCTAAGCTTTAGGACGGAGCTCTGCTGATTGCCAAGTTTGGGGAAGCCTAGTTCCAAAACTTCTCCCCTTCCAGAATGCCTGGAGCACAGTGCACATGCCCCACGCTGGGCGCTGGGCGTGGGGTGGGGAGGTCAGGGTGGGTGGGAGGCAGTCACTGCCCATTCAATGCGAAGTGAGTTCTCAGATGACCCAGCGTGTTGGGGACCAGGCTCAGAGGAACTTTGGCAAGGGAACGGAGAGGATGGGATGGGGAGAGGAGCCTGAGAGGGAGGTCCTGCAGGACAGGCCTTAGACATTTCTGGCAAAGGGTGGAAGAGCAGTGAAGGGGCATTCTGCTTCTCGAGATCTTCTCCATTCCTCTCCTCCCCAGCATTTCTTGGTCTCCACCCACTACAGCTCTCGTAGAAAGAAGAGTAGAAGGACATGTAGCAGAAAGAACAAGAAATCTCTGTTAGGGCTGGGCACAGTGGCTCATGCCTGTAATCCCAGCATTTTGGGAGACTGAGGTGGGAGGATCTCTTGAGCCCAGGAATTCGAGAGCTGCCTGCGCAACATAGTGAGACCCCATCTCTAAAACAAAAAACAAATTAGCCAGCCATGGTGGTATGTGCCTGTAGTCTCAGCTACTTGGGAGGCTGAGGCAGGAGGATCACTTGAGCAGAGGAGAAAGGGGCTGGGCGACAGAGTGTAACTGTCTCAAAAATAAATAAATAAATAAATAAAATATAGGCCGAGCGTGGTGGCTCACACTGTAATCCCAGCACTTTGGAAGACTGAGGCAGGTGGAACACCTGAGGTCAGGAGTTCGAGACCAGCCTGACCAATGTGGTGAAACCCCATCTCCACTAAAAAACACAAAAATTAGCTGGGCGTGGTGGCACTTTACTGTAGTTCCAGCTACTCGGGAGGCTGAGGCAGGAGAATTGCTTGAACCTGGGAGACGGAGGTTGCAGTGAGTCAAGATTGTACTCTAGCCTGGGTGACAAGAGCGAAATTCCATCTCAAAAAAAAAAAAAAAAAATTCCCGACTGCATCCCACTTTTTCCAGATGGGGAAAGTGAAGCTCAAAGAGGCCGTAGGGAGGTAGAGAGACCACAGCCAGCAAGTGGTCAGCTGGAGATTCAAACCCACATCAGTGCATGTAGCATCTGCTCTCTTAACCTTTACCCTTGGGCAGGGTTCTCTCCCTAGATCCACATTCCCCTTGGGGCCTGGGCCGAGGGCTTGGGGAGTTTAGCTCTGATGTAGAGCTGGAGGGCAGGATGGGCCTGAGGCAGGAGATGGGGAGGAAAACTAGGTTGGCTTCTCTGCTGGAAACTGGAGCAGATGTGGCTCAGTCAAAAAGGCTGGAAGCTTGGGAGCTTCAACCATGGAAGTGGGTTTTAGTAGGGGGTTGGGGAGAAGGGGAAAGGGGAAAATGGCTTTGGTATCTTTGCTCACGTCCAAAAACAACTGAGCTTGCGGTGTACCCTTAGTCTCAAAGGAAAACAAACCTGTGACCTTAGTATGCTGCCACCAGGTGGCGGTGTAATGTGGCTGCTCATATCACAAATTAACCTCTATTAAAATATATGTCACTCATTTTTCAAAAGGATAAAAGTCTTTAAAGAATTAGATTTATACATTATTTCACTTGATTTTTTAAAAACTAAGGTAACATTTTAGGGGAAAATGCCTGAGATACAGTTTGGTTCATTCTTCCCTGACCCTTAACTTTCGTCTACCTACCCTAAGCCTGGGCTTTCTGGTGATCTGTCTGTATGGTCATAGTCAACAGCCAGTGAAGCCCACCCCAGAAGTTTTCATGCCAACTCGAGAAGCCAGAAAGAGCAAGGGACACAGAGTCAGCTCTCACCCTTCCCCTCAATTAGCCCAGTTCTGGAGATAGCTGCCCACCACCCCCAGGCTGCCTAACTTCCACATAGACTTTACATATATTGTGGCTCTCCCATTGGGTTTTAACTCTTTTTTTTTCTTTTTGAGATGGAGTCTTGCTCTGTGGCCCAGGCTGGAGTGCAGTGGATTATCTCGGCTCTCAGCTCATTGCAACCTCCACCTCTGTGTTCAAGCGATTCTCATGCCTCAGTCTCCCAAGTAGCTAAGACTACTGGTGCACACCACCGTGCCCGGCTAATTTTTGTATTTTTAGTAGAGACGGGGTTTCACCATCTTGGCCAGGTTGGTCTCGAACTCCTGATCTCAAGAGATCCGCCTGCCTCAGCCTCCCAAAGTGCTGGGAATACAGTCATGAGCCACCGTGCCAGGCCTGAGTTTTGACATGACTGTCCGCCACACCAGAAGGTTAGTCCCTCCAAGCAGAGACCGTGACTCATTCATCTGCTGCTGTTCTAGGTCTTAACCACAATGGCTGGCACATGGTTGAATGAATAAATGAATTGCTGTTTCACAGCTGAGGAAACTGAAGTTCCTGGAGGGAAATAATACCAATAGTAACGATAATAATTGGCATTTGTACCTACTATGTCCCAGACATATATGAACTCTAGTTCCCACAACAATTCTAGGATACCATTTCTATGCGCCTCATGCAGATGAGGGAACTGAGGATGAGAGACATTTGAGATGGGGGAGGGAGCAACCGAAGGGGTCACAAGTCCTGTTCAGTAGCTCATTTGGGAGAGGAAGTTGAGGGCAGGCATCACTCATCCTGCTGTTCATTTATTCAGGACAAGTTTACTGCAGTTAGATGCCCGTGTTAGAGCCTGTGGTGGGTGAGCACACAGAAGGGATGAGGGCTCATCACTGGCTGAGGCAGGAGGCAGCCTGAGTCCAAACCTCAGTGCCTTGGGCCAGGCCTGGTAGCTCATGCCTATAATCCTAGTAGTGCTTTGGGAGGCTGAGGCAGGGGGATCGCTTGAGCTCAGGAGTTATGAGACCAGCCTGGGTAACAGTGAAACTCGGGCTCTCCAAAAATAAAAAGGGAAAAATTAACCAGGTGTAGTGGCCCACGCCTGTAGTCCTGACTACTGGAGAAGCTGAGATGAATGGATGGCTCGACCTTGGAGTTGAAAACTACAGTGAGCTATGATCATGCCACCACCCTCCAGCCTGGGTGACAGAGCGAGACTCTGACCCTAAAAACATCAAAAACGGGCCAGGCGCGGTGGCTCACGACTGTACTCCCAGCACTTTGGGAGGCCGCGGCGGGTGGATCATGAGGTGAGGAGTTCAAGACCAGCCTGGCCAACATGGTGAAACCACGTCTCTACTAAAAATACAAAAATTAGCCAGCCGTGGTGGTGGGCGCCTGTAATCCCAGCTACTCGGGAGGCTGCGGCAGGAGAATCGCTTGAACCCTGGAGGTGGAGGTTGCAGTGAGACGAGATGGAGCCATTGCACTCCAGCCTGGGCGACAGAGGAAGTCTCCGTCTCAATAAATAAATATAAATACATACATAAAAACAAAAAACCTCAGCACCTCGTGTACAACCTGAGAGGCGGCGCCCCCAGCAGCTTTCAGCAGCTCTGTCTGCAAGGTCTCAAAAACTGCTGCCACCATCTTAAACTTAATATCCTCGCGCCACGTGGTCCAGGTATGTTTGTTGGAGGAAGAGGGAGACCGCCCTGGCAGAAGGCCGGGGAATGTCTCCTTGCATCCCATTGGCCCTCATTACGTCAAGCAGCCACCCCTGAACCAATCAGGGGCCTGAAGCATGGCCTCGTGGGTTGGCTCCGCCCCCACACACCGGGAGCGTTGATTGCAGCCGCAGGCAGGTTGGCTAAATGGGAAGTGACGGGATGGAAAAGAGGGGGTGGATACGGAGGTGGCCACATTGTGTACTTGCTCCCTTTGCACAAAGCTGCGACCTTCCCCACCTTCCTCAAGGGAGCTGCTGGGGGGAGACAAGCCAAGAGCTCCCGGTGCAGGAGGCCCCCTTTCACCCAGCACCCTGTAGCTGTGAGAGCTTGGCCCAGGCCCAGGCCCAGCCTCCTCACCTGCACGGTGCTAAGGTGAGGGTCCCACCGAGGCAGAGCACGAGAAGGCACCTCGCGCACGGTAGACCCCTCTCCAACCTGCGTGATGTTCTGATTGGCCTACATCTCTCTCCCACTGCCAATCCGTGCACAGAGCCCCTCTCGCTAGGCCTCTGCCAGCTGCAACATGGCAAGAGGAGTCCCAGCGATGTGGGAGACTGGTCGACTGACGGCAGCCAAAGGCTGACCCTGCTGCGCACTTCCCTGGAACGGTGGCAGGGGGCGTGTCTCTGAGTGGGTGGGGACGGGCCTCCCCCAGGTGTCAGCAGCATCTCTTGTTTTTCGTGTCCAGCCCCTGCTTACCATTGCGGTAACCATATCCCAGGTTTTTCTTGGGTATGGGGTGCCCAAGTCCAGTTCCAGCCATAAGCCAGTCTGTGTCATGTTCCACAGTGACTGGTTCAGGGGTGGCCAGAACCAGGCAGAGTCAGTCTGAGTGGCTCTTAGGACTTTTGCTTTTTTACCATTGGAGGGAACCTGGCTGTAGAACTAGAGGCTGCCGGTACCTTCTTACCACCAGGCAGAGAGTGACAATGAAGCCAACACTCAAAGGAGACATAGCTGAAGCAAGACTGGGGAGAAAATAGGTCTGATAGTGACACCTGAGCCCCTTTGTCCACTCTTCCTGAAGTCCGCTGTACCCTCTGGAGTTTTCAGTGATAAGAGCCAATTAACTTCCTTTGTTTAATCCCATTTGATTTGGTTTTCTGTTGCTTGCAACCAAAAGATCCTAACCCTAACCCTAACCCTAACCCTTGGTGATACCATCTCAGCTTTGGGGTACAGAAGAGACGGTGGAGGTGGGAGGGAAAGATTGAGATTCAGGGTCTCCTCCAGAGAGCTTCCAGGCCATGAGGACAGAACTGGACAGAGACCCCTTCTTTACAGCCAGGCTGAGTGTCAGCCACATAAGGCCCTGGTACAAGCCTTGGAGGGTGAGGCCTCCCAGAGTGGGTGGTGGGTGTTGGTTATGGCAGCTGCAAGTGGTCACTCAGGTTCAAATGCCTTCCTGGACAGCTGGGGAAGGCAGGTGTCAGCAGCTGTGCAGACAGCACTCTAACGGAATGGGGCAACTGCGTGGCCAATATCAGGAGCAAAAACTGGGGTGCAGTGGGGGGAAGGGGCTATTCAAGGGTAGCATTAGGGACTCCCCAGAGTGACCTTTCTCATAGCCCCTTCAGCCCCCACCTCAGAGCCTCAGTGTTTCCTGCCCACAGGATACTATAGCACACTGGCAGGGGGTGACATCCAGGGGGACCTGACTTCCTAGACACCCTCACCCAGTCTTGGGGACTTGTAGGACAATCTTGTGATTAAAACACCCAGGCCCTGGAGCAGACCAGCCTGAGTTTAAATCCCAGCTTCTCCACTTCCTGCCTATGTGACCCTGGGTAAGGTTCCTTGCCTCTCTAAGCCTCAGTTTCCTCACCTGTGAGGTCACAGCAACTCTCCCAGCCCCCAAGGATTGCTGTGAGAGTAATGAGAAGGGCACGTGGGGTCTGGCACGAGGGAGGAGCTTTGAAAGCTTTTCTCTCATTGGTGGCTTCAGAACTGGGCAGGCTCTGAGGAGGAAGAGAGGCAGGAGTGCAGAGTATGGATGGAAAAATGATCCAGAGGCTGCCAGTCAGATCCTAGTGCTCCTTCCCTCATTCAGCAAACATTTATTGAGCACCTACTATGTGCCAGGCATGATTCCAAGTGCCAGGGATACAGCAGTGAAAAAAGATAAAAACCCCTGCCCTCATGAAGCTGACTTTTCTGTCAGGGGAGACAGACAAACCACAAAGTAAGAAAGTAAAAATAGGCAGCGAGTGGTGGCTTACGCCTGTAATCCCAGCACTTTGGGAGGCCAAGGCAGGCGGATCACCTGAAGTCAGGAGTTCCAGATCAGCCTGGCCAGCATGGCGAAACCCCATCTCTACTAAAAAAAAAAAGAAAGAAAGAAAGAAAAAAAATTAGCCAGGCGTGGTGGCACGTACCTGTAATCCCAGCTACTCAGAAGGCTAGGCAGGAGAATTGCTTGAAACTGGGAGGCGGAGGTTGCAGTGGGCCAAGATCGTGCCACTGCATTCCAGCCTGAGGAAAAAAAAAAAAAGAAAGTAAAATTAAAAATATGACAGATGGTGATAACAAATAATATAAATTAAATAGAATAAAAATATGATAGTGCCAAATACTGAGAAGACTAAAGCAGAGAAGAGGGATAGACTGTCTGATTAGCTGAGATGGTAACATTTGAGTGCAGATCATAAGGGGTGAATGAATGAGTGAGGCATTCTAAAAAGAGGGAACGGAACTGTCACAGCTAAAGGGAACCTAAGGAAACATGACAACTAAATGGAATGTGGCATCCTGGATGGGATCCTGGAGCAGAAGGGCTATTCGGTACAAACTAAGGAAATCCGAATGAAGTATGGACTCTAGTTCCTAACCATATATCAATATTGGTTCATGAATTGTACCAAATGTACCTTTAATGTAAGATGTTAGGAATAGGAGAAACCGGGTGTGGGGTTTATAGGAACTCTGTACTATCTTCTCGAATTCGCTGTAAATCTACAATCATTCTAAAATAAAATGTTTATCCAAAGTGGGGAGGCAGCAAGTGCAAAGTCCCTGGGGCAGGACTGTGCCTGACGGAATGAGCAAGAGGCATGAGGGAGAGTGGGAGGAAGGAGGTTGGAGAGGCAGGTGGAGAATGAACTGTGTTCAGGCTGCTGGGACATTCTCAGGACTCTGTCCTTTGGATGTGGAACCACTGGAGGCCTTTGAGCGCAGGAGTGACACCACCTGACTTGTATTCCAACAGCTTCCTCTAGCTGCTTTGTTGAAGCTGTGTGGGGCCAGGGCTGAAGCGGGACAGTGAGCAGGCTCCTGTGGAAGTCCAGGCAAGAGGATGGTGCGCAAGACCAGGATGGAAGCCATGCAGGAGGTGAGAATCGGGCAAGTTCTGGAAACATTTTGTAGGTGGAGCTGACCGTATGCTGACAGGTCAGATGTGGGCTGTGAGAGAAAGAGAAGAGTCAAAGAGAACCCAGGGACAGTCTGAGCAACTGGAAGGATGGAGCTGACATGAAATGAGACGAGGAGGATGAGGGAAAATAAGGAATGGGTTTAAACATACTGCACCTGGCCGGGTGTGGTGGCTCATGACTGTAATCCCAGCACTTTGGGAGGCCGAGGCAGGTGGATCACAAGGTCAGCAGATCGAGACCATCCTGGCTAACACAGTGAAACCCCGTCTCTACTAAAAAAATGCAAAAAATTAGCCAGGCGTGGTGGCGGGCGCCTGTAGTCCCAGCTACTTGGGAGGCTGAGGCAGGAAAATGGCGCGAACCTGGGGGACGGAGCTTGCAGTGAGCCAAGATCGCGCCACTGAACTCCAGCCTGGGTGACAGAGCAAGACTCCATCTCAAAAAACAAACAAACAAACAAAAAACCATACTGCACCTGAGACACCCATGAGCTGTGAGTGGAAACGTCAGGAGGTGAGAGATCAAAGCTGGAGATTATGAATGTGGAGTCATCAGGAAAGAAACGATGTAAGCCCTGCCACCTGGGATGTGGGGTGGAGTCAGCTGGCAGAGGGGTGAATGCAGACAGACACATGCACAAAACATCATTTTATGCACATAGAGATGTGCATGCATTTGCTCACTTCATCCTTGTAAGAAGCTCCCCAGCGCACTCCTTGTCTCTTCCTCCTAAAAGACCCAGGGAGGATGAATGAAGTGGTAGGTGAAGTACTAACCAGCGCAGTGCCTGGCAGGTCCCAATTCATGGAGTTCTTACAGCAAGCCTGTGACCTTTGGGATATCATCATCTCCACTTGACGGATGAGGAAACGCAGGCATTTGGCCCAAGCTCTGTCCTCCTGACAAAGCATCCCGGGGGTTCACATCACACGCCCTCTGCTCTCACAAGGAACTCAGTTTACTGGAAGTCAGGGCCAGTCAGTCCGCAGAGCAGCGCAGCCTTAACCACAGGATTTGCGGCAAGGCTTGCCACGAGGCCTGAAGCGCCCCTGCTGGGCCAATTCCTTTGGCTCTTGAGGACATTTTTGGCTTCCAGTGGGCTGCTAGAACGATGCACTCTCAGGAGAGGGAACATACTAAGTTGTCACTTCCCACCTGGGGGCCCAGACGTATAGAGGCCTGGGAAGGCGTTAGTGTATACTCCTAGGGCTATTTTTGGTATTTCAAAAAGCCATGATAAGGCTGCACAGGTGACTTGAAAGATTGACTCTGTTTGCAGCTCCACTGGCCATGTCGGTCAATCAGAAGTTCTATGAACAATTATACCCTGGACTAATACAATATTAGTAATGAATTAATGCATATAGTTAGTTTTGTTTGTTGGCAAAATCCTTAAGAAACTGAGCTTCTGGAAGAGAGAAAAAAAAAAGGGCCTTCGTGGCAGAAAGGCTAAACCTCTTTGCTTTGAGCTTTGGCCACTGGAACTGTTGGTGTGGTGAACATTTGTGGAGTTCTTGGCCCCTCCAGCCCAGTGGTACTTTGATTTCTTTTTTGTAAAAGCTACTAGTTTCTGGCCAGGTGTGGTGGCTCACACCTGTAATCCCAGCACTTCTGGAGGCCGAGGCGGGTGGGTCACCTGAGGTCGGGAGTTCAAGACCAGCCCGGCCAACATGGTGAACTCCATCTCTACTAAAAATACAAAAATTAGCTGGGCGTGGTGGTGGGTGCTTGTAGTTCCAGCTACTTGGGAGGCTGAGGCATGAGAATCGCTTGAAACCAGAAGGCGGATGTTGCAGTGAGCCGAGATTGCGCCACTGCACTCCAGCCTGGGTGACAGAGCGAGACTCTGTTTCAGAAAAAGTTAAATGTTTTAAAAAGCTACCCATTTCTGTGTGCAGCCTTGGAGGGGCCACAGCTCTGTCTCCTGCCGTGAAGCCAAGGGGGCCTGTCTTGGTCTGTCCAGGCTGCTGTAACAGATACCATAAACTGGGTGGCTTTTAAACAACTAAAAACTGTATTTCTCACAGTTCTGGAGGCTGGGAAGCCCAAGATCAAGGCACTGGTAGATCTGGGGTCTGGTGAGGGTGCCTCCTCATGGCTCACATGGTGGAAGGGGCAAGGTGGCTCTCCTGGGCCTCTTCCACAGAGCCACCCTCATGACCTAATCACCCTCCAAAAGGCCTACCTCCTAATACCATCACCTTGGGGTGAGGATTTCAACATAAGGATTTTAAGGGTACACAAACATTCAGACCACAAAAGGGCCCTGAATGTCCTTCCCTCAGCTAGTGTTCTCCAGCCCAAGGTTCAGCCAAGGGGAGGACATACGACTTAAGCTTGGACTCTTTGTCTATATCACTTTTTGCTCTGGTGACAAACAGCCCTGAATCTCAGTGACTTAAGACGAGTAACACATATTTTTTGCTCCCATGTCTGAGGGCTGGCTTTGACGTGGCTCACCTCTCATCCAGCTGTGGCCCCTCTCCCGCAGAGAGAAGCAAGAGGCTGATCTAAAGCACTCAGGTGCATTTCAGGCTGCCCACGCCTGGCACACGTGATGCCCACTCACATTCCATTGACCAATGCAAGTTATATGGCCAACTCGGACGCTGAGTAGAGTGGGATGGATCAACCTCACTGTAGGGATGGAGTGGATAATTGGGAGCAGTAGCACACATCTACCACCATCCCCCCAAGACTTTGACTCGAGAAGCTTGGACATGGACTCACTCAGCCCTGGGCCCTGCTGAGCAGCTCCTGCCTCCAAACTGCCCATGCTGGCTGGCTCCTGTCTTTCCCATATGGCTTCTTCAGCCCTCTCGACAGCCCCATATGTGCATGCCCCATCCCTTTTCATTCAGTTCCTCTTTGGGCTTATTCTGGCCGCAGTCAGCTTCTATGCCTTGCAATAATAATCATTAAAAAAAAAACCTCATAAGAAAACACATAATAACCACAAATTGGGGTGATGCTAACAATTCCTTTTTGGAAACGAGAGGGCTAACAATTTATATTTGCAGACAGTGTGATAAATGTGGATGACAAGGGGAATCTAGGACAAGAGCCTGGAAGGAAGCCCAGGGGCCAGAAGGAAGAAGAGACACGAGGGTCTCCACAGGGGAGGTGGGAAGACAGCAGAGACCAAGTGCTCATATCTCCACTTGGCCAGCTAAAAACATTTGAAGTCCTAGCCCCAGCTCCAGCCCCCAGACACCCGCATGCATCCTCTGAGGTCCCAGGCCCCAGCAGGATGGAGGCTTCCTCTTACTACCCTCTGGTTCCCAGTTTCTCAATCCTGACTGCACATTAGAAACCTCTGGGGAATTCAAACAAACAAACAAAGCCTGGGTTCCTCCCCAGCCCAGTTAAATCAGGCGCTCTCAGGGTGGGCCCTGGCCATGGGCATTTTTAAGAGCTCCCCAGATGACTCTAATGAGAGCCAGGGTTGAGACCCACTGCCCTACTTCTCTTGAACTCTGCAGTGCCTGGAGAGGGATGCCAGTCCTGAGATGCCAGAGCTTGAGATTTTTCAACTGAAAACAAAAAGAATCTGGATAACGCGAAATCTCCCGATTTTTAAATGTTGGCTCAAATGTATTATCTGCAGATCAAACAAAATATGTCTGGAAGCTACTAAATAGGAACCTAAGGCTGTAAAATGCCTACATTTTCCTATTTCTGGCTTTGCTCCCACTCCCTTGGCCTCTGGGAGTCCCTGGGCAGTGCAAACATCAGCACTGAATGTGGCTGAAGTGTTGTACTTGCGTTGGGCTGCCTGAAGCCAAACAGTTGGCCACAAGCTGCAGCAACACATGACTTACACAGATGACAGGCTGCGTCCTCACAGGTGACCATCTATTCCTTGGTCCTAAATCACTTTCTTGAGCACTTGGCCAACTGTGATCCCACTAGACCCCTACCCCTAGGCAGATACCTCAGCAGGACCAACTGAGGGACAAGTGCCAGCTGGGGGCTTTCTTCTCACCCCAAGCTGCTCACTCCAAGTTCCTCTTTGGGTTTGTTTTTATTATTTTTGAGTTGTTGTTTTGGCTTTTAGTTACATTTAAAATGTGTTTTAAAAATCATTTTTTGTTATAAAAGTAATATTAATTTTAGATAATTTGGAATATAAAGTGTAAATAAGAAAATGAAAATCACCTATCATCTTAATTGCCTTTTGGGTTCCGAATACACAAAGATTCTATGATATTCTGAAAGGAAGTCCCCACTTCAGTGTGATGGAAGCCCTGGAAGCCTCCAGTGGGAACCATTTGTTCCATTTCTTTTCTTTTCTTCTTTTTTTTTTTTTTTTGAGACAGAGCCTCACTTTGTCACCCAGACTGGAATGCAGTGGTGTGATCTCAGTTTATTGCAGCCTCGACCTCCCAGGTTCAAATGATCCTCCCACATCAGTCTCCCAAATGGCTGAGACTGTAAGCACACTACCACACCCAGCTAATTTTTGTATTTTTAGTAGAGATGGGTTTCCCCATGTTGCCCAGACTGGTCTTGAACTCCTGAGCTCAAGCGATTCGTCCACCTCGGCCTCCCAGAGTGCTGGGATTACAGGCGTGAACCACCGCCCCCAGCCGGTTCCATTTCTTAAAGGTCAGGACATTCAACACCTTCAAAAGGCTGATCCATCTGACCTTTAATATTTGTCAGAGACAGACTTTGAGAACCCGCCTTATTGTTCAGATCCATGTTTCTTCTTCCTAATACATAATAACAAAAATTACAACTGGAAAGAAATCTTTTGGAAAGAACCTCTGCTGGGTGGCGGGTGGGGAGCTGGCAGCTGGAGGTGACACAAGACCTCTGGCTCAGGCTGCATGTGCCCTCTGGTGGCAGCTGGGGCGGGGCTTCGGGCAGGGCTCTCAGCCCTCAAGCTCAACCCAGGGGTTCCCAAGGTGGGACCAGCCTCACTTGGGAACGTGTTAGAAATGCAGTTTTTCAGGCCCTCCCCCAGACCTCGTGAATGAGAAAATCTGGTGTCGGACCCAGTAATCTGTTTCCGCAGGTGACTTCAGGCTGTTCTGGTGAACAAGTTTGAGAATGATTGTTCTGAGGAAGTATGGGCCTAGTACTGGAGAAATGTGCCAACATGGCCTAGGGCTCCAGAAGCAAAACCCTGTCCTCCATGCAGAGGACAGGGAAGGGAATGGCAAAGAACAGGATGTAGGACATGCTGGTGCCAGGCCAAGCATGGCTCATGGAGGTCCCTGCCCGCACTCACCTGCACCTCTCTCTCAACCCAAAGGCTGCAGAGCTCGGAAGCCGGCAGAATGGACCTCTCTCAGAGCAACCGGTCGAGGCTCCTTCGAATGGGGTTTAAAAGGCCCTGTCACGTGTGTGAAGCTAAGTCTGGGATTCTTTTTTTTTTTTTTTTTTGAGAGGGAGTCTCGCTCTGTCGCCCAGGCTGGGATGCAGTGGCCCAGGCTGGGATGCAGTGGCCAGATCTCAGCTCACTGCAAGCTCCGCCTCCCGGGTTTACGCCATTCTCCTGCCTCAGCCTCCCGAGTAGCTGGGACTACAGGCGCCTGCCACCTCGCCCGGCTAGTTATTTTTTGTATTTTTTAGTAGAGATGGGGTTTCACCTTGTTAGCCAGGATGGTCTCGATCTCCTGACCTCGTGATCCGCCCGTCTCGGCCTCCCAAAGTGCTGGGATTACAGGCTTGAGCCACCGCGCCCGGCTAGTCTGGGATTCTTAGGAGAAAATTCAAGGTATCACAGCACAGTGGTTTCAGAACCCTAGAGAGCCCATCCTGAGGGGAATAAGACTTGAACCTCAGGAAAAGACAGGAACTAAAAGCAAACGTTGAGATAGAACAAACAGAAACACCTAAAATACGCCCAAGGAGGGAGGAGAGAAAAGAAGTGTGGCACCCTTGGTCGGATGGAAAGGAATTCTGAGACATTCAATCACCCAGATGCCTTCCAGGAGGAAATGCTTTATAATTCAGTGGCTGTCGACATGAAAAACCCCCACACTGACTCACAACGCAGCAGTACTGGCTCCTGGGAAAGTCAGTCTAAGGCTCCAGAGGGGTGAAGCATGGACAGGCCCCCAGCAGGTCCCTGCTGCGAGGCTTCCAAGAGAAGTGATTGTTTGCAGCACATCTAGCTGGTAAGGAAATCTTGTTGCACCTGGCTAAATCAAGCAGGAGTTTGTAGAGAAAATCTGACGAAAAAGCAAGGTTTGAGACAGGCAGATGGGAGATGTCATAGTAAATATGTTACTTCAAATGTATCCCTCTCCTTCTAGAAACAATTCTGTTTATGCTCATCATTCTAATAATACTATTACAGAGATGCTTTGATTCAATCAAGACATAGTATTTCAGATTACATGTCTAATCTAAAACCTTATCACTCAATAAGTATTTATTGAATAACTACTATGTGGCAGTCATTGTTCTAGGTCCTGGGTTACAGCAGTAGATAAAAATCTTTGCCCTCATAGAGCTTACATTCTAATGGTGGGGAAACTTAATAAAATAAGTAAAAAGGGGTAAGGCTTAGAGTTCATCTCCTGCATGGCCCCTCATCATTAAATTCTTTCTTTTTTTTTTTGAGACAGAGTCTTGCTCTTGTTGCCCAGGCTGGAGTGCAGTGGCGCGATCTTGGCTCACTGCAACCTCTCCGCCTTCTGATTTCAAGCGATTCTCCTGCCTTAGCCTCCTGAGTAGCTGGGATTACAGGCACCCACCACCATGCCCAGCTAATTTTTATATTTTTAGTGGAGACAGGGTTTCACCATATTGGCCAGGCTGGTCTCGAACTCCTGACCTTGTGATCTGCCCACCTTGGCCTCCCAAAGTGCTGGGATTACAGGCGTGAGCCACCGAGCCTGGCCCAAATTTTTAATTCTAAATTTTCAAAGCTTGTGAATCAGCTTTTTTTTGGACCAGAAGAGAGGGGGTGACAATGTTTAGAGTCTTCGTGTTAGGAAAGTCAGCTCAGGATGGGGTTTCTAAAACAATATGCAACTGAATGATCATTGACATCTTGTAAAATGCAGATTCAGATGGGTCTGGGCAAGAGCCAAACGCAAGCTCACACAGGCCACCAGTGCTGCTGGGCTGCAGTTGCACACCACGTTTTTGAGTGTCACGAGTTTAGGAGTCAGGCTGTTAAGGATGGAGGAGCCCCACAAGCAGGAATTCTTCGCCAGGTCCTGGCCTCCTCATGATTCCTTGCGGCAGGTCTGCGCTTCCACCTGGGAGCACCCTGGATGGTTTTCAGGGTACCCTTTTGCATCATGTCACCCAATCTCCATAGCAACTCTGTCAGGTGAGGAAACGGCATCCTAGAGAAGTTAAGGGCAGTCACAGAGCCTGTGGAGGCAAAGCTGGGAGATGACTTCCATCCCTGTCTGGAGGGCTTGGCTGGGCCCTAGGGCTCTGCATGAAGGACGAGGGGGATGCCTTTGGGCAGGTCCTGTGAGGCCTGGGAAGAGGCCAGCTCAGCAGTAAGCATCTTTGAGAGTCATATATAACCAGGCATTTATGGGGCTCAGAGGCCCTTTAATCTAAACAGGCCTAGCTACTCTGGCCAGTGGCTTTGGGGTAGGCTTCTGGTTTACCTCTTTAGTTCCCTCTGCTGTGGTGTGAATTTCAAAAGCAGCAGTGAGGGCAGCTGTTAGAAATGTTCAGCCCTCCCAGGTGGCTCTTCATGGACCGGATTAACACAGGCAGGGGAGAGGGATGGCAGGAAAAAGGATTATGCCCTTCCTGCAGGCTGGGAGTCATGAGGAGTTGTTCATTCTCATTCCACAGGATCTCTTGGAGATTGCCACAGGGAGAATGAACGTAGACAGCTGTTTCCTTATGTAAAGTTGGGAGATGTCAATAGAGAGAGGTTATTCGGCCAGTCAAAACACACTCAGCCCATTCTTCCTCTAAATATTTAACCATCTAGAATGGCAAACACTGCTTTATAGCATGTAATAAATTATGTACTGAGATGTGGAGCTGCTCTATGATGGTGTGAGACTCCATCTCAAAAAAAAAAAAAAGAAAAATTAGCAATGAAACTTGAAGATCTGAGTTTTCTCTCTCTCTCTCCTAGTCTGTCCCCATTAGTTCATCACGATTACAGCCTTTTGATTTTCATAGCTAATTGCTGCTTTATGATGGGCCTAAAATAAAGACAACTACTGGAGATTTTGTTGGTAGAAAAGAACGTGCCAATGAGAGTTATGTAGGCAGACACATTCCTTCAGGGAAGGCAAAGGCAAAAGCCAAGGCAAGCCAACGTGTTCCCCCTGGGGAATTCTGCTCATGATATTAAGTGTGGAGTGTCTGCAACAGCCCTGATGGCCAAGACTCAGAAAGGCTATCTAGAAATAAGGACAGAGGGTGAGGTGCCAAGAGCAAAATTTTCCAAAACTGGAGCCAAGATCAATTGTAACAATGGCCAAGAGAGGCAGTTGGCTTCTCAGAAGATGAAAACAGACAAAGCCTCTAAAAACAAGGGAGGATGATAAAAGTGGAAGTTAGTTCAGGATCTATAGCAGATAGGAAACCCAATAGAGTATTGGTCACTAAGTGGCCAAATAAGACTCTAGAAAATAGAGGGCAAGGCATTGGTGAAGGAAATTTGCTCTCAAGATTTTCTCACCAACTACCCCCCAACTCCACCCCTAATTTGCTTTCTTAGGAAACGAGGGCTGTACCAGAAAACAAGTCAGCCTTGGTTCTAATCAGATGCCAGAGAAGGGAGAGAACAAATGAGAAAGGACAGTCTTAAGCACAGAAACCAAACCAACTTGAGATCCTGATGGGTCACCCCCAAATCCTGTGTCTGCCCCCCACCCAGGGATCGGCTGTGTGTGGGGGGCCCCCACCTGACGCAGGCCGAGATGAGAAGATAGCAACCCACTAAGCCCCACTCAGAGCAATCTACCTTGCTGTGCTCTCCTGAAAGTTAAAAAGGCAGAAAACTAGTTTTATCTGTAAGAAAATGTTTATTCTTTTGAACCCCACAGGAAAAAAAAAAAAAAAAAAAAAAAAAGAATGCAGCCAAGACCAGTATTTAACGAAGTGTCCCAAAAGGCAGCAAAATGGGGGAAACCTCAACACAAAGTCAGTGACAATTTTCCATGTTTTTGCACAAAGATGAGAAAATCTATGACAATTCTGAGTAACACTTTCATGGTGACAGTTACACAAGATGATTCAAAAATGCAAAATGGCAGCAACATGCACACCTGGCTAAAGCTAGAAGTATTTTTTTAATCTCAAAATAAGATCTGTGATTTAAAGGATGATTCTTTTTAATACTTCTATTTTACTGACTTGCTTGTCCTACTTAATTTGCTTTAAATGAGACGTACATGCCAATTAACAGGAAATTTTAGAAGAACTACGTCCTTCCAGAATCCATGGCAAGGAAGCAAAACCAATTTATTTGGTTTCTTAATTTTTCCTAGTTTCCAAATACAATTTTGCATTGCCCCCCGCCCCAGTCCCTCCCCCCA